>NW_006799948.1:62629-139157 GCF_000485575.1 Poecilia formosa | reverse complement strand
TTAGAATGGAAGGTCAAGAGAAGTGAAGGGGAGTCTCAAAAAAAAAAAAAAAAAACACACTCCCCAGCTTTGGCTGTTTACATCGCCTTGGCACGTTTGTGACTGTATCCATGACAACTGGAGTAAAGATAGTCAGGATGTCTCGCGGAGGATGCAGCGTGGCTGATCACTGGATGGGTACCAGAGGATGGGCAGCGAGGGCAGGATTATCTCCAACCAAACCTGGAGGAGAAATCAACGGAGGACAAATCCAGCTTCTGGTTTTAGAGATTTCTTTATCTTCTCCCTCCTTCTAGGAAACTGAATTTGCAACCTTCACCCTTTAAAACTGTTGTGCAACAATATATTTGTCACTTAGATCAATATCACCAATCATCACCTGGTTATCAGAACATAACAGCCAAATTGTTTTCGGTTTCATATATTACTTATGAAACGTATTCAGTAACGACAAAATAAAGTTAAATTCAGCACTGATGTTCTTGAACAGCATATAAAATAATTCAGCTTTCCAGTTGAAATACCTTAACTAAATTAGTAACACACAACTAAACTACTAAGTAAAAATGAAATTAAACTACCATAAAATAAAACACTTTTTTGTTCCACCTCACTTCCTGAACTTTTGAACTGACTTCCTGCTTCCTCATTTCCTTGTGTTGTACTCATTATCCCACTGTTTGTTATTTATTCATTTTCAAGTTCCACAGTTACAGATTTTGCTCACTGTATTTTTTATTGGTTCTCATCTTTAAAAGTTTGTGTTTTAAACTCTGGAACTTTGCGTCAGTAAAAGTATTGAATTTCTTTACAGTGAAAAAATAAAAACAAACGTGGAGGAACCCTGCATGCATAATTCTTGTTTACATGTCGTTCCTTGTAAATATTCTGCTTCACTGAAGTTCGGCAGTGATTCACTTTGCGTTCCCTGCTGTGGGAGTGAGAGCCCTGTAAGTGCTGCGCTCACATTTTCACTCTGAACGCTGAATTCTCTGCTCAGGGAGGCGTTCTCCTTCGTCTCTGCATGCAAAACAAGAATTTCAACGGAACACAGGAGAGGGCTGTCTGCGTCTCAACATGAGCAACCTGGAGGTGGTGGTGGTGTGTTAAAGCGCTAGGCAAGGCCGCATGTCACACTTCTTTATGTTTCACCACTCAGATCAGAAGGAAAGACTCAAACAGAGCGACACAGATCGAGGGTTAAGGTTGGATTGTATGCCGTTTCTTTTCGATGAATGGAATTAGTTTTTTATTTACATTTTTGGCATCATAAATCACATATGGGGTTCCTCAAGGATGTGATCTCAGAATACTTGTATTCAATATCTAAATGTACCTAAAGCTCAGATAACAGTGTACTTTTTTTAAGGGAGTTTATCAAACTATTTGATCAGTTCTTATTTCTTATAATTTCTATAGTACTATCTATTTTCACATAATTAATACATTTTTAGGCAAATTTAATCTGTTTGTTTTCAATGCAATTCTTCATGAGTGTACATCTCTTTGTTATGCAAAGCATTTTGAATTATCTGTTGCATGAATGGTGCAACACAGGTAAATTCTTATTTAATCTTGCAACTTTCAATCTTTGTGGGTCTTTTTTTGTTGTTGCGTCTTTTCATTCCCAGAAGTTGATGTCTGTTTACGAAGAAGTAATCCAAAGCAACTTAAAAATATTGTCAGCTGGAGCAATGCAGCTGACCCTAGGACACAGGGTCAAAATTACAATTAATTGCAAAAAACATTGTTTTTAACCCTTGTGCGTGCGAAGACTGAGGCAAATCATACAAGTGATACGGGTGTGGGGTCGGTTGGACCCCATTTGTAAACACAGGGGCTAATGTTACTGATTAGAATCCACTATAACAAAAGTTTCTCAGGCGACGTGTTTCTACATGACGATGTTGAACTTACCTTTTTCCTTCAAATGAGACTTACCTTGTTTGCTAGCTCTCTGACAGACTTGACGCTTATTTTGACCATGTTAGCATTTAGGTATTGGTAATTGTTCCACTAGAATTACTAGCACTACCTTTTATTTAGTTTCAAAACAAGCTAAATAAAATATTAAAAAATTTGGCTTATAAAGCATAAGACATACTGACATAAGACAAATTTTGCGTTGTCTTATGTCATGAATTCATCTTTACAGTTAGCAAGGGATGATGCTAACTCTAGTTAGCATCTTTGCTAACAAAGGTTAGTTAGCAGCTTACTGTATTTCAGTAATTTATAATAATAATTGTAGAGAAGACAAAAACAGTGACACAAATCAAATAAAGAGATCAACAAGTAAAAGATAAATAGTTTATGTGAGTCTTTCACATAGCATTTACCTTAGTTCTATACACAGAATGATATACAGGAGGTCATCTCTTCAACTTTTTTTTGTACAGATTGACATAGTGACTTTTATTTTTTTTTCAGCATGCATTTTAGAATGACAACAAAAAGCTCCACAAATACACACTTAAAACTAGAACTTTCCTCACAGTAAAACGTACGAGATGTGAACTCGAGTCAAAAGCGTCAACGGTTTGAACGCACGATGGAGAAGCACACCATCAGACTACCATGACTTCTACCATTCAGAGCAATGTAGTCATCAACAGCAAGACACAAAAATACATGTTCTGGATTCAAAAAAATAAACACCCTTTTTTTTCTTGTTGTTCATTTGTTTTCAAGTCACAACATCATCCTAGAATTACACAAGAACGGTTCTCCTTTGACAGTTCAAAAGAGTAAAGCAGCGTGTGGTTACTACACAAGGAGGATTGTGTATACGGGGCGATAACTTTGAACAGCTAGCCTACAACCGCGCAGGTCGCTACCAAACAAACAGCCGGTTTTTGGGGGGCTTCGTTTTATTTTTGTTCCTGGCTTTCCCGTTTCCGTTCCTACTATAAACTGGCTGCTGAAATCACAGTGTGGGTCGGTGCTTTTTTTTTTTTCTTCTTCCTTCCTTCCCTTCCCGTTTTGCTTATTGCAAAGCAGATCTGATTGTGTGGGTACACAGGGTTGCTACAGTGCAGACGCGTACCGCTCTAGAAGTCCCGCTTCGGAACGCGGTGAAATTTCTGCTACACTTTTTGCTCTGTCCCCATAACAGAGTTGGGGTTGGGGGGGTTTATGGAGGTTGGGAAGAGGAGGAGCTTGGAAAGCTTGGAAGAATCAAGTCATGCAGCTGATTTCTTTTTTCTTCTTTTTTCCGTAGCGACCAGAAATAATGAGGAGTAATGTTAAGAGTCATTTTGGTTTGCAAAGAGAGAAAAAAAAATCTGCAGCAGTAAATGCACCAGGTAGGTATTGGTGGCTGGGGTTAGTGGGAGTGGGGGGCTTCTACAATGGTAGCTGCATCGCAGGGAGAGCGCTTGTGCTAACACTAACTGGAAGATTCAGCATCAGGTCCACTCACTGGTCTCCCCTGACCTAGTGTTTCTCTCCACCTAGTAGAGTTTTTGGGACCCATATAGACATACACACTCACGTTTGTGACTTAGCCTACTGAGGCCCCGGCTACGCTACGCCAGATATATAAGTATTTCTTTTTTATTTCCTCTTTAAATCTGTAAAATTCCAATAAGAAAAGCTGCTACGCCAATTCGGCACCAGTAGGGGGCAATATTGTCAACATTCACTAGATTTAAATTTCAAAGAAGATAATGAGCACGACTAAAGCAGTGATAGAGAAAATGTTTTCTATTATGATTGAAGCTTAATGAACATAGATGTGGAACATCTATATATTTATTTTAACACTTAAAATAAATAAGTGTTAAAATAACACTTATTTTAGGTGCTAATCATTTCACTGATACTACCTTTAAAGTTTTGACCATTTTTAACCAGATTTCTTTTTATAAAATTTTTTTTGGGATATGAAATGGTGCCATCCAATTTCATTGATTGTGTGTTCAGACAAGGGAATACAATTACAATTTCATTATTTGACTCATTATGTAGAAGAAAATGAGTTTACATCACTCCAATAAAAAAAATCTATCTACAAACTGTGCTGTATAACATTTTGTGTCTGATGTAGTGTCATAAACTCTCAAATTTTTCACATAGCAACTGATTTCAGGGAAGATTTACGAAATTTACGAACATACTAACCTGCAACAAAACTAATCAAACATATAATTGTTTAAGGATATAAACTATATAAAATATAGTTTAAATATCTGAAATGGAACTAGGAAGGGGCCAAAAAGCAATGCAAGGCAAAGGGGTGAATCAAGCCGCAGTGGGCAAACATTACCTAAATCCAGTGTGCATGTAAACACCCCAAACTTGATTTTAAAATCTCAAATTATTTCCAATCGAAAATTGGTTTGTGTGTTGAAGGGAAGTGTAAACAAAGACAGAATAGAGATATCGGTGTTAGCGTGGACGGGGCTCGATGTGTGTCACCAAATAAGAAGTAAGCATAGACAACTGTGATGTTGTATTTATTCAGTTTAGCACATTATGTCTCTCTACGCTGTATATACCTTAAGTAGAGTATCTGATACGATTAACACTCCATTTTCAAAAACACAAAGTGCCTCAACGGATACGTCTTAATACACTTATTGCGATGGAAAGGAGATACCACAGCTAGAAAAGGGATTGATGCCGAGTGTCACGACACTACGTAGCTACCAGAGCATCCACCTTGATACCCGACTCACCATCAAAAGACAGATGTGTGGACAGAGCCACTTGGCCCAGATGTGCTGCAGTTATTGTATTTACAGGAGCAATGTCTGTGTCATAAACTTTCTCCTTAAGGACCAGTTTTTTCTTTTTTTTTTTAAATCGCCCCTTTTGATTCCAAAACAGGAAAATAAAATAATAATAGCGTGAGAGGGCTTAACACATCAAAATCCTCCCAGAGTTTTTCTGTTGTTGTTGTTTCACCAATAAGTCTCTTCCTTGTTGGCAGAACAGTAAGCTGGGTTGCTGTCAGTCATTAGCGTCTGTGCAGGCTCCTCCGTGTTGTCCGGTAGCAGTGGCCTCGTGGTTCCCACCGGTGGGTTCAGAGGGGGGGTCTCCCACTGCAATAGGTCGCCATTACTGATGACAGTCTTATCCCACTGGCATTCAAACAGGAATGAATGGTTTCAGTGAAACACAGACACATCTTTTAAAAAAACATCACAAATCTCACAGAGGACCAGATCGGTCACACGCTCCAAATGCAACGTGAGTTTCTACGAACTGCGTGATGCATTTCAGTGACTTAAGTGGAGGGAAGGGAGATGAATAAACAGTTTGCAGTGAAGTCAAGAGAAAAAAGAATATTCTTTTTAACCAAGTTTTTTTTTTCCTTCTTCTTGCCAAGCTGTGAGTAAGATGCATCTTGCTGTGAGCCAGTTGCCAGGCAACCATGCGCCTGTGGTAAAGACGCACTATGAGGATGGGTTTCACATAGTGCAGGTTTTATCTGTCTGGTTTAAGAGTTGCTTCAAAGAAAAAAAAACAACTAACTTTTTAGTGAGTATTTCCTAAAGCAAACTGGTAACATCTAGGCATGGGCTGGTAACAGTTAGCGCTCTCAAGACGTAGAATATGATTTTGAATCAAAATGCTAAAAGTGTTCATATAATTTCCAGCTATTCTTTCAAATTTGCCTCTGAGTGTTACTGGAGTCAAAGTGCCAGTTGATGAATTTTCTCTACAGACCAAGAATCATATTGAAAACGCTTGACTGTCATCTAGCGGTCAGAACGGGAACAACGTCTTGTGACTTTTGTAGTATTAGAAATTCACAACGTTTCTGCAACAGCAGCATCGATAAAAGAAATAACATGGAACATTTATTCGATTACATTTAGGCCTGATGCATGTGCTGTGTAAGTTTTGGATTTTGTGCCACACAGTTGTAAAAAATAAAAAATAAAAAAATCAGAGTAAAGGGTTGAATTTTTACAAGGAGTTAGGTTCTGGCTATCAGATACTTTTACAAGTCAACTACTCTGTCGAATAATTATTAAATTTAAGGGATTAAAGGTATTCCCAACTTATGCTAAGCTAATTCATTGTAGAAGTTTGGTTTTCTTTTGTTATTCTCATCAAACTCATGGTGTTTTGGGTCCTTCTCTCTGAGTTTCCTCTCGTTATTATATAACTTTGTCAATGACGCCAAACACTGCGCGACCACATCAACTGTCCCCCTTGAAACACATGGCTGACGTCGTCAGTAATGTATTTTCACATTACTGTCTTTAAAACTAAAGACAGTTATGAAACAGATGTTTCTTAACTTTATGTTGCCAATTGAAATCTAAAGTAAGAGGATATTGTTGGTAAATTTTTAACAATCCCGACCCTAAAATCCAATATGGTTGCTGTTTCTTTTAGCGTTAGCAATAGCTCCAGCAATAAATTGCTTATTATTCACTTTAGCTTTGAGTTTGTGTTAGTAATTGTTGCATCTATGTTGGTGGCTCTTATTTTGAAGTAGGAAAGGAAGTAGTTGTTGAGTTGACAGAGCTAACAGGCTTGAAGAAGCTTTGAATCTCTTACCAACCTATGCCTAGAAACATTTGAACCTGAGTTTGCTTGTTTTGTTAATATATGCTTGCGATCTTAACAGTTTAATAATAATGCACTGAAGAAAAATGCTACATGTGAGTTTCTGAAGCCTTGTGCTTGTCTCTATATTAAAGCACCAGCATATTCCGATCATCATTTTAGTAAAGAGACACAAGATGACAAACCGAATACGTGTTCTGCACTGAAAGCTGACGCCAGTGGTCCCGTCAGATGGTTACCTTTCTGCCATGGTGGTTCCGTCTCCCAAAGCCATTAAGATAGAACGCTGCTCTCTGCTTGTGTGAAACCAGTAAAGACCACCTCTTTGCAGTTATCTGCCAGTAAACAACCAGAAACACAGCAAGTTTGGTGGCACTCAGTGGAACCAAAAAGAAAACACAATCCCCACAAAAAAAAGACACATCTTTATGTATGTATGCATATAAATCCTCAAGCTTTTCTCCTCCTTCGAACTGTTTGCCAAAGCAGATCCTTGTACAAACATGAGCAGACCCTGCTGTCGGTGCTCGTGTGAGATGAAACTTACACTCTCGCACCGATTCGTTCTGCTTCAAACCCAAAAATAACACCAAACCATAAAGCAAAGTTACAGCCACGTGTGGTTGAAATGTTGTGAAATCTCTTTTTCGTTTTGTCCTTGGAAGCACGTCTCGGTTGATGATATCTAAATATGACAACATCTAATATCCCTGATTAGTAAATATGGATCATATGGTGGATGGCGGCTACTTCAGTCAGAGTTCCTTTATTGCAAGTCTCAAATGACACCGTCGAACTAAAGGGAACTCCAAGTGACAAAGCAGAATAATCGTGTTACTTAAGGATGTTAGCGCACGCTCCTTCCTGCCAGGCTGGCACCGTTAAGTCTCAGCTGCGATGTAGGCAATATGTGAGTTCAGACACGATGCCGGGGAAGGGAGGGAGGGCGTTCTTTTTAGGCTGGTCGCCTCACAGGATGGATGGGATAGGGGAGCGGGAGCGGCGCAGCGGGCAGGGGGATCCGTAGGGCGAGGTCACGGGAGACAACCGCAGGGTGTTACCGGCCAGGCCAGCAATGTTGTTTAAGCTCCGGGATTTCTCATAGCCTTCAGATGAGAGCGGGGCGACAAAACGGTGGTGGTGGTGGTGGAGGTGGCGGCGGCGGTGGTGGAGGTGGTGCAGGACATGAACACACACAGGCAGGCAGGCAGGCAGGCACGAAGGCAGGCAACGATCCGAATCCGAGCCGGCCGATTGAACCGAGACAAGACAGGAGACAGGAGTGAGACAGAGCAACAGCAGCAGTCTGCATGTTGAGAGCATGCACAGAGCAACTCCTGACAGAGCTCCGGTGTTCACAGCAACAGCTGCTGGGGAGCAACAAATAACCAAAGCAATGGAAGAGGATCTGTCTTTTGGCTAGATAGACAGCTACCTCAGAAATGACAGATAGCTAGCAAGAAAGCTGCTGTTTATCTATCTGATAGCTATCTAACTAGTTAGCTAGATAGCTAGCTAGTCTAGTTGGCTAGACTAAATAGTTAGTCTACCTAACTATCTAGTTAGCTTTCTAGATAATTAACCAGAAAGCTAACTTTCTAGATAGTTAGAAAGCTATCTAACTTTGTAACTATCTAGTTATCTAGCATCTCCTGACAGAGCTCCGGTCAACTAGTAGTTATCTAGTTAGATAACTATGTTTGACCTATTGTTCTGCCCTAGTAAGTTATGCTGAATGAGCCTAAATTGGTAGGCCAACTACTTTTAGGAAGGTTCACAACTTTTCCATGGTTACAGATTCATTTTACATTTGCAGATCTATAGATTATCATCTGTTCTTTAGCTTCTTTAGATTGTAGGATGTTGAGTTGCTTGTTGGGATGTTTTAGCCTACTTCATGTTGCTAAAAAGGTTCTCTTTAATTTATTTATCAACATAACATACTTACAGATTGGCTTGAGATCTGACTTCATCTGCATCACATCTGAATTTGCCTTAACTTCCTATTATGTTAGGATCAATTGATCACATTTATTGAAATGTGTTCAATAAAATAAAGCTCCATATTTATTTATTTGGCAAATCTGTACTAGCAAGTTTGTTAAAAATATTCTTCTTTTTTAGTTCATGTAACCTCCACAGCAGCTGTGTTTGAGAAATTATTGGGCAATAAAAAAAAATCAGTTTACAGAGTCAATGAAAAAGGAAATAAATCACAGATGCAGTTTTTCTTAAACTGAAGCAGAAGCAGTCATTATTATGAGTTTTTTTTAGCATAAAAAAACAGATTGAACTCTACATTATGTTATAAGTTTTCATACCCTTTAAAGTTTTTCACAACATGTCATTTTACCAGCATTCTTTGAATGTATTTTAATGCAATTTTGTGTGATAAGCAAATAAATATGAAGTGGAAAGAAAATTATATAAGGTTTTCTATTTCTTTTCTTTTTTTTTTTTTTGTATAATTAAAAAAATCACAAAATGTATCCAGCCGTTTTGCCCTGCTGAAATGTTACTATGGGGGATTAAAGAATATCTCAAATATACAATAAAATAATATTTGGTAACACTCCAGGAATGTCTTTGATGAGGGAACAGCATTATAACATAATGGAAAGCTCAAAAAAATCGACTTTACATATAATATTGTTCCTTTATATATATATATATAAAAAAATCTCTGTGAAATACAATGAAGTGAAAAAGTTAAAGGAGTATGAATACCTTTGAAAGGCACTGCAAATCGAACTCATTGCATGTTTATTAAATGCTCACAAGAACATCTTCACATACAGACATTTTAAGTCAGGCACAAACCGTGATAATAATATTAATAATAATAACAATATCGGGAGGGTTTTTATTAATTATCAAAGTATATGCATGAATGGAAGTGGCACATACTGATGATAATGATTTCCCATCTGTATGGATTCACACTTTAAAAAAACAGTTTAAACTTGAAATCTGCATTCAGTGCAACGTAAACAAGCAGGTGAAAGCAGCTGGGTCGTTAATGCAGCGGACCAATCGGCTGGCACCTGGTTCTCAGGAGGAGCAGCTAAGGGAAACGTCGCATCAGCAGCTGCGTTTCCCTTACAAACGTGCGCAAAAACGTTAATGTTTGGCTAGTGTCAAAAAACCTCGTTTTGCAATGGCAGTGTTTAAATTAAATAAGAAATCCAATTAAAATTAACCTGAGCACATGTTGCCAAAATGACGGAAATCTTCTCAGTTATATCCATATAAACAAAATACATGTACCAAATGTTTAGATCAACATTTTTCGCTCACTGTCTGACATGAAAGTTAATTAACAGCTTATTTTTAGCTACTAAATTCAAAATCGGAGAAATTTTGTTTTCGTTCCTCATTTTCAAGAGTTTACATAAACATTTTTCCCCCAACGTTTCAGGCGTCCTTCCTCAAACTTTTCACAGCAGTTTGCCATAATTTTGGTTTACAACTAAATAACAATAAAACTGGTGGAAGTGAATCTCTCCTGCACACCTTTTCAACTTTGTCCACAAATTCTCAGTGGGACTAAGACCAAAACAGAAGAAAGCGGCTTCTGTTATGATGGTGCTTACGACCAAATACGTCTATTTCTGTTTCATAAGACGACCGGACTGGTGTTAAAATTTGAGCGGTTTTCTCTCTGAGTGGATTTTCAAATTGCAATTTGACTTTTTATGCCCAGTCATTACTAGAGAGAAAATGTCTTCATGTTATTGCTACGTTCAGGTTAAACTTTGAGCACTGTTTGATATTTACTTGCCTTTTTTTCTTCAGCACTGTTAATGTGTGACAAATGGCTATCATGTCCCTATTTGGAGTCAAAATTTGAATACTGCTCAGAAAAAAATATAAATGTGTCTTTGAACATGTATTTCTATTGCTTACAACATCAGATTTGCTTATAAGATCTATCAGTATCTTTAAAAAAAATAACATTTTAAAAATAGCCAATAGGTCATAGATTTTCATTATCCGATGCAATGTAGCACAAAAATATAAATAACTGAATCAAACAAGTCTACTGGCATGCTGACTGCAGGTGTATCATCGCCTTGGAGACAGATGATACTTGGCAATTTATCTCGCTGCTGTAAATAGGCGGTGAGTGTGGCAGAGGCCCAAAAAGGAAAATTTGTCCAAATTTATTCAAATGTTTCCAAGCAACGAGGAAACATGAATAAATTTTGCGCGTGCAGAAAGCAGCAGCGGCTCTGAGTCAGCTGCGCAGCAGAAGCGTCGGATCCTCAGAACTGTCAAAAATACCGTGATGTTTTTGGCGCTGCTTACAGCAGAGAGGAACAAGTTACGTTACCTGAGCTGACTAGTGTTGAACAAAGAGCCTTCCCCCCTCCAGGGATGTCGGCGTACCTGTCGCTAAGGACACGGATCAGCTGATGAGAACTCTGACTGAGCTCTGTCTTTTTAAGGCTCTTTTCTGTATTTCTTTCCTCTCTATATTTAATGCCCCTGTTTAAATACACACCACAAAAAAAAAAAAAAAAACATCCAGCAAAGTCAAGCAACAAGAAGGAATGCTCTGATTTGGAATTATTTTGGTACAAACACAGACTGTAAATAGGTCTGTAGATGCCTTGATCATCTTAGAACAAGCCATTTAATGTATGTTAAGGACTTTATTAGTGAAGCCTGGAAATGTTTTGCATGAATAGTAACGCACAGCTATAAATATGGGTCTCATTGTCGGTGAGCATGAGGCTAATATGTTTGACAATTGCACAATGCAAATAGTTAGCCATCTAGCTAAATGTGATACCTAGAACATCTTTAGGATGGGAGAGGTCAGCGAAACGAAAATGTTAGATTGTGAAGGATTGGATCATAATCATGAGTTACTAGTTGTGTTTCCATTTACTATAAAATTGTGCAAATTGAAACTAATTTGCTGAAAGAAAAGACGGCAGTTTCAAAAATAAGCTCCGGTTTTTCGAGGAAAGTGTTTTTGCGCTACATTAAAATGGATGTATTTCTCAAAACTGCCGTGGTAGAACGTTTTTTGTTCTCATCACACGAGTCACGTGATCAACAGTTGGGTGTTACTACTGGCAAAAACAACAAAGAGAAGACAGCAGGAAGTAGGATGATAATGGTTTGGATTCGATTTTTTTCAGTCAGCAGCTGATGAGCGCTGGCGCCATGGCTGAATTATGAATATACCTAATGTTGTTTACATCCATCACTGCCATGGTTTTTAATGACTTACTGTGTGTACAAGTTTATTCATCATTTTTTTATTTGTTTTTTTCTTTTTAATGGAAACACTGCGGCTGCAAAATAGTTTTTCAACATTAGCAGAACACAGACAAGGATTTGCACATGTTTGTAATGGAAACACAGCTAAAGGGACTAAACACACAGGAGGAGATGGCCATAAGCCAATGTGTTCAATCAGGCAGGCAGGGTCAGTCATCAAATCACTTTCATACCCAATCTGTTCTGAATTTGTACCAAATTACATCCAAATCAGAATATTTCCCACACCGTGGGTTCTCAACTTGGAGCTTAACTCGTTGAAAGTAATAAAAACATGTTTGTTTTCAAAGTATGTTTGTTTTGATTCAAATAAATAAGAAAGCACTTACACGTGCAGTTACCTGGTTTTCTCATCCCTCCGTCAGCGGGGCACGTGTAGTCGCTGGCAGCGAGGAGGAAGCACGTGCCCCCGCTTCGCCGGTCGTGTTCCCGGGTGCTGGACCGTCGCATGGGGACCATCTCCTCCGGAGACATGCTCAGGTCGCTGCCAGCGCTGCAGTCTGCCGACAGAACTGTGGGAGGAGAAACAGACATATGGATTTTCTCCAGTCGTTGTTCTTATTCGTTACAGTAAATGTAAAACGTTTCCGGAAAGCACTGTAAAGAAAGTCTTTGGTCCTGGTTTTGTTGCCGCTACCATCGAGCATTTCTTCTCTGAAGAATTGGTTTAATTAATCTACGCTGAAGGGTTTCAAGCATCTCGATTATTTTTTGACAAGGTTTAAAAATGCAGATGTGTTTATTCTTCAGTCGTCAATTATTTGGGACTTTCCAGCGAGCACCATTGTTGTCCAGTTTGTCTCTTATTGTTGAGTCATGAAGATTGATTTAACTGAGGCAAGAGGGGCATGAAGGGCTTTAGATTTCATCTCTGGCTCTATCACTGGTTTCCTAGAGTCCTAAAGCCTTTGAAATGGCTTCAAAGCTCTTTCCAGTCCAATAGATTTCACTAGCTGCGTTTCCATCGACCATATAATTGCTCCATTTAACGTTTCAAAAATAAATTTGCTTAATGGACACACTGCAATAAAAAAACAAACAAAAAGACAGTCAGAAATGAGCAGAAGGGCACAAAGGTGATACTACTTTTTTTTTTTTTTTGCCAAAAGAGACTCAAAACATGACAGAACAAAGAAACACCATAAAAACCTTGTAACCTGAATACAACCACTTGATTACATTTCATTCTCCATCACTGTATGGGTGAAAGTGTGGCAAGGGGGCCATTTGTGGCCCTTGAAATCTTTTTTTTTCAGCCCCTGACTAAAAGTCAAGAATAGTAAAACAATTGATGGCCCCAAAAATGTGGAAATTGTTAGTTTTTCTTTTAATAATGCAACAGTTCAAAGCCCTTTTTATGTTTTGGAACATTAATTATACACAGTTTTCATTAAAAAATTGTTTATTGTTTGGCAGATATTGACCAAAATGCATACCTTTAAAAGTAAAGTTAAAACCAGATGCATACACAGAAAAGTAATTGTTCTCCTGTTTTAAAAAAAATTACTTACTTAAAACACACTCTTACAAGTAACTGTGTTTCACCTATCATTATGTTCATGTGACAGAGGTCAAGTTAATATTATTTTCTATAAAATTTCTATTTTATTGAACAAAAACATTTTTATCCTGGCTATTGGTAAGTTATCCTTACTCTAAAAAAAGTGGCGTTTCTCCTTTGTTTTACCCGTTTTGCTCACTTTAACAGACATACTATCCAAATTCGCTTAAAAAATCCCAACACGATAAAGCCAGTTTAAATGTTTTTGATGGAAACATAAATTATGCATCAATTTAAACAATCCTAATTCAGAAAACAACTTGGTAACTTCAACATCCTACAAGTAGCAGAAATCAAATGTTTGGTTCTGAGATGTAATGGACTGCAAAAAGCCCAGAGGACACACACTTACCCTTGGGGATCTCCTCAGTGGAATTTAAATAAACCTAGTACACAAAGATCAGCACTAATTTCCATCACTATCAGATGTGTCAGAGTAAATTACCGACATGAACCTGGAGGCAAAAAAAAAGCAGCAACCCACAGTCTAAACAGCAAAGGAACAGTCCCTAGTGGAGGAAAAGTGTTTCCCCTGAATCCTGATCAGCCTGAGCTATAGTTCTTTTTTTACCATCTTTTGCAATGCCTTCTTTGTCACCATAGCAACAGCTGTTGAAAAAAAAAAACGCAGTGAAAATAATTTGATGGCTTGTTTGGATCAAAAGGCAAAGAAGTATATGCAGTTTGTTCCTAAAGTATTTATACACCCTTGACTTTTCCACATTTCATCCCTTTACAGCCACAGATTTTCATGTGTTTTATTGGCGCTTAATTATTCAGTGGAGAAAAAGTGTACATATTCAAATCCTTTCACAAATAAAAACATAATAAATGTGTTGTGGATTGATAATTAAGCCGTTTTACTTTGACGTTCCGAAATAACATCCAGTGCAGCCAGTTGTATTTGTAAGACCTTCATATAGTAAACATCTGAGCTCACCTGTATTTAACTTAATGTCAGTGAACGCCTCACAGGTTCATCAGTGGGCAAACAGCACCATGATGACCAAGGAAAGCAGCAGACGGGACACGGTGTTTAAAATTAGACTATAAATTAGGGTAAGGTTATATAAAAAAAACCATCCAAAGTTAAAAAACCCCAAGAAGCGTATAATCCATCATCCTGAAATGAAAAGAACATGTAATAAGTGCAAACCTACCAAGACGGGACAACAATTATCACACACTCCCATGGTAACTGTAAAAGCTGCATCCATTGTTGAAAGATAGCCATGCTCTTCACCTCAAGTCGTACAGAAAGAGATATGTCATTGTAAACACAATTTAAAACCATTCATTCAATTCACTTCGCAATGCAAGGGCTGCTTTGTAGCATGAGTCCAATAAAATATGTTGACGTCTGAGTTGAATCGGGAGAAGATGTGGAAAAGGTCAATGCGGTGTAAGAAACAGAAAGAACCTGCTAAATGTTTACAGATTTCTAACTGAGGAAGGCATTCGGTTAAATTCAGGAATGATTTTGCCTCTGAGGAAAAGTAGTTGGTTCTCAGTTTTGAGTTTGTCAGCTCAATCCTAGCCTCCTCTGACAAGTGCCCTTGGGCAAGAGATCAAACTAAGGAGAGTCACTGATCTGCATGTTTGCGTTCGCAGAGATGGTGTTGTAGTGTGAACCAGATTGAGATGTTAAGGGAACTAAAATGGCTATAGATAGTCATTTTGAACAATATTTTATTGAGGTCTTACCTGAACGGTTGCGTTCTAGTAATCTACCCCCTTTGACGTGGCACAAGTCACCTTGAGTGCTGTTGCAGGTCAAGTTGAGGTCCCCTTTACAGTACGTCGGAGAACTTCCCTGCACTGCCTGAGGGATGTGTTTCTTCCTTTTCTTGGGCAGCTTCTGCTTAGCCATGGCCAAAGAGTAGTACATTCCAAAGTTATTGACGATAACGGGCACAGGCATGGCTATCGTCAGCACACCGGCTAAAGCGCACAACGCTCCCACCACCATGCCTGACCAGGTCTCTGGATACATATCTCCATAGCCCAAAGTAGTCATGGTCACCACAGCCCACCAGAAGCCAATGGGAATGTTCTTGAACTTGGTGTGGTCGGTGGCCGTGGGGTCGTTGGGCTTGGCACCGATTCTTTCAGCGTAATATATCATGGTGGCAAAAATCAAAACTCCCAACGCCAGGAAGATGATTAGCAGCAGAAATTCATTGGTGCTGGCCCGCAATGTATGGCCCAGCACCCTAAGCCCTACAAAATGACGCGTTAGCTTGAAGATGCGCAGAATCCGGACGAAACGCACCACCCTGAGAAAACCCAAGACGTCCTTGGCGGCCTTCGAAGAGAGGCCGCTCAGCCCTACCTCCAGGTAGAAGGGCAAAATGGCCACAAAGTCGATGATGTTGAGGACGCTCTTGACAAACTCCAACTTGACTGGGCAGAAGGTGACGCGCACAAGGAACTCGATGGTGAACCAGAACACGCAAACTCCCTCCACGTACGTGAGCGCTGGATCGGTTTCAATCTCATACTGCGGCGCCGGGTCCGGCTCGCTGCTGTTCCGCGCGTCGGTCTTGTTGATGATTTTGTTAAAAGCCTCATGGGTCTCCAAGCAGAAGGTGGTGATGGAGACCAGGATGAAGAACAAAGATGCGAAGGCAATGAACTAAAAGAGAAAAAAGCAAAAGAGAAGAAACACATCAATCAAGCTTAAGGTTATTTCAACGTGACATGGAGTGATTAATAACAAGCTGTATACTAAGAGATTTATACATGATTTTGTGTTATAAGTACTACTCAGTTTTAACCGAAGACTAGGGTTCTGTAGCTATGAACTTAAGCACTGCTTTGTCATCTTTGTGCACAATTTAAATTTGAATGTAGATATCAGAATGTGTCAATTGCTGCTGGTACGAAAGACAATCGGGAAGCGTAAAAAAGCAACACAAAAGACAGAACCGGTGGAAACAGAAGCAACAAACAACAAAGGGTAAATAAAAGAAGTTGTTTCTGTGGTTATAAATGCTTTATTACAAACCACTACCAAACAAACTGGTAGAAAGCAGTTATACAAGCTGGTTTAAAGGTCTTACAGTTTAGACTATGTACTGCCATAAATTGGCAATATGTACAGTGCAGTGGCCTGATAACCACATAAATACATAAAGAATGCATGTATTCCTTTAAACACCTATGTTTAAAGTAATAAACATTGCTGTTTAAAACCTCCACACTGTCGGTACCACATAAAGAAGAGAACCCGACTCATCTGAAAAGTTTTAAAAAAAGAGTAATCAAAGTTTAACATCAAGCAGATTCTTTTCTTCACAGTAACCTGACTGTCTGTCGCAGAATCGCAGCTGTACTCCAAGAATCTCAGGCAGACATTGCAAACGTTTACAGGCGTTCTCCAAGAGCCAGAATAGCAGACTTCCACGCACAGCCCAGCGTGCTCCTTCTACACTTTCCTCCCACAGCCCATCCATAGTTGTGCTCTGCTGCCTACTGAGCGCCCAAGAAGAAGTCGTTTCACACTCTTACTCTCATGCTTGGTTTTTTGGATTGTATGACTCACGCACTCTCAAAATATCATTGCCACTATTTGGGTCACCTTTATCTTGAACTGTGTGCATGCGTTCCTGAACATACTGTTTGTATCTTCACAATTATACATGCATCTTTTCAGGTGTGTATTCTGTGCTCTGCAGTTTAAGTTTCCCCATACATTTCAGCTGATTCTACAAATAAGGAGTTTTGACATTCTGATCCAGGTAGACTAATGGTCATAAAAATTATTGCTATATAAATGATAATGTTGTTGATTAGAGACAATTTTCAACTAATATATTGATAATATAGCATAGAAATGCAAGGTCGCCCTCTCAAAGACCAGTAAACTTTAATTCTGTAAAGAGCACCAACGACTGGAACTGAAAATAAATAAATAAATAAAACCACCACCAAAAATAATAAATTATCGAGGTAATTTTAATTCATAATTGATTATTGCCGCAGGATTAAACAGGACTTGACAATTTTATGTTCATCTTTTGTAGAGAAGAAAGAGCAAAGATTTCAGTCTGGTAGAGACATTCCCCAAAAACCCTGCTGCTGTAATTTGTAGCAACTATGGCTCTACAAATGCCTGAAGAAGGGGGAATACAAATCTGTTCCATACTTTTTTACTTCACTGGTCTTGGGCAAAAGATAAAAAAAAAAAGAAAGAAAAAATCTAATATTTTTAGTCATAACATGAAAAAATGTGGCGTAGCTTAAGGAATGCTTTTACATGTCGAAAAAATTTCTATTTCTTCAAACCTTTTGTCATGAAAAGTCAAACTTTTTGTCCATCCATGAAACCAAGCAGACCTGGTTCATGTTCAGGAGATAGGTCAGTAATTTTGAAAAGTTGAAACGTACCCCTTCGCTGTGTGGACGCTGCTGACTAATGGTAACTGCTGAGCTGCGATTTTGTAGCATTTGCTTTGGCAACCCAAAGGACGGGTGAGTCCAGCCTCACCGACATATGGACAGTTTTTGTTTTGTTTAAAAATCTTTTTATGAAAGACATTAAAACACACGAGCACTATCCAGGAGACGCTGCTTCTCGACATTCTGATTTCCAGCACACACACACGCACACACACACACATACGCACGCACACACACATCGCATGCTAAATAAGTCCTCCACTTCTACAAATTGCCCTTTGAAGGCAGAGCTGGGCAGCTGTTGCACAGACGGTCCATCTCCAACTGCAGATCTAATTTAGCCCTGAGGACGAGCCCCATTTTCAGGCCATCTTTTTTCATCACATTTCGGGCTCGGGGAGGTTTGTCACTCAGTGCGTCCGCTAACAGCCCAGACGTCTGTTTCACAGCCACAACTGGTGACCTTCATGCGTGCCCCGAGAAATCACAAAGGTTTGTCATCATAAAAACTCCCTATTGATTGAACTGAAAGCCACAAAGATAGATTGATATATTGATTGATGACTTTAATAAACCGCAGAGGGAAGTTCTGTGACTAGAGCTACCTCAGGATGAGACGGTATTGTGCTGCAGGAATGAAAAATGAGGAAAACAACTCTGGGCGAGGCTGAAGGGAGAGGATAAACTCATTTTTGTCAGGTCAGTTGATGAAAACTGTCGTATTATAGGGTTTTATTTTTAGAAGAACACAGCAGAGAGAGAGAAAGTTATGGAAAAGTTTAAAGCAGGGTTAGCTTAAACTAAGCTAACCAGCTAAGTTATGTTAGGCTACTTTATTACTTATGGTAAGCAAAACTAATCTAAGCTAGGTTTGGCTAAGTATCAAACTTAGCAAAAGCGACTTAAACTAAGCTAGCTCTTAGTTTAAGCTAGCTTAAACTGAGGATTTAAGCTAGTTTTAGCTTAAACTAGTTTAAGCTAGGTTAGAATAGAATCTAGAATGGACATGGAAGTTCATACATGTCTGTATTAAATTGAAGACATTCAACACATATCTGGATTTTACATATATGTAAACTCCAGACATACATTAAATTCTTAAAACTAAATTCTATGTATGTCTCACAGAGCACTACTAAATCTGTCTGCTATGCAAATTGTAAAAAGTATAATACGACTGCAAATGTACGGAGACATGGCCGCCCACCTGACCTGACAGATGATGAGAATTAGCCAGAAAAACAGCCAACATTTCCACAGTAACTGTGGAGGAGCAGTAGAAGCCACAGATGGGAAAATCTGTCAACGGGACAACGTTTCTGCACACCAAACAGGGTGGTGGCAGCATCATGTTGTGGGATGTCTTGAAAGACTGTTGAAGCTAAATAAAAAGAAAGCCTGGATGAAGAGATTAAGGTTTGCCTTTTAGCAGGACATCATTGTTCAAAAATAAGCCAGAGATCCAATGGGTGATGCTTTTACTTTCCACACCATTTCTATTTTTCACAGGTGGAAAATGAACAAACTGCTGAGTTTGTATTTGTTGAGAGGGAGGAGAAGAAAAAAAGCAGGGGTCACAGTTCCTGGAAAGCCACTGAAAGGCCTTTAAGCCAGTGAGACTTTAGACATCTCTGTGTCTTTTAGTGCCTCCATCTCTATACCAGAATACAGAACAGCAGCTCTTGCAACCGTCTCGTAAACCTTCCTTTTTCATTTTCCCTGTGGAAATGACATTAAAACATTTCCTCTTAAGGAATCCTGGGGTTTACAACGACATTTTAAACATAAGCAACAGCATAAACCAGACAGGGATGACATCTTTTGGTCTCCAAGGGCAACAAGTAAGGCTTTGTACGTCACTGCTTTTAGTGTGAATGGAAGTGTTTGTTTCTGTTTCCTTATATGGAGCCTTTTTTTCTATGTCAACAACTAAAGATGATCTATCAGACTCAACACTTTTAACCACATTCATTATACTGGAGGAAAAAACTAAAGATAGCACAACCCTTAGCTTTCAAAAATGCTAAATGAAAAAAGACGAATAAATCAAGTATTTAACCGCCTCATTTCATGATCCGTGTGTTCTCCCTTCTGTTCTGACTTGATGACTTAGTCGGGAATTGAATCACCACCTCAAACGCTGATGGGATGCGATCGCTGTCACAGTCTTTAATCGCTTCATTTTCCACTGGACGTCTCTGTCAGACGCAGGGACTCTCCCAGACCTCGGCAGGAGAGAAATGCCACGTCAAGCTGCTTCAGTGGCAGTGGAGCAGGGTGTTGACACCGCCAGGCGAGGCGAGTAAAGAGCTATTTGAAAGTAACAAACCTATCTCGTCACGTCAAACGTGGTCAGAAATGACTGTAAAATTCCGGATTACGGAAAACGAATGCTTCTGCATAGGTTGGATGGGTGGAAACTCTCAGTTGGATTAATGTCAAACTTTGACGAGGCCATTCTGAAAGATAAATCTGCATAAATTTAAACCTTTTTTTTGGGGAGCTCTGTCTGTTGTAGGGTCATTTTCCGGTTAATTTCCTCCCGAATTTGTTGCAAATACTTTTCACAGTTTCTGACCCGACAGAAAAAGAAAACCTCTCTTTCAAATTCCAGTAGGTATTTCATGCATCCCAACATACAACCTTTGTTTTGTTTTTTTTTCCCATCCCCCAGACTCTAAAATAGGATCCACTGTCACAGTTCACATTTTACGCCGTATGATGGAAACACATTAGATGGGCCCACTTTGGCTGGCATCCACTGCACAAATAAACACACCGATAGATAATAGGCAATAGGCAACCTCCATCCCTCTCTCTGCCCACATGTCGACCAATCAGAACGTCCGTTGGCCTCTGCTCCTTGGGATCGCCACCATCTGTTTGACACAGAGAATGGAAAGTTGTGGTCTGTTTGCGGCCGGAGAAAACAAGCCGCTGTCGCGCTAGCTTGGTCCTCTGATGTGACGACAGCAAGCAAAGCAGACCTTAAAGATACCGACAAACTCTAGAAAGAGCTAATGCAGAAGGTTGCTATGGTGAACTTGACCCAGTATAGTGGTTTTTTTTGTCCCACTCTTGAAAATGATTTAAAGTGCAGTGAAAATGACTGTGTTGCCAGCTAAATCTAGGATGTGGGAGTTGATTACAGCAGAGAGCAGCTGAAACACAAGTCATTAAGAAAAACAACCTTCAAAACAGAGCGCTATGTTTATGACGCACAGAACAGGTTTTTCTGTAAATTATGTCAGGAAGTTGGCCCCACAAACCTTCTTCAAATCTAAAGAAACTGGTCTAAAATGTTTGTGCTGGTGTCATTTTAAAGATAATAATAGAAATGTTTCCAGAGGTCATCTGAGGCTACCAACCTTCTGAGGTTTGCATTTCCAAAATAAGCAAATAAATAGAACAAACAAATTTGGAAACATTTCTTGATATCTTTAAAATGATAGCAGCACAAACAAATTGTTGACCCCAAATTTGCTTGACTCTGTAAAAGTGGGGGGACTGGTTGACCTTTTGACCTTTAAACTTTTATTCATATCTTCAAAGCCTAAGCAGCACAAACAAAAACTTTTGCTGCACAAACGTAGCACAAAAGTTTTGAGACCAGTTTCGTTTGAGACCTAGGTGCCTTCAGATGAGCTTTAGGATTCATCGTTCAAATTTGAACACCCAGTTTGTCCGTTTCTGGCTAACACATGTCAGAAAATAGACCTGACTAATGTATGTACAAGGGCCCATTGGCTCTCCATTCAAAGGGAGCCTTTATAGTGCTTAGTAAGTTTGCCAAATTTACCATCAAATGAAAATATGTCAATGTATTTCAGCAGTCGGAGGATACGGATTCCCCCAATCACAGCCTTTCTCTCTCCCAGTTTCTGGATTTTTCACACGGAGCTGAACTCCAGCTTGAGGTTCGGACCCCCCAAGCAGAAACATCCCTCCATCGTCTGATCTGTGCCTGTCACTCGGTGGTGTTGATTCTCTTCAAAGTGCTCCCCTCCCCTTCTTGGCGTGACTACAAGCCGGGATACCGACAGCACGCCGGGGTACGACGCTAATCACTAACAAGACGACAAGAGGATCTTCCCCATCTCTTTTCATCCCCTGCGACGCCCCGACTTCACGCTTTGAGAGAAACAAAATGAATTCAGGTTCGTAAAGTCGAGACAAGTTGATCCGGCAGCATACGGTTTATGGGTTACGGCAACCTGAGGTCACAAGCCAGTTGAGATTTTAACAAAACACACAAAAACAGGAGCGTAAAGTCCCGTTGCATTTCTCTTTAAACCAGTAATTCCTAACTATTGATGAATAAGTACTATCACATGACATTTCCCCCATGTTATAAGTGAGATAATCTGCAAACAAGCTCCTCTATCTTGCTTAAATGTTACTTGGGAGTTAGATTTGTCTTATTTCAAATGTACTAAGATATTTGCACTAGAAACTAGACCAAAAACACTTGGTAAGATTTTGTGTTTTTGCAGTGATTCACTATTGTAACTAATTCTTCGAGGCCAAAATCTCAACAGGACAAAAGCCAAACTGCTCATCCTGAATTTGGGGTTTGACTTGTGAACTCAAGTTATTTTGGCCGGAAAAAAAAAACAAAAAATATGTAGATTTCAAATCTTGTAACAGATCCACTGTATTTCAAACTAAAGCTTCAGATGTGCTGTCTGGACTCTAGGCCATTAGCCACACACAGTGTGTGGATATCAGGATATCAGCCTGCAGCAGGAAAACTGTGAACGGGAAATCTGTATCGTGATTCCCGTGACGGGAATCCCGTCACACGGTTCTCCCCGTTCTGAAATAAAATGGTGCTTAAATCAACATCATTCAGGCTAGTTATCACAATGTTTCACTTCTAAAAACCACTGTAGCACATGCATAATTAAACCGTCAAGCAATTGATTTTAATCTCTGCCTTGTTCTTTAGAGACAAGGCTGGGTGACATTTTTTTTTTTTTTTCATTAAATAAATCGAGAAAAATAAATAGATCAGCTTTCTGGGGAGGACGTTGATTGATTCCGCAGACGTGGAACGGCTGGGTTCCCCTAACAAAAAGCTGGTTTTTGTCAAACACTTTTCTTTTTCTCCCTTTATCATCTGCCGCCATGGTAACGGCACCTTCAAAATGGTGAATCTCAAGTGTGAAAACAGAGAGAAATGAGAAAAAAAAAGAAAGTGGTGAGAGAGAAATGAACAATCCATTTTTCGGGATATATAAAGGGTTTCCCCTCCCACTCCCTGTCTTTCTTCTGAAACACACTTGCCGCATTTGTCACCGCCGTTGTAGGACTACAAGCAATGACAGATGACAAAACAAGACAGGAGATTTGCTTTCACGCACCCATTAACAAAAATATATGAGTTTCATTAAATTGCTAATCGAGGGGCCAAAAATATGAATAAATACAAAAACAGAGGATGGAAGTGAGCGGGAAAGCCGATTCCTGCTAATCTAAAATCTGAGCGGAGTTTCCCCACGCCGCCGTCGTCTTTCCACACACACATTTCTTCCTCCCCCAGTCCTCATTACACTACGCACTGTGACATGACAGCAAAACACACCCGGGAAAACCCTTCTGAGCCTACAGCTTTTGTCAAGCACAAACATGCCATCACTAAAAATAGCCTATCAAAATTTTTCAGGCTTGCTAATTTGAATAATTCATTGTCCCTTTAAGTCGGTGGAGTCAGCGGTTGGGAGAGGAGGGCGGGGCCGGTGGATAAGACCCCCGGATCCCTGCCAGCTATACCGTTGACTCATTTACACACAGAACGGAAAGATCCAAGGAAAGCTATGTTGCTCTATTTGGCATTAGTCTCCTTGTGAGAAAAACCCCGACGTGGCCTTGGGCGGCGGTTACCCAGGCCGGATAAAGACTTTCAAAGTTTTTGCTTTGAACCCTGGCTGTAGTTGGAATGTCTTCTTTTTTGAGAAATGTCCTACTGGGAGATTTTGTGATGGTAAATTGTGAGTGACCTCCCATCTTTTCCATCCTTGAGGTTAGGGAAAGGAAGACCAGAAAATCTTTGCTTTAGTGTCTAGATAGAAGGTATCTTAACATCCTTATAAGTGATTCCTGTAATCTCCATGTTTTCATTTGAAAAGTCATTGGATTCTCTCACACCTGATAGCTTGCATCCCTAGCAAGCGAGGTAGGGATACAAGCTAGCTTGTAGGGATTTAGGAAGGAGTGTCACTACATAAATCTTAAATGTTACGACCAGTGGATTCCCAAAGTGTACTTTATATTGAAGACTACGAACTCCATCAAGTACATTGTAGTTGCGGGGCTGAATGACTGGGATCACTGACCATTGTTATTGTGTTATATATGAAGTTAGAATTTGCAAAAAGAAGTACACCTCTTGTTTTTTTCATATTCTAGCGTCGTCACCTTAAATGTCAATGTTTTAGGGTGTTTTTTGTGTGTGTTTTGGAGCGAACTATGGGGCAGAACCAACACAGAAACACAAATCGAAGGGGTAAAATCTAGCATGAAGAAATGTACTGAGTTGGCAAAAATATCAAAAGGTAGACCCAGTTCAATCATTCAATCAAATTAAAGTTAATGGTACCTGCAATGACGGTGGGGGTGCCCATCTAGAGGGAAGGTACACCCACCAGGCATGTTCCCCAACAGCAATCCTGATACTGCATTGCTCTTGTGAAGAAAGCAGCTTGCTTTCGTCCGTTTTGAGGACGCTCCACTTAAAGCTACTTGGCTCTGCCTTCAGTTGAAGTGCTGCCATCACAGACACTTGACAGTGATTCTACCAGATGATATTAAAACCACACTTGCGATTAACCTCGTCGTCCCTTCTTATCTCGACTCATCAGCTGAGTTGCTCTTAAAGGTGTCAGTCTCTTTCCAGTTCATTCATGACCAGCATCTTTTTTCAGGCAAAGAAACTGCAGCTGCAGGATATCAAAAGCAATTTTAGAATATCAAGGACCCTGAGGTTTTCACAGGATTGGCGACCATGCTGTTTGTTGCCTTTTGCTATGCTAATTTGAAAGACTCCCTCATCTGTCTCACATTCTTTGTTGGAAAGCAATTTCATAACTTAAGTCATCGCCGGTGTCTCCTTGACTCCATAGGGGTGTTTCTCTCAAATCCAGTAAAAGCTGCATGCGCTGACTGAATGGTTAGTGGCTCAACCAGACGGTTGAAGTTTGACTCAACTGGGCAACCAATTACAGTGAGTAAAAGAAAGGTTTTTTTTACTGTTGTGTTCATTTCACTGTCAGCAATATTCGAAAAGCTGAAGTCAGTAGTGTCACTCCTGGGAATCATCTGTGTATCTGACTTGTTTTTTTTAAATTGTGGGAAAGTACGTGTGTTTAGGTTGTTAGCATTCTGGTCAACACACATGAAAAATAAGAAACAGTGTCCCAGCAGCTTAACGAACTGCTAAACAAAGAACTGTAGTTTCTACAGAAGCATGTCTGCTGCTTGTGCTTCTACAGACTTTATATGTCCAGACAAAATTTAATAACATCGGCTTTGTATTAAATCTTTCTCCATTACACAGACACGATGAAATCCTTTTTTATTCCACAGCTGTGTTTCCTCTTTCCTTTCTCTTACCGACACAGGTACCATCTGCGCTTCCAACATGCATAATTACTGGCAGATAAATAAAAAGGCTTGTTAAATTACACTGTGCAGTTACACAGTGTGACTGATTTAACAGTGCAACATATTCAACAGTGGCTCTGAGCTGTTTTCTTACTAACATGGTGATATGTGCTGCTGATCCTTCCATTATAAAGTGCAATGTGGCTACAGGTTGAAGAACCAAAATTGCAACATTTGTTCTATTTTCAGCCAGTGCGGTCCGCTTTCACGCTGCAGTGTGTCGAACAATCCAAACCTACTGAAGAACCTGTTCCCCTCCTTGCCTGTGGGGGCGCTGCACTAAGAACTGCTGAAGGAAATGGCACAAAAACCTCAGAAGAAGACATGAGCGCAACTTCCTTCTTAACAAAATATAAACAAAAATGGAGTGGTGGTTGTAGTTAAAAGACCCAATCAAACATTTCTCCATGTTTGATTGGGTTTACCCAGGATGCCCTGCGCTATAGTTTCGGAGCAGTCTCCGGTCCTCTTGGCGTTCACATATGCATTCGAACAGCTCCAGAGTTCACTTTAAAAGAAATAAGACTTAGCATTCACACCTCACCATACAAAACGGGTTTTCCAGGCAAACAAACCAGAGTTTGATTAAAACGGATTAAACAAGGTTGGTGTGAATGCAACCTAAATTTCAGTTTGAGACATCAGAGTAAAAGGGGCTGAATATAAAGGTGTACCAATGGCTAACAATGAAAACCATTTTAATAATGTGCAATACAGTTTTTTCACAAATTTGGTATATATTAGATTACTTCCATTTCAAATGAGAGAAACTTTTCTTACAATCATTATTAATCGAACTGATATTAGGAGTAGGGTATGTCTGTGTTTTTTTTTTCATATATAATTATAGCCATGTAACTGATTGAGTTGTGGGTGAGGTGCAACATTCTAAATGATCGTCTGGAAACCGACTAAAATAGCCTGTTTGCCGTCTCTTTCATCATATAACATATTCAAAAATAATCCCTTGTTGTCGGTTGCTGTCAAAAAACTGCCCTAAATAACGCCTGGTGAGAAGCGCAGAAATTAAGATGAAGATTAAAGCGAGCAGCAGGCAGCCGGCAATGCAAGTGCTTCTTATTGCGACATCACAAAAAAAAAAAAAAAAAAACTACAACAAAAGCAGTGATCAACTTCTCCAGTCAGACAAAAATACTCTCTGTTGAAGATCCCACAGAGGCTGGTGCTAAATATAACCGGCGCTTTGCTCCTCTCCCTTTCATCTGCTCATGTGCCCATCAATATTTTAGCTCATTGCCAGCAGCCCAGACAAACTGTTGACAAGCGGAGGCCAGTGTTTAGGTGGGAATGTCCACATAAAGGCTCATAAATGTTGGATGGGAGATCACTCGTGAAGTGTAAGTGAGACCCTCCTCACTCCCCCCGACATGCTGCAGGTCTGCTGTTGGTGTCTGAACCGAAGAAATGTAAGATTTGGTGTTGTGGGGGGAAAAATGATCTATCCTCTTTGAAGAATGTCCTTTCGTTTTGCTCTCTTGTCAGATTTCAATATTTCAGACCATGCGACAGCGTCTTAATAAGATGTAAGTGCACTCTTTGACTAGGCCACTTTAAATCCTGAAAATAATTTTGAATCATGTTATTTCTGTTTGATTGGTATCAGCATTTCATGTATAAACTGAAATATTAAAAAGACAACTGGTACAGGTCAAAGACTTTTTTTTATTTGAAGCTTTTATTTATAGCTTTCCTGAGTGTCCCATTATTATTATTATTATTAGTACAATTAAATTGGTGATGTAAGAAAAAGGTTTTTGTGACAAACAGTAGGCCTGTCACCATAACAAACTTTGCTGGACGACAAATTGTCCCAGAAGTTATCGCGATAAACAATAACATTGTTGTTTTGAGACCACTTTAAAGTAATTTGATAATAATAGTGGCGTAGTAATGCAAGTTCACTAACTCCAAAGCCAATATAATTCAACTTTGTAAAAAAAAAACAAAAAAAAAAACACCCATTACTTGAACTGGACCATATTTGTAGATATTCAAAATAAAACTCAACAACCAGAAATAGTAGACAAAACTGAAATGAAAAAGACATGCATGACAGAAACCATGAATAAAATGGATAATGAGGTCTGTAAGCAAAAATTGCCTTTTATTTGCTTATTGCAACAGGCTTAATGAACAGCAACAATGGAGACAAAGACAGAAAAAACAACAACAAAACAGCAAGGGAGTCTACAACTTAATAATATTAATTATCAGCGCTTATCGATATATATGTATATATACGTATATATATATATAGATATATATATTTATTATATATATATTTATATATTTATTCAGAATAAATATAAGTATTTATTCTGAAATATCTATATATTTCAGAATAAATCTCCCACGTCAGATTGATGGGGAAAAAGTCTCTACAATGGCTGGAGAAGCAGGAAAGCAGCATAAAAGATGACGACAGCTTTGACTCAGTCACACAATCAGAGAACTTCAATACAAAGGTAACAGAAAGACCACAGGACATAAAAGTGAAGGGATATTTTCATGACACAACAGTTCATTAAAGTGTGATAAGACATTTGATTGTGTTGGTGTATAAAAAAAACCCATGTTAATATCTAAGCCTTTTAATGTTGTGATTAAAAGCCTAGTTGGCAGTCACTTAGACAGCCCTCCTAAGATTTGCTGAACTCATGAATAAATTTTCATTTTAAATAAACAAACAGACAATTATGTGGAGAGTAAAGCATAAAGGGGAGAATAAAATTAAAGACTTGTCAAAACTTTCACATCGTGTGTGTGTGTGTGTGTGTGTGTGTGTGTGTGTGTGTGTGTGTGTGTGTGAGACAGGGTCCGCATGGACACCCACACACCCGCAATTACCATCTGTGCTCCTTCATGCGGCCCTCCCCTTCAGTCGAAAGCTGCTAGAAACAACACACACCTTCAGCAATAAAGCTGTCACACGTCGCTTTGATGTTTCCTCCTCTGTCAAGTTTCTGCTCCAGATTTTGTGGGCTTAATTTAGCCGAAATGGGTCGAACACACTTCAAGGTGGGCTGGACGAAGCGACAGTCTGACCAGACTCGGTGGACTCACCTCCTTGAGGTTATGGAAGTGATAAACCAGGTGATTCCTCTCCCCACAACATTCGTAAAGGCCGATTTAGTCACAAAACAAAATCAGCAGATTTTACAACAAAAGATGCAGATGAAGTCTGACGAAGTGCCACAAACGTTCTACCAGACGGTTTCATCATGCCGCGTTTGTCACCCCATCCACCGATTCCCACGGCGGGTCGGGATTAGTCGGCGTCTTCGGGGCCGCGGCGAGGATGAGAAAGCCTCTGTTGCCGTGGCAACGAGGGTCGGGTGTGGGGTGGGGAGGAGGCGTGTATGTGATGGCGGCTGCGACAAAAGGCAAGGCCAGATCAGACAAAAGCCCCCGGTATGTTCGTCTTCCGCGCTGGATGCTGATGCGTTGTGACAAAACGTCGATCTCCAGCCACCGCTCCGCCGCTGAGAACTTTAGAAAACTGCAAGCGTTCAGACACTAAGGCGCCGAAACCAGGCAGATGTGACGGTCTTTGGGGAATTAAAAGTAACGGCAGCTGAAGTCCTGGATTTTTGCCTCCCTATGTTAACGTTTGGCACCAAACCGAAGTAGTTCAGTTCTGAAACAATCAAGAACAAGATTCCAATCACCTAGGAAAAAAAAGAACGTTTACGTGACTCCCGGTACGATAAAGAAAATGTAAGTCCATCTTTACAAGCTCCATAGAACTGAAAAGGAGATAGTTCAAGTCTGACCACCTCTTTAACCTGAACATAACATAGCAACACCTACTAAATAGCAGGTGAGGATGAAGATTAAAGACAAAAACCAAAATAACATGACAGGAGTCGCATAAAGGGAACATAAAACCAATCGAGGCTCAAGAATAAACTATGAAACTAGACTTAAACCAGCATAATTAAAGTTGTTGAGCAAGGAATCTCTACACAAAATGTGTCAATGCTAACCAAAGTAAACAGAAAGAGAAAAATAATAATCTGACAGGAATAACCTAGAGAAGCTATACAGAAAGGGTCAACTCCAGAATAAGCTTAGAGGAAGAACTAACATAGCATAAACTATGAAACATAAATAACCCAACGCAACAAAAAAATCAAGTTAAGAACTCAAACACCCAAGAACTGAGACTGAACTCTAAACTTTCTCCAACAAAGTCTCTACATTTGGGGAAACTTTTCTAAATTACTATAAATGACATATTTTTTATTAGTGAGTACCAAATTTAATCTTCTGTTGAAATAAAGCAAAGGAAAAAAAAAAGTCAGGCCTAAATGAAAAAACCAAAACCAAAACACAGGTCTTTTAAACATAAATTAGAACTTTCCAGATAATTTGTTAGTAGCTAACCAAAGTGTTAATTATTTTAGTTATTTAATGTACTGTACATACGTTCTGAGTGACTAAAATTGTTAATTTGTACAAATCACACATACAACTGAACTTCTAATCAAACAATGATCTGTAAATTTTCCATACTGCAGCTGTTGAAACGGGAATATCTTACAGCATCTCATTCAAGAGACATTAAACATACATTTTTATAAAACAGCTGTGTCCTTGTCAGCTTCAAGCTTAATTAATTTGCAGTGATACATTATATCCCATGACGATGAAGACAAAAAAGGTTATATTTTCTTCTTTTTCTCTTGTTTTCATCCCAATATAATATCCATAATTTTTTCCCACTTTGAAAAAGCCAACCAGTAGCGTGTCACATAATTAAATTACATTTGCCATCACTTCAATAACATTGAAACATATTGAACACATTAATTCAAAATGTAACCATAATGTGGAGTCCAACAGAGCCCAATCGCCGTGAAAGTTTATTCATCCTTCAACTAGTTGACACAAAGTTGTACTCCAGATTGACTTAATGATATTCATTCTTCTTGTTTGTTTTTATAGTTTGGTCCACCATGTTGTTGTTTAATTGTTTGACATCTCCACTATATATTGGTTTGTAAATATTATGAATGAGTCTCGCTATTGTGGCATCATTTGCAAATTGCCGTTTGTTAGCGGTACAAACTGCAGTGGACTGAGCACACGGCCTTGAGGTGCTCCTGTGCTCAATGTGACGGAGTTGGAGGTCATGTATAATCTCTCAGTTTGGGAGTTCAGAACATAAGAGCACATTTTAAAACACCTGACCCGAATCCCTGTTTATCTATTTATTATCAGACCTAACACTTCATGATGCTCAAACTTTTTAAGTCAGAAAACCCAGTATTTTAATCCATCTAGAAGACAAATCTTAAAAAAAAAAAAAAACACTCACTGACAAAAATATGTTATGATGATGCGGTTGCTAAGCTGACAGCACCCTTTTACGTGTTAAAAATAAAACCCACCTATTCTAAGGAGGTGACCTCCACTCGACAGTGTGTGCTGCAGGATGAAACAACCGGGCGTACTTGCTGGCATTTATTCTTCAGAAAAGGATCAAAGCCTCACAGCTGTCACTACTACACCTGATCTATTTGTGGCTTGCCTCTTGAATTATTCACGCGGGATTCAGAAGCGTATTCTCAGGCTGATAAAGAGCGAGCTCACCAAACGGCTCAATTTTGCAACGCTCTCACTTTTTTGCTGTGAAGCTGCGTGACAACACTTTGAGATTTTTAGAGAATCAAAAATCGTCGGAATTGGTGTCTCTTGGTATCACTGGTGTAAGTTCGAAATTTCGCAGCGAAATGTGTGATTGTGTCTCGCAAAAGAATTCATAAACCAAACTATTTCAGGTTTTGAAAGGACCGCAAACTTCCACGTATTTTATTAAGAGTCAGCATGGAGGTTGTTCCTGATGTTCTCTTTGTTTATACTGAGATTAAACTACATGTAAGCCAACTCTATGAATTTGGTTTACTTCTGCCGGCTGGATTTTATTTCAGCGTATCAGAGTAGAAAGGGACTGAAAACGGGTTTTTATTTTAATACAAAACTGGAAAAAAGAAACAACTAAATCTTAAGAAAAAAACATTTGCAGACTTATCATAAAGAAAACCTTACTGATATTTAATCTGGGAACATTTTCTGCCAACTATAAAACTGTGGAATGATTATAAGAAATTAGGTAATATACAGTTATGGTTCCCCAGATCTCTTTGAGACAAAATAAACCAGAAAGCTTAAAAAAAAAAACCCCGCACATTTTTGATTGAATGAAATCCATGCAGAGAAAAATATAGAACTACCCATTGATAAATAGACAGGGAGTCATGAAAGAATAACAGACGGAGGAACATTGATGTAAAAAGCCGTCTGCTTTTTCTGCCCTATGATCCTGACCGTCAATTGTCGAAGCTCTACTTGTTAAACAATAAAGATAGGCTGGAAAAGCACTTATCATCCACATCCATTTAGCCAAATCACACTCCTGCGTGGAGGAGAAATGTGCTTAATGATTCATGAAGCAGCATCCATCACTATCACACACACTCCCAGAGAAAAGGAGAGCAGGAGACAAGAAGAGGCGAGAATCTGCACGCCACCAAGAAATGACAGCAGAGATGTGTTCCTTGAAAGGCCTGCGACCCCGCAGAGGTCACTGCATTTTCTCTATGTTTTTGTTTGACTGAGCAATTCTGCAATTTTGTTTGAAAATGGATACATTTCTTCAGTCGAAATGTCAATATTTACAGAAAATGCAACAAAAAAAATCTACATTTGTTTCCAGATTACCAAAAAACAAAAACAAAAAAAACAGATTTCACAAGAAATTAGTACATCACTGAGACCTTCACAGAACAAATATAATCATAGTTAAATTAAACGTCATACAAGTGGACTCTATTAAATTAGGTAACATGGCGGCTACAGCATCATATTAGAGCCACTGTAGATAAAAGAGAAAAGGGAGGAGTAAATGTTTTTCAAAAAAACATTTCAGAAATGTTGAGCTGAATCTCAGAAATGTCCAAGTTTTCTTGAGAAAATGTCTATGTTTTATTCTTGCAAATTTTTAACTTTTGGAGCTCAAAAATTTCCAAACAAAAAAACCTGGAAATTCTTGAGCTCCAAAAGTTGAAAACTTTCTAGAAACAACTCAGAAATTTTGAGAAATTTTCTAGAAAAAAACCTAGAAGTTTCTGAGACAAACCCCTGCAAGTTTCTAAGATGAATCTCAAAATTTGATTTATGTTCTTGCGCATTTTTGATTTTTGGACTTCAGACGTTTCCTTGTTTTTTTCTAGAAATTTCTGAGATTGTTGACAGAAATGCATTCACTTTTTATATCAAATATGGTGTCGTACATGGGGCAGTTGGTGGCTCCTTACTTTATTTTGGTTTTACAGACTAAAACATATGGTAATAATGCAAAAGAACTGCGAAAAAAAGGAGTATAAAGCTTTTCAAGACAGTGTAGTTTTTTTTAATAAAATGATCCTTTATTTCTCTGACTCATCGTAAGACAAAAACACTGCTGAACACTTGATGCAAAGAGCACAGACCATGTCAGATCAGGGCCTCAACTTAAAAAATCTGACCTTTATTCCACCTTTGCATTAGCAGTGTCCAACAAAAACACACCACCTCCAGTAATGTAAAGGTCAAAGTGTGATGCTGCATTTCCAGCATGACACTGCTTCAGTTTCTGGCAAGACAGCAGTTGTTTGCAGCCTGTGAGAGGAGCTGGATTTAGCTTTATGTGTGTTATCATGTCATAAACTCTATTTCTGTGCAGTGAAATTTGTTTGTTATGGCTATTATGTTTCATGATTATGTGCTTAATTCATTGTTGAGCAGGTCAAAATCAAAGAGTTCAAAATTTTTTATTTTTCTTGGTGTTTTGATGCTGCCTCTTGGCCAGGATTCCCTTAAAATAGATTTTTATCCTGGTAAAAGAAAAGTTAAAGAAGAAAATGAAAGCATCCTTTTTACCTGAAAAAAACAACAACAACCTTTTTGTTGCCACTAATACAGGTTCAACATTTGCTTGTATCTAAATAAGATCAGCAACTTTGAAATCAGTTGGTGTATTAACCATGAACCCCTTTGTTTAGGGTCAGAGTTACCAAAATGCTAAACTATTTTAAGGTTAAATTGAGATTAAGTCGTTCAATTTGAAATTGACAAAACAAATCTCCTGGGTTTTCAGTCACTGATGTTGTCATGACTACAAATCAAAGTGGAGCATGTACAATAGGAGTTGTTTTATGTCCCGGATACAACATTTCACCTGACAGGCAGATGCAGCCTCCGAGTCTGAAACTCAACACCGAGAAGGAACAGCAATGAGGAAATAGCTCTCGCAAAAATACATTTTCCAGGCATTAGCGGTTCACTTAATGGGATTAATTATTTCCGAATATTAGCCTTACATAAGCTGGTTTTAAATTCCTATCAGCCGGTGACAAAGAAAGCCAATCTGCATCAGTTTAACAACAATGGGGCTTCTCATCAAATTAGTGTGCTCACTCAACCTCGACATCCCTGCCAGGCAACTCACACGGCAAAAAGTGACATTTGTGAGCAGACGCGCATTAAATCAGGATTCAGATGCAAACAAACAAAGAGTTCTGCATCCCGCCTCCACCACAGCACTCACCCTCGTTCCCCGAGCACACACTCAGGAAGTGCACTGCACAGAAAAGCATTCCCTGGAGAATGCCTATCAGTGCTGAGGACCAGGGTGAAGCTATCTGGCGTTTCAGATCGAATTAGTGCCAATTAGCCTGTGGGAAGTCAGAGGAACGCATCAGAGGCTGCAGAGAACAAAGCAGCCCCAGAACTGAGATTATAACAAGGACTGCTTCACCTCAACACTAGGAAAACCAAATTCTCTTCTTCTGACCAGTAAAGACAATTAGAACGATAAAACAGAAATTGAAGGAGCAACTTATTGCTTTGATTTTATGCTGTTCCTACTATAAAACTAAGCAAAGCTTGACCGACATCCATCCGAGTGTTGTCTTGCAACTGAATAAAGCTGCTACCTTAAATCAGATGAACTGATATAAAATAAAAATGCTAGGAAAGTTAAAGGTAACATATTAACTGGTCAGTATTTTCAACAGGACTCAAAAATATCTGAACTTCCTGAAAGGGAATTCATTGTTGCCTCACCACAACAGCTCACACCAACACCCACACCAATGCAGAGAAGACCTCAATCTGTCCATCTCCTGCTTCATCATATTATCATTTGTGAACATGACACTGAGACACGAACTCCTTACTCTGAGGCAAAGTCCGACCCACTCCAAGTTAGAGGGAGCAGTCCACCCTGTTTTCTGGTTGTGACTCATGGCCTTGGATTTAGAAGGAGCTGACTTTTATCATCACCACTCTATATCTGGTTGCAAACTCCTTCGGTGCACAGGTTTTAGGTTCAAGACATCCTCCTTTCTATGACCAGGCTTTGAGATCAGGTTGTTGAACAGACCAGCATTTGGAAGCAGCATGACCTTGAAAATGTGGACGCATTGCTTGTTTTGGGTGAAAAATGGATTGGATAGTCATTAGAAGCAACCTAGGTTACCCCCTATTCCTGCAACACAGGTCTTAATGCCTTAAGGGATACCTCAGTTAAATTTAGGTGAGGTCACAACCTAAGTCCACTTCCTCTGCTTTATCACACAGGGAAGTTGGAAAGTGTGATGCTACTTTAAGACAAAAACAATTAGTGTGATACTACAAAGTCTCCATTTGCTCACGCATCCATCCTCTCACAAGCAAACCAGCTGGACTGTTTTTCGTGTGTAGGTATTCTCAAACACAACAAGGTGGAGGTGAGCTAAACAGTGAGGCAGGAGAGCTCAAAACATTTGCTTTACCCTGAAGGTAACCGAGATAAGCAGCGCGGCCGCAGAAGGATGAGTGGAGCAAGAGGGCAGCCCTGCAGATTGATGTCGTGTTACCATGAAATTAACTGCCAGAGGCTGGGAAGCCGCATTGTGTTCGGACGATATCGTGAGATCAAGCAACGATCAGGGGTGCATGCGTGTGATATCAGAATGTCTTCATGTGGCTTCATGTATCGTTTGTGAATGAAAGAGAGAGAAAGAGTCAGTGCATAGAAGCTGAATGAGTTTGTTTAAAGGAAGGAAAGCAATGACAGAAAGGAGAAAAAGGGAAAGACAGTCAAGACTAGCGGTGGAGGCAATAGTGTTCTCACATTACCCAGACTCCATCTTGGAGCCCCTTTATTTTGGTTTTGACTTGCTCTGTCTGCGTCCTCCTTCCCCTCGGTCAGCCTGGGTATCACCTTCAGCAATGAAAGTGCACTCTTTGACTGCTCAGGCTGGCAAACATTGAAGTGAGGCCTTTGGATCTGCCAAGGAAAGCAGTGACATCCATCCCTCCCTCGACTCGCTGACGAGGTTGTGATCTTCAAATTCTCAACTTCTTCAAGGTCATTGCGGCTGAAGCTCGTACCAGGAAAGAAAATTTGCTTGCATGTGTGTGTGTGTGTGTGTGTGTGTGTCTTTATGTTACGAGGCAATCTGAGGCAGAGGAATAAAGACAGGAGATAAGTGGATTATCCTCATTCTGTCTCCAACAGAAAAACCCAGATGTGGACAATAAGCATTTCAAAAAGTGGGCAAACACCTGATGCCAGAAGAGACAATGCCTCAGAAGTCATGAATCTCACTGCGTGCATCCAACAGATGAATGTTAGAAAAACAATTAGAGTTTTGAAATTACTGTCAAAGTGTGTAAATATTGCTGATTAATGATGTGCTGAATCCTGGAATTGAATCAAAGTGTTAGCAAAGTATTAGCTTAAGGGGGTGTACGCCCATAAATCAAGGTCATTCCAACCTCTCTCATTTTTTTATGGCTTTATATAATTCCCCTAATACATTTGTTTACTTTTCAGATGAACTATGCGACATGAATATCAGACTAAAAGTGAAAAAAGGCTGTGAGTTTATTATGTTTCGATGTTTTTTAATTTTTTTCATAAAACCTGACATTTTTCCCAAGGCAATTAGCCTTCCTACACAATTCCACTCAGTTCTCATCTCTCTTCGGTGCTCCATCTGTGCTTTCTCCCATTGACTTGGATTCTTTTGGTAAAATTTAAACCAATCAGCAAACAGAAAAATTTGTCAATGATGATGTCGATATTCTGCGCTGTTTTAGAATTATAGTCTGCCTGTAGTTTTAGCAATGGCAGCAGAGGAAGTCACCTCATTGACAACAGGACATTTGTTTACAGCTCAGGCAATTTCTGGTAAGCTTCATAGCATCAAACTGACGGATTGCATACGTCACAAGGGTAAAGTTTAAGATTTCTACAGAGTCCATGCTTCCAAAAAGTAATCATATCCCAATAGCCAAAGGTTTGACACAAAAGGATAGAAAAGGAGATTGGTTTTTATCAGGCTACAAGGGAATTAATACTTTTGGAATCAGTTGTACGTACTAAAAGAACGGATGTATCATTTATGGCAATATGAAGGTACCTTTATGATCGCTGAACCCAAAGATGCTTTATTCCTCTACTGATCTCTATGATGGTTTGTTCTGGTAGTTAGTTCTGAAAAATGGAGGAGACAACTACCTGTTATGGGAGGTGTTTTTCCACAAAACTCTAGATCATTTTATAACATGATGAATGGGCTGTGACCAATGGACTTCCTCATGTGTAAATAATGACCAATGAGGGCGCCTGGTAGATTGCAAGAACTCTATGCTCTACTGCCCCTGGAGCTGAAAACAGTCACAAATCATCCCCCATTCACCTCAACCTCCACCTCCACCTCTCTCTGCTGTTCTTCCAGTCAGACAGAGGGTTTTCACCACTTTGGGACTACAAAGAGAGATTCCTAAAAGGTGAAATTTAGAGCACTGATCTGGGACCACGCAGTTAGAAAACAGGACTCTATGTAAGAGCTGTGTCTACCAGACGGATGAAGACGCAGCTCTTCCAATCCAAGCAGTAACGTTTGAGTACAATGTTTCTGTCTAAACAAAATTATGTTCTAAATAGTCACTCTTCCCAAATCTTTCCACATTTTGTCCCTCTACAACTACTAACCTCAATGCATTTTGCTGAGATTTTACGTGTTTGACCAACACAAGGTAATGTATGATTACCTGTACAAAAAAATGGTGATTCTTCACAGCTAAATAAAATTTTGTGCGTTTTTTTTAGGACTTTTATTTGTCAAAAAATATTTAAGATCATTCAGTTTTCTGTCTACAGTTCATAATTATCCACTGCTTGTAACTAAGACTAAAAGGGGCAATGTTATGTATTTTCCAGCCACATAGTATCATTATATAACACTATCAAGTAAATACTTCACTTTCAGATATTGTGAAAATGCTAAATAGATGAGATATGACATAAAATAAATTTGACTTTGCAATTTAACATTTTGAAATTGGGCCTCTGTTTTTCTAAATGGATTTAAAGAGACGACTTCCTGCCTGCAGGAAGTCGTCTTCCTGCAGGCAAGAAAATCAAGGCAACCCTCCAGGTTTTAACATCATAGCGTGCCGCAAGGCTCAAAAGAGTTAATTTTACATAATGTCGTCCCTTTAAAAAAGGTGGTGAACATTTGATAACATTTGAAAAAAGTTTAAAGGACATGAATACTTTTGCAAAGCCCGTCCTAGCACAACTGATCAAATATTGTGTATCTTATGTCCTTCTTTCTTGGTCAAGAATAGACACAGTGGAAAGCAAGCCTACTGGCACAAATCAGGGTCAGTGAGTAGAAATCGATAGAAGACCTGCAGTGAGCTAGGCCAACATCCTGCCTCGTCCCTCAGAGGACGGCATGAGATGTTAACGGCCTCAGCAGAGAGCCAGTGAAGCTCATCTCAGCTCACTTTGTCCACTGAATGTTCCACATTATCACAAAGATGGAACAATAACGTAATTGTGCTCACAGCTTCATTTTTTTACACAAATGCTGTTTTTCCTCAAACTTTAAGATTGATAAAAAAAAATGATATGAGTGCAAACTGAACAGTTTCAGACTGAAAGAGAACATGCTACGCCTGAGGCTGCTTCTAGACTATAGGGAAGGCCCTTTATGTCTATCGTCGGTGCATTGCTCACATCCACTGTTTGACGGTTAAGAAACAGTCTCTTTTCTTATGTCTATGTATTTGGAACGGGAGGTAGAAGTGGCAGGAACAGCTTAAGGAAACTGGAAAAGGTGGCAAATGTAGATGGAAAAATATGGTGCGAAATCCTGAATCCTTCAGTTCTGCTTGACTGGCCCGAGATGATTTGGCTCTCCAAACAAAGCTATTTGCTTCTTCCGAGCTCGCTTACTTCATCCCGATGAAAAATGACCAGCCTCTGACCTCCTGTGGCAGCCATTTCACACCTTTACTCAATTCATTACTGCTCTAAAGATAGCCGCAGTCGTACAGCGGCACACCTTCAGGAGGGCGATGGTGAGAAAATGGAAAAGTCTTGAGAGATTACCAGTTTTCACTTAATAAGATTGACTAGATAGAAATAGATTTGAGTTTTTTCCAAGCACATCTCAGATTAGCGCCAAGCGTAAACTTGAAGCTATGCAGCCACACATTTCACTTTAAGCCCATTTGGTAATTCTTCAAGCTATTACGTTCATCCATCCTCCATCATCCATCGTTTAGCCAAGGACAGATTGTCTGGGAATCCCACTCGTCAGAATTACTTTTCTCAACGGTAATTTTACCTTGAAGAACCATGTTGGATTTCCATTTGCCTTAAGGGCGCTGCATGGTTGGGTCGAACTGACGAAATAGGTTAGTTTTACTAAACTAACTTCTACCTTGTCTCTCATCCAGCATACATGACTGCATAACCCAAAAATTAAACTTTCAGAATAAACTGCCATTCAGTGATTCGCTCTGCTGCTCTTCTGCTTGGGTCAGGTTCTCCTGGTGACGGCAAATTTCTAACCGATTACCAAATGTTACTTTCATTTGATGCCATTGTTTCCTATGACCTATAAAACAAACAGAGTAAATCCTGCCAGAGTAGGATTTAACACCAAATGATGATTTAAATAGGAAGGTCAGAGGGCGAATTTAGAAGCTGCTGACAGACGATGAAGATTCCAGGCAGTGAAATTGGTGTGAGGACAGAAGTGTTATTTTCTTGTAGCACTTTGTACTTGGCACAAGCTCGCGGTGGCTCAGAAGGTGTTCGTATTGGAGCACTTTGGCCGTATCAGGAACCTGGAAGCTATCCTGTCTCAGGCAAAAAGCTCTAAACTTAGCTCTCCTGCACTCCTTGATATAGAAAATCGAAGTGAGCCGACCTCTAGGATTGTTCTCAGTGTTTGATTTTAGGTGAAATATCTCCCACTTGAGAAAGTTAAATCTTTTTCTGTGCAAAACAGACGGGATATGGCAGAAATGAAAGGACAACAGGTCACCAAATTCTATGTAAAAAACAAAACAAAAAAAAACAACTATTTGACAGGAAGTCATAAACTGCAAAAGTGTTCACACCCTTGAACTTTTTATTTTATTTTTGTTCCAAAATGACTAATAAAAAACACTATAAAGTTGGAATATTAAGACCTCATTGGACCACAGCATCTTCTAACGCATATTTACCGTTTCCCCTACATGGCGTATGGAAAACCTTCAATGGGACTGAAAATCATAAACAAAAGAGTTGATTTCCTATTTTCACTTGAAAACATAAACAATAGTTTAAATTTCTTCCTGGATCTGACAATAATCTCTGCTTGCTGCCCAGCATGCCAGACAGAGACCCGCCGCAGCGCAAATAAATCAGGAGCGCGCTGGGTATCGGTTTCTGCTTGCAGCCATATCAGATGACAGCAGGTTGGAGCAGGTGCGGCACTCCATCAACGCGCCATATCAAATGTCGACTGCGCATTTAAACATTGCTGCCTATTGTCGTGATTGTGATTGTCACATGGCAGAAAAGGTCTGTGTGGTTATTATTTTTATCCGCCTTTGAGGTGGGAAAGCGACAAAAGGACATCGGGTCACGTAATCACATTTGCTGGGACGGGTTAAACGAAGGGGGCCGTAAAGTGTGACCTTTTCCCAGGGAGTCATCACTGATTCCTTAGGTGGGCGACGCTTTTATTTGTCCTGTCTGACATTATTACCTGGGGTCAAAGGCTTCGAGACACACTCCAGTACAGACGAGCATCACACAGAGAAGAAAAAAGAAGAGAACAACATTTTACCAGAGTCGCTGCGTTTTCATTGACCATATAATTACCAAAAATACTATTATTATTATTATTTAATGACAACACAGCAATTATGAAATTTTGTTGTTTGGTTTATTTTTTACATTAGCGGAATATCGATAAAGTTTAACTGAAATTTGTAATGTAAATGCAGCTGCTCTCAAAGTGTTGCCATCAGGGATAAAGAACAAAAGCAGTGAGAGTCAGTCAGTTTTGATTTTCTTGCCAAAGCAGCAAACCGGTGGAGAAGACATTACATTTAGGTTCTGGATGTGGAAAACTGGTAGCAACAAACTTCAAAACACCTGCAGAAGGTAATTACTTCACAATTACAAACTACGTTTTGTTGTTCGATGACAAAACACTGAAGACTGCTTTTTAACATGACAAAAATGTGAAAACTAAAGAAAAGAAGAAAATATTTTTTGCAAAAGCACTGCAATTGGGAGTTTAGGCAGAACAAATGCGTATTGATATTTTTATAGTTAGCTTATCCCACTCCATGACAGAAATGCAGTGGGATAAGTCAAAAATAAAAGGAAAACTTCCAAAAACAAGCCGTACTTTTGCCAATAAGGAAACAAAACATATAGTGTAAACTTAATGGACTGGAAAACATGCTGCGAAGGAAGATCCTCTGAATCACACTGGTAGTATTTAAACTGTCCCCTTGCTCTACTTTGCAATAACATTTTAAATCCCAAAATAACCTCTTTATAAATACACCCCCCCTCCACACACGCATGGACACATTTCTGTGACCAACCACAAATTACTCCGTCACCCTGCCTGAAGGACATTTTGCCCCGAGGACAAAACGTTTTCCTCAGTCCCTTGTGGCTTTAGAACAGCTGTTTTGCTCTTTGTTAGCCTACACAGCATAACGTAGACCTGACTCTGGCCTACAGCTTTAGTAATGGCTGCAGAGCAAGACACAAAAAAATGTAATGGGTTTCCACCATCCCAACTGACCCAAGATGGTAAAGGATTGTCTAACATGGATAAAATAAGATCGAAAGTTAACTGTCAGTTCTGTAACAATCAAGATGCGGGAAGCTAAGCTAATGGCAAGAAGGTTTAGCAAAATCTGCCTGATGAAGAAATATGCTAAAAAGGTTTCAATTTCCCAAAATTGCCAAAAAATGATTGGCCATTTTTTGAAAGCTTGAACTTTCTCTACCAAAACATGAAAGGCTTCATTTTTCATAATATGCTAATGCTAATCCAGCAGGCAGCACCTTGGCTGAATGAGCGCTATTGAGGTTAACTCAATAACTTAAGTAGCTTGTTGAGTGTTTTTATTTCAAAACAGAAACACATAAAGCACATTTTCCGTCCCACAATGAACTCTGTTTGGACCTTTTCTCTTTCCCGTTCTTGGATCCTTTTGCCATTTTTAATTCTGTATCAACTGGATCCATGTAACGATGACCAGCGGCACCCTCTGCTGGATGGAAGCCAAACTACAACACCAAAAGAAGGTGGACATGATTAATTTGTCAATTGAAAGAGCTGGTCTCATTTTATTTCTTCGTTTTATAAATGATTTATCAGAAACAAAGTCTATATTTCAGTGTTTACATTGACTTTGGGAGAGTGTGTTTTTATTTAATGAAGTTATTGATCTTGTACTGTTTTGTTTTTTGTCATTTACTCTTCATGTTTTGGTGGTGGGAGATTGTCTCTCTACATTAACATGTCAGGGGAAAAATGCTACACTTGTAGAAACACAAAGTCTTACCAAGTATTTTTGATTTAGTTTCTAGTGCAAATATCGTATTACACTTGAAATAAGACAAAACTAACAGGCAGCTTTTTAAGGTTTGTTTCAATAATTCGTTAATATTGATGAAAAAGTTTCAGTTACATTGGGAGATTATTTTATTAATTGGAAAAATGTCTTGTTATAAGTGAAATAATCTGCCAGTGGAACTAGTACTTTTTCATGAACATTAAGAAATTACCGACTTAAAACAAGCTCCAAGATAAAAATTAAGTAGTAAGTTAGAACACTTGAAGTAAGACAAAACTTAGATATTTGCGTGGAAAACTAGACCAAAAATACTTGGTAAGATTTTGTGTTTTTGAGATTTACTCACTTTTTAAAGTACACTGCAATTACGCTGAAATGAACCGTCAAGTTCACTGACGTTATAATACGGCACACGTGATGAATTTGTGAAACAAACAGTGGATGAAACATGAAACAAGGAGAGGTTACAGCGACTTTCTGGCTGTCAGACCTCTGGTGGGCTTCAATGTTTTAAAGCCGTTGTTGGACTTCCACACATGCTGTACTTTCTGGTCCTGTTTCTGCTCGCTGTGTGGGCTGCTGGCTCTTCAGATTGCTCCGAGCATTTCATCTCAGCCACTTTCTCCTGAGTAACTTTACATGTTACAACCCCGTAAACAACCCCGTTAAAACACATTTCTGTTTTGGTGGCGCCAAGGAAACGTATTTAAAAAGCTCAGCAGGAGTTTTTATGCGTCTGTCCACTAGCGGAGCTTGGTGACGGGTGTAAAGGTTTTTTTTTTTTTTTTTAAAAGAGGTGTTTAAATATGCCGAGGATTTCCGTTTATCTTCGTGATCAAACTGGGAGCAGGAGCAGAAAAGCGCAGAAAAGGTCGAGTTTTATGAGTTCAAGGAGCGCGGTGTTTACATGCGACCGTCTGCTCTTTGTCACAGTTTGAGAGCGAAAGCCTAACAGAGTGAGCGGAGGCCAAAACAGTAGGCTGGACGGATGCTAACGCTCAGAGCAAGGAGGACGACAAAGTCGCACTTTGTCACAACTGAAGGCCTGTCAAATGTGGCTATTACAATAAACTGGCTGCCTGTCACAATTTTAACAGGACAGAACGATGCAAAACAGTGGAAACATTTCACCCGGGCCAAATTTTGACTCATTTCAACGACAGCCATATTTGGAAGCGGGGCAACAGCTACGGGATCTGCATCTTACACAAGCTGCTGGGTTTGGTTTGGTTTGATTTGATCGCAGAGTTTTACGTACCAGATAAAAAATAAAAATAAAAAAATAAAAACATGTCATATATCAGAGGTTATAATTCTGATGTGTGAGAATTAGTTGCTACGTTGTGCAAAAAAAAAAATAAAAATCTTACCAAGTATTTTTAGACTTGACTCTAGTGAAAATGTCAGTACTCTTGAGTTGAGACAAAACTAACCTAACAGGTACTTTTCAGAGAGATATAGGAGCTTGTTTCCTTTCACATGTCGCCTTTCTGTACTCATCAGTATCAGATCTAGCTGCAAAAAATGTCACAATATACAACTTTGGGAAATATTTTTAAAGACTCAAATTACTAAAAAAAAACAAAAAAAACACTGTGATTTTCTTTTTCCTACTCAACAATAGATTTTTTTGTTTTAATACGAACAGGATTGTAGATCCAAAACCTCAAATGCTTTTGTTTTTTTGCACCTTAGTTTCCTCGCTAATTGAAAGGCATCCAATTATTTTGAAGAAAAGTGTAAACATATTTCATCTATTCTCAGCAATGAAAACAGTCTTCATTCGAAAACACCTGCTGTATTTAGACAAAGCTTTCATACAGCATTTAAAAAGCAGATTTGGGTGCAACAAGTCAATGTTACCATGACAACAGAAGGAAACCAGAAACACTGGAAAAGATGGTCACTTTGCACTACATCAAAGAAAGATTTTAATGTAAAACTTGTAGTTTTGTCCTGAATGTATTCTTGAATTGCGGGTCGAGGCGGCTGCACAAAATCAATCCAGGGGCCGCAGACGGGCCCCGGGCCACACTTTGAACACCCAGCAATTTCTGCAAGCTCCTCCAAAGGCATGGCATTCTGCCATTACTGTGCTCAGTAACATTGCAGGCTGGGATGATTAAGAGCCAAGCTCTGTTCGTTAATCCAATGTTTACGTTCTGCACATGTGAGGCTGCGCGCCTGTTGCTGCAGGCGATGCGATGACGGCAGCAGCGCTGTGTGATGGAGGCCATGGCGAGGCGCAGCGGCGCAGATGGTGTCAAGGCAGGAGTTCCCCCAGTGTCACACCTCCCCCACCCCAACACCGCCGCACATAGATCAGGGGCAAGAGATCAAAAGAAGGAGCTGACACACGACAGCGAGACTGTAAACGCATTGATCTCTAAATCTGATCTGCAGAAAACAGTCAGGAGTCTAGAATCAATGTTTTGTTTTTTTTTTTACAGATTATTTGTGTTCTTAACTACATTTTTTAAACAATTACCACGATTTTGAGATTAATCTCAGAAATTTTCTAGAAAAGACATGAACATGTCTGAGTTTCAAAAGTAACGGAAGTAGAAATTTTTAACTTTTGAAACTCAGAAATTTAGAGATTAATCTCAAATTTTCCAGGAAAAACATGAACAATTCTGAGTTTCAAAAGTATTGAGAGACAAACATTTTTAATTCTTGAAACTCAGAAAATGTCCTTATTTTTTCTAGAAATTTTCTGAAATTGATCTCAGAAATTTTCTAGAAAAGACATGAACATTTCCAAGTTTCAAAAGTAATGGAAGTTGAAATCTTTCAACTTTTGAAACTCAGAAAGTTTGAGATTAGCCTCAGAAATATCCTAGAAACAAAAACCAAGAGAAAATATGAAGTCAAAAATTTGCTAGAAAAAAAACTCAGAAATTTTTAGATTAGTCTAAAATTTTCAAGAATAAAACACGAACATTTCCCAGTTTCAAAAGTAGTGAACGTTGAAAATGTTCAACTTTTAAAACTCTGAAATTTTGAGATTAACCTCAAACATTTTCTAGAAAAAACAAGGAAGTTTCTCAGTTTCAAAAGTGGAAAATCTGCTAGAAAAAGCCTGAAATTTTTTATAATAACCTCAGATATTTTCACAAAAAAAATGTTTTTCTGAGTTTCAAAAGTAATGAGTCAAAAAATGTTTACTTTTGAGACTCCTTGTCCTTGTCCTTTCTAGAAAATATCAGATTTACCTGAAAAATTTATGAGTATTTTGTAGCAAATTTTCAACCTTTCAAGCTAAGACATTATTTTCATTTTTTCAAAAAAATGTCTGAGATTAACCTCAAAATTTCTATGTTTTTTTTTTTTGTGGAAATTTGCTAAATTTTTCTTTTAATCCACAGTGGCCCCATCGCTGTTGTACATGCGTAAACTGACAAAATCTGAAAAGATTTGAGGACTCCTTGGAGTTTCCAACACAGTAACCTTCCTCGGGGGTTTTAAAAGTACCACACGTAAAGCCAGCGTTTGTCCGCTCGAATGCAAGAAAGACCCACAAGCGAACCCACAAGCCTCCTCCAGCTCGCAGCTTAAGTGACTTCTAATGGTGAGAGAGTCACGGTTCGAGGCAGCGCCTGGCACACACTGAATAGCATAATTGCCTGTGTTCGACAAGGGTGGGAAATACAAGAGTGCTACAGGGACGAGAGGGTTATATTTACATGCTGGGGCTGTGAGCGTGAGCAGATACAGATACAGGCCGGCATTTAAATGTGACACCGCATCTGGCAGGAACGCGGATGTCACGCGGCGCCGCGTTGTGATTTTACTCACAGCGATGCTTCGCCACAAAAACAGCAAAAAACAGCAGATAAAACAGAACATGTAGGGGGGCCGGTCCGTTCTGATCTAACCATCGAATCAAAAATAGAACAAATATAAGACATTTATTGATGAAGAACTTCAGACTAAAATGCTGTATAGGGATATCAAGACAAAAGACAGAAAGTAATCACTAAAACTAATTGAAGTGAGGTGTGCTTTGCGGTATCGTAGCAACCTTTCAGAGCGTGGATTGAGAAACGCTCCCTGATTTATCCAAACCTTTGAAACCCCTGTGACTATAAAACCCCTCATTTTGTCATGTATAATTCAGAGTCTTTAGTTTCTTTCCTATCCAACCTTTTAAAATGCAATAAAGATTCTTGTGCTGCCAGATAAACTTCACTGATCTGCAGGTTGCGTGGTTTGTGTTCTATCAAATAACATCTTGCTATTAGACTTGCTATTGGCGTAATACGACCCTCTGGCAACTGACATTATCAACTGAAAGAAGGTCAAGGCAAGTTTGTTTGCATTGCACATTCAGCAACAAGCCAGTTCAAAGTGCTTTATGGTATAAAATATGATACAGTAACCGATTATGAACCAAGCAATAACCATTACGTCTTGTCAAAAACCGTCATCATCCATCCATCCATCCATTTTCTGAACACCCTTGTCCCTCAGTGGGGTCGGGAGGGGTTCTGGTGCCTATCTCCAGCTAACGTTCCGGGCGAGAGGCGGGGTACATCCTGGACAGGTCGCCAGTCTGTCGCAGAAAAACCGTCATCAAAATCATCAAATATATTGATCAATGTTCCAGTTCTTGCGAATCAAAGGCAGCTAAGCGGACGGGTTTGTAGCCTTGATTTGAGGAACTCAGTGTTTCGATTGTTTTGCAGTTTTCTGGGAGTTTGATCCAGATTAGCGGACAAACTGGTCAGGCTGTCTTCCCATCTCAGAGTCGAAGCGATGCCACTTAAATCCCTGTTTTCTGTGGCTCCTTTCAACATTTAGATCACTAGCAAAATATGCCCACTTCTATAAAACCGGGAGTTTCAGTGCTTTGCCCGACAAACACCATGCAGAGCGAGGAGGACAACGGTAGCGACCTCAGGGAAGGAACTGTTGTTGGCCATTGGTCATTGCAAAAGAAATAAATAAATAAATAAATAAAATTTGCTTGGAAGAGAATTTGCTCTAAAAGGAATTTATAACTTGCTGTAGTTCACCTTGCAAACAGTAGGTGTCACTACTGACAAAACACTTCCAGAAGAATAAATAGAGGAGGTAAACCTCTTTCCACTTAGTTTTACCAACACAGAAAAAACAATGCACTGGGATTCCAAACCGAATAGGGAACCAATCATGGCTGTTCTTAAAACTTCTCTTTTAATCAGTGCAAACGAGCTAAACTGCTCATCCTTAGCAAAAATTATTGCAAACTTGCAGGTGAATGAAGTGACGGTGAAAATAAAACGCAGGTGTCGGCTCTCAGTCACTGATATGTCCCATTACCTCGTCTGGACCAGACGCTCTTTGGTAAGAACACTAAAACGTTCCATATTATTAAAAGAATACTCTCCAAAGCATTTTGTGGAAATTCTACACTAGCTTTAATCACTGAAGGCAATTATCCCATGCATAAATCAAATTATTGGAAAAGAAACTCACTGCAATTGCTAAATTATTAATTGATCACTTTAGCTACTCGAAAATGTCTGTCGCAAAAATGTCTGCTAGAAAGACTGAGTTTGGATTGGATTAATGGGATGTAAGTAGAGGTGGACTTAGAATTTGATCACAATATGTTGAAGGGCTGTCGTCATAGCGATACAAATGATTCAAAATGATCACTTCATTTTTAGGGAACTGTGTGACACAGCAATCGTAGTGCCACCAGGAAATGCTGCTCTTGAAAAACATTCCTATTTTAAAATAAGTTTATTTGTGACAGAACTTACTTAAAGAAGTGTGCTTTGTGTCACTAAATCACACAGATGTAATCAGAATTTAATATTTACTGATATTCATTGATGTATTTGTGGGGGGAAAAAACAGCAGAGGGAATAGTGAAAACATTTCAGTCTTTTTTTTTTTAAACAACTGAACTTTATCGTGACGACAAATCAAAATTCTTGTGACAAGAAGTTTTTCTTTTCTTAACCCATACAATAAACGCACACGGCAAGTTGTAAATACATTTTCATTCTCCAAAAAATGACACAAATAATGAGATCTTGTGTAACGTTGAACGTAATGTATCTCAGCACTGGAGAAGCTCAAAATCAGGCCCAGTTCTCTGTGAGTCTGAAAGCAATATGTGAAATTATTTAGCTAAAGCTAAGGGGCACGCGGTGACTTTTTTACCCCCCTCTCTCTCTCACCACGGCGGCTCTCCCTCCTGTTTGCTCTTCCTGACTCTCACTTTCTTTTTCCAGTGTTCATTAAATAACCAGGACACTATTTCGGGGAGGCTCCCCAGAACCAACCCCACTCTGAAGTGTCTCGGTTCACGAAACGTATTCCTGGTAAGGATGGAAGCTGTGGTTGATGGATCACCAAGGCAACAGGCGACGGCAACTATTGCATCCGAGTCCAAATTCTTTGTTCCTTCAGATGCATTTCAGATTTGTGAAGAAAAACAGCATGATTTGATAATAAGAAGACTAATAGTTCTGTTTTCACTTGGTGTTACAGTTGAAGGTGATTTACGGCCACTTAGAAGATCTTAGGAAATCAGGTTATATACTCTGCAAAGTGTCTGTGGATAAAGACTGGAGATGCATTAAATATACATTAAGCTCTAATCCCTCAAACCACAAGTAGCCTGTGAGGACGTTAACACCCAGGGTAGGGCAGAAAGATGAGAGTAAACCCAATGTGGATTTAAACATAACTGGAATATTTTCCTCTCTGTGAAAAACGAGGCAGATTCCCACAAGACAGCAAAGCGGCAACTATCAGAAAATGTATCCTCATTTTTCTCATGACAAAACAGCTTTGACAGGCTCAAAGTCGATCGCTATCCAGGCTCTTTCGAATGCGTCTGTGGTTGCAGAGTTTCACGGTTGCTGCACATTAGCGTGAATCTTCACAGACATTACCCTCTAAGTAAGCTTGAAAGGGATCCAGTGGCCCGTCAGTGGTAACATGCACACTGTCGACAGATTGCATTGCTCCACATCAAGCAGCACTCCTCTCAGGCGGTTGGAATTCAGCTTTGGCCTGCAGGAGCAGCGATGGAGGAGAGTCATTCTGTTTCACAGCACAGTTAGGCCACGGAATGGCAAAGAACTGCTGGGAGGGCTTGGACTGGGAGTGGGCTACATGCTGGAGTGTGCGAGTGGCAAGAATGGATTGATGGGTGTGTGTACACATTTCAAACATGCAGGGATTTCTTCTTTTCCTTTCTTGGAGAGTCATCTATCCCTATCTAATGCATCTTCTCTCACACCAGCTACCTTCAGTCCTCTTTCATTATCCTTGAATCTCCTCTTTGCTCTTCCTCTAGGCAGTTCCATCCTGAGCATCCCTCTACCGATGGATTCACTGTCCCTCCAGCACATCTGACATAAGCTGTTCATTCCTGGTATTATCCACTTCCCAAAAAGAACCTCAACATCTTCATGCTACCTCCTGTCTCTTTGTCATTGCCACCGTCTCTAAGGCCAAACATCACTGGTGTCACCATCGTCCTGTACGCCTTTCCTTTCTTGACGATACTTTTACCACATCTGACACTTTCCTACACCCATTCCGACATCCTTCCACAAGTTTCTTCACTTATTTCATTCTCCGTTGCTCTGGACCGTTAACCCTAAATTCTTTCCGTCTTGGAAATTGTCAATGTATAACCATCCCACAGTCTTAAGAGATGGGGTTATTTAGACCCCATGAGATTTTTACCCTTTGCACGGTCCAGTGGGATCACAATGACCCTGTGTGTGCTTTAGCAAAACTTTTTTTTGTTGTTTTTTTTTGTGTGTGTTTTTGTGTATTGGGAACTAACGGACTGACAAGACACCCCCATCATTTCTTGTTGTCCGACCGTGACATCAGCCGCACTCCTGCTGAGCATCGCAACACAACTTTAATTAAATGTCATGTTTTTTTAACTCGGAGGAGAAAATCAACAAAATTAAAAAAACAAGAATTTTAAGCAACCATCAATGTATTGGTATATATGGTGTTTCCTTTTGTGATAACCTTTCTGAAATAAATGGTCCTTTTAATAATAACCTAATTTATTGAATGTATGTGTACAAGTTGTATAAGTATGACTTGATCTGTCTAACAATGTCATTGTGATCTTGTTTGCTGTTCTGTTCATTTTGGTGTGGGTGGGCAGGTGGACCACAAGGGCTCATTATTCATTAAGGTATAGGTATAGTAAATGAATCTGCATAATAAATATGATTATTAATACCAAGAATAACAGTAGAAAAATTTATATTCATAACAATCAGGCAATTAAAAATTGCCACACAGAAAAGAAATCAAGAGAAAAAAGATGCATATGGTTAGCTCTAGCTGGTTGAGAAGCACACACACCATGACACGCATGAATTTTGTGGCATAAATGGGATCAAAAGTTCCTAACGGCACTTTAGATGCACCTTAAGTTGCTAGTAAGTGTAATAAGTACGCCAGTACCTGCTGCAGGAATGTCTTTTTGTACATGTAAGGCAACACAATTCACTTTTGTTGTCTTTTAAATATATTTCCTTAAATAGCTAACCAAATAGGTTAGTTTATTGATAGTATGGTTTAAATAAAGCATCTGTTTAAAGGTTATCCCCGCAGTCAGAATAAGGCAGAGTCATCTAAACTGAAGGATATGATGGAGAGAATCAATGTAAATATTCTTAGTGAAGTTTTCCATCAAATATTAGACATAAAAGAACAGAGAAGGTGTCCAAGTGTTTGCTTTTAACAGGACTAGAAATTTCTACAAGCACACAATAACAGAGAGAGATTGTGACAAGCAGCAGGCCTTTAACCTCTTCTTTCAGAGACGTGATTCCGCGTTTGTACTGCCGAGCCCCTTTGGGGTTTCTACTGAAGAGCGAGCGCGGCCATGCGTGAAATCTTGAGCCTGTGAGCCCCCTGACGAAGAATGCTCAGAAAGGGCGGTGCGGGGCATCTCCGGGTCCCCGGAGGGCTGGATCCAGTGGAGAATTACTAATAGGATCGGTTCTGCCAGGTCTGTATCGGTGAATCACAGAAGGCGGCTTAGACAAAAGATCCGGCGCTGCAACGGTGGGGATGAGGTCAGCTCGCTTTTACTTCGCTCGTGGCACAAAGCTGATTCAACGCAACAAGGAATTAATTGCTTCTTCGTCATTCTGAGTCATCCGATACGAGTCTAGCACTGAGGCTAGTTTCTCCCTCTGCATTCATATTAAAGCCATCCTTAAACAATTACAGGGTCTCGCTGAAGGTGACGTCTAAATCGACTGAATAGTGAGGGGCTTTTTTTTACTCCTGCAGGGATGATTCCACATATGTTGGGAAGTTACAAACGCCTCATGTTTTTTGTTTTTATCGCACAGTTTACACAAACCAGGTAAAATGCAAGAGAATCGCACCTCCCCGTTCTGATGCCAACAGCATTGACCTTTAAAAATCAAGAAGTCCTGGTAATGTCCTTGAATGGATATTGATAAAGAGATACTTTGGGTGCTTTACGGACTCTAAGTTGGGATCTGAACAATCCTGTTCAATTGTTATCTAGCTTGTTTCGACGCCATGTCTCATTTTATGCCTTGTTGTTCTTTGAGAACTTTCTAAAAGTTCTCAAACCAGAACTTTCTGGGACAAGTTCTGTTGCCACATAGGGATTTCTAGGAAACAGCTCATCAGGGTGTTGACTGAAAATTGGTGTTAGTACCAGGGTGCAGGTCTTCAAAGCAAGAGATAAGACTTGGTGTTCACACGAAAGAGTCTGGATAGATATGGACGGAGTTAAGAGAAAAAAAAGGATATCTTGAGGGTAGAGCTCCACTCTTTTCCTCAAGATACTGTAATGTCCCTGGCCTGGCTTTAGCTTTGCCTTAAGCTAAGGAGTTTTGCAATATTGGTATTTTGTTTTGGTCAAGAGTAGAGGTAGGATGGAGCAGGAGATGGACAAGGAGCTGAAACCAAAAGCAAAACCACTGATTTTCAAAACTATCCACATTCCAACCCTTAACTACAGTAATAAGAGATGTGGATAATCACAAAAAGCACAAAATCCTGGATACAAGTGACTGAAATGAGTTTCCTTTGCAGGGTGGATGTGATCGGACTTAGAAGTAGGGCAAGTGTTTCTGTCATTCTATGGCAAGCTGTTGCAACATAAAATTAGTTTGACCGCACTTACGATCCAGATATCTGAACTTTCGATACAATACGAGATTTTGACCAGACAAAATACCTATTTGAGGTATCTCTAAATACATTCTGACTGGTATAAATGATGTCAGATTTACCTTTGAGTTGACTGGAGGCTTCAATTCAAGATAGCTACAATGAATTACTATCATGTTTCAGATATTTGCAATTAAAGTGCTACTAGTCATAAAGTAAATTTGAGCTACCTCATAATAATTCAAATTAAAGATATCTTGAATGACACCATAATTCAAGACATCTTAAATGTGCTTGTAGATAATACTTAAATAGATTTTACTCGTGCAAATTCTGACTCGTCAAAATTCCTCTTAAGATATCTCCAAATGAGTTAGAAATATCTTTAGACAGTTTTCTATTTGAGATATACTGAATTAACATCCTGACTAGTCAGAATCCCACGATATTAGTATTCTGTATAGTCAGAAAGTCAGAAAGAAAGATTTACGTAGCATTTAGACATTTCTATAAAACAAGAAAAAATAGAAAAAGACGGGAAAAAAAGGAACCAAATGCATTTCAGTCAGCTGAAATTAAAGATCCACAATCTTTCTGGAAATTCAATAAACATGAATAATCCGACTCCTTACACACAGACATGCAAAAGATAAAGTTGTGCTTCAGTTCCCAGGATGACTTGCTTTTCCAAAAACCCCATCCACCGCCTCTCAGATAATTACATGACACAGGGAAATACATAGTTTTTTTTGTTTTGTTTTTGTTTTTCAAATTTGCTGTACTCCAACAAAGTTTTAATAGTTTGTCTTAATTTTACGTGAATAAAAAATTTGGCTAACCAAGCAGGGACTTAAAAACTCAACCTAGTCCTTTTTTTTTTTTTTCTTTTTTTGGTTTCCCTTCTGTTTTAATTGGTTTTGAGATGTGGGAACAGAGTCAACGAAAGAAAAAAAAATCAATTTCAATCAATGCTGTGTCCTTGAGAAGCGTTGAATCCTCAAGACCAAATGGATCGTCATTAATTATTTAGCACCATGTCTAAACATTTAGCTGCAGGTCACAAGCAAACAGAGAGACCACACCTATAATATGCTGACCACTGGTGTAACAAAGTTGTGATATTTACCTTTTACAACCCATACTTAAATTGTGTCTTGCTACAGTAGATTATTTTTCCCCCTTCAGGCAATTCTTCAGGTGATAAAACAAACTTTATGCCTCATTTTATTATTTTCTGAATTGTACATAACACATTACATTTTACACTTTTCTATGAACCCATGTGTGTTTTTAGTAAAGAGACTGACAAGCTAACGGTATAATCATGTCTATTTTGCAGGAGGACTGCTGTGAAAAGGTATTCAGCATGTTTTGACTTGTTATTAAACACTTCAATGTTTCAGATCAAGAAAATTTCAATATCACAGAAAGAGGATGTCAACATGATCACTAGGGAGAAATTACGGCCCACACATGACCTTTCTAAATTGTATTCATTTATCCAGGCTGTTTCGAGGATGAGTAACATATAAGGTTGTGTCAAAGCGTCTCGACTGGGTTCAAGTTCACTTTGACTAGACCAAACCCTGCATTAATTTTGTTCATGAGATTTTTTTTTTTTTTTTAGCCGTTCCTTTAAGACTTTCCTGACTGACACTTGAAGTCAGTTTTTCTATGAATTACAAGAAGTCATCCAGAATATGATCAGACCGTCAAACCACCATGTGGTGACTGTTGGTTTTAAGTTTTTTTTCTGAATATTTTCCCCAACATGTTGTTTGGCAAATGTGAAACTGGTCTTTGTGTCGTTGAGCTTTGTGGTTTTGACCTCGCAACCCTCCCACTGGTGACATTTGTTCTTATTACTGAATCTTAAACACTGACCTGAGGCCAGTAGCGCTGTAGTTGGTGTTATGGGTTCCTCCATTGTAACCTCCTGGATGAGTCATCCATGTGCTTTGGTATTAACTTTGATTGGTTGGCCAATGCTGAGAAGCAGGATGTGGAGCAAATATATTTTCATTATTTCTGCATATGGTGAGGTAGGATTGATAACCTCGCCCCCCAATAAATGAAATTATCATTTCAAAACTATATTCTGTTGACTCAAATCACATTTGTTTGATATTAAAATTTCTTAAGCAGCAAGAAATGTTGAAAGGTGCAAAGTCTTCTTTGTTTTTGTAACTTTTGGACACATATTCACTCTTTAAATATGATATTTGGTGCTTCTTTTTAATGCATTTCTGCTTTTTATCTCAACCGCGCACCTCTTGAAAGCAACAGGAAGAGAGTTCCAGGTGGGCGGCAGCGGCCTCAAAATATCCAGCCCTCGTATGAGACGCTGTGGCGAATTAACCCTCTGCAGGATCTTTTAAAAGAACAAAGAGGAGCGCTGCTCAGCGTCGCACCCAAGGTCAAACATGCACTTCCCACTTCATGCTGCAAAATGCTTCATTCATAGTCCGATGCATATCATGCTGCCCGAAGCTGGTGTGTTTCTTTAAAAAAAAAAAAAAAAAAGAGGAGAAGCACAAAACCACGGTTCTCCTTTGTGGCAGCAATAATAGACATACTTTCCGGTGCGGCCGTTACTCACGATCCGTCACTTGCTCATTTGTCGAGGAACAAAAGAATATATACAAACATCGTTCGCTTAAAATGACTCGTACTGAATCGAATGTGATAACAGCTGTTAAGACAGCATTATCTGTTGTCTTTTTTTTTTTTTTCAAATGGATTCCTAATTGCCCTATGAATATTGTAGGACTGTTGCGAAGACCTGACAAAGGGAAGGAATCCGTCACAGGGCCCCAGCGTCGTTGCTTATGCTGCATCTGGCACTTTAATCTGCTGCCTAATAATTTAAAAGTTCTTTGGCGAGGGGAGGAAGAGGGCGAGAGCGTTCGTCATTCTGGTTGGAAGCATGCGGCTGTGCGTGAAAGGAGGGCACAGACAAACAGACGGAGCGAGCAAGGCCTGATGGGATGCTGTTTATAGCAGGCGGCGGAAGTGCGAGGCAGGTTTGGGTCCAATCATGCATGCTGAAAGAGTCTCCCTCATTAACTATCCAACAGGCCTCTCGCTATCTGTTCTTTTATATGCGCATCAACACACTCCGTCTATCCTGTGTTTGTCAGCTGGAGGCTTGGGATAGGCCAGTTGATCAATACAAGCAATCAAACGGGAAAGTACAGTTGCCGTTGAAGGAGAATTCAGCGTTTTTAGTACAAATCGTACTCCAATCGGACATTATGGATGGACCCATTTACAACAACTTTTACGGCACTGCATTGGCAAAACAAACCTAAATAGTTATTTCTCCTCTCCACTGGTATGTGTGGCAACTGTCCTAAGATGCAGTAGCAAAAATCACTTTGGTCTCATTTGTCGATAAGGATATTTTTCCAGAAGCGTCGCTGTTGATTTAGAGGAAACTATTTTAAATAACTCGAGCTGCCATATTGTCTTCAGAGAGAAGATAGTTTCTGCTTCCACCCTTTCATACAAGCTGAACTTGTTCAGTCTTATTTTGCTTGTCCTGTCATAACATGTAGTGTTAACATGCCTCAGTTAGCATGTACCACAAAGTAGAACCTACTTTGTGGTACCCTGCAACCTTCCCTGCAGTCTTCAACAACAGTTTTCCAGCACACGGGACTTTTGTCCTTAGTCGTCCTTAGTGTGAAGCAACATTGATGTTTGCTGATCATTAACTCTTTCAGTATAATCAAGTCTTTGTGAGATTTGGGGGAAAAAAGGCAAAAACGTGTTGAGTGTTTTCTAGCGATGCCTTCTGGCAAAACACATTGGCCAGTACCCTAGAGTGTTTGGATTTCTCTCTGCTTCAGCACACTTTGCTTCAATATTAACTCATTAGAGAAAGTTTGGCCATTTAATTTTAATGTGTAGGACAAGGGACACATCTAAACGTTGCAGGACTCTGACCCTCAAGGACTGCAATTTGACACCACTGGTGTAGAGTCTGGGAAGGAGCTCCATCTTATCCTTCTCTTAAAGCAGGTGTTGCATCTGAAACGTTCTTACCAAACCACAGTGCTGCTTATCGATCGTCTCCTCCCGCCAGAAACAAGTATTATGAAGGACAAAAAGAGGCTTGTTGAGAAAAAAAAGCTTAGCGAATACTGTTGTGACGAGTGGCTAGTGCCGAAGCTATCACCAAACTCCCAAAGAATCTCACATCACATTTAAATTTTGAAATTTGGTTGAAGCCCCACCGACCTGACGTGCTGAGCGCTCCTGATAGCCACTGCAACAACAACATCTACAGGAAGAGTAAACCTGTTCAGGCCTGTGATTGGCGGGTCGGACAGACATGACTGGCAGTGATCGCAAACATGCCCGGCGGTGTGCCGTCGACGCCCACGCCGTTCTCCTCCTCAGAGTCGGCTCTGCTGCCGTTTATCCGTCAGATTCTATTTACTCAGCCAGGCCTCGTCGACTGTTTGCAGGAGATCATCTGCATTTCCCTCCCACCACCACCACCCTCGGTAGCCGGTAGCCTCGGACAATCCGAGGAAGCAGTCAGCCGGGCGCACCTGTCGGCTGACACACACCTGTGGATCTGACCGGCAAGGATCAAATTGTGAGGTCGCTCTGCATCGCCCCTATCAGCGAGAGGAAAGCAGTTAAAAAGGCACGCACAAGAGGAGGATTAGTCATCAGAGCGACACTACAGCGCCTTTGTTTTTGTTGCATCACTGATCCAAAACTAACAACCCGGCACAGAAGGCGTCAATGAGCAATAAGGGCTCACGCTCGAGCAGGTCCCTGAAATCAGCTTCGCGGACAGGCCGGATATCAATGAAAACAGGCTGTGGTGATGAGTGATGATGTTGCCATGACAACAGGCAGGCTGAGCGTGCAGCCTGGCTTTAGTATCTTCAGGCATGCGGCAGGCAGCACCCAGACGGTTTGAGTTTTTAACCTCTTAAGTGGCAGGAAGCAAGCTGCAGTCTCTGATGGGATCATGGGATGAGGGTTAGGGGTGTGTGTGTGCGTGTGTGTGTGTAGGTGGGTGAGGGTGAAGGATGTTTGTCTTTGTTTAAGGGGAGGATTTAAAGTCAGGCATCAGTTAAAGCTCTGCTTCAGAGGGCAGATATGAGAATGAGAAAGGTGTCATATCTTGCTTTTTTTTGTTACCATCCAGATCCAGAAAGGGCCAACTACAGAAACACGAGAGGGACAAACAAACAGATTAACACATAGCAGCACACACAAGTACACACAGGCAGAAACAGAAAACAAAAAGAAACACAGCTAAGCTACAACTGTCCCTATGACTCACACGACCCAACATTAACAATTAGAAATTAAAGAGGCAGTGGTTCCACTGAAAGGCCTGTTGTTATCTGTACCTGCAAACAAGAGTCTGCTAAGGTGCTGCCCTGAATTTTATGACCCTGTGAACTTTGCTTCGCAACAGCAACAATGAAACCTCCAGTCAAAGGAGGACGCTAGACGCTCAGCATTGCAAAAATAATAAGAGTCAGATCACGACCAGAAAAAGAAAAACGGTAACAGCAACAGGTTGCTGTTGGGAAAATACAGCGAGTCAGAAGATTCTTCTGTTTCCCCCCCATTCATCCCTCCAGAAGAATACGAAGCTACATTGGTTCCCTGGGGAGAAGTCACCTTCCCTTCAAAGTAGACATTGAAGAAATCAGTTTGTACTGAAAACTGCATATCTGAATCAGACTTCAGGAGTTGACAACATCTGATCTCAGATGAAAGGCAGTAAGTGGCCAGAAGTTAGCATCTGGTTTGTAGCTTCATTCTGGGCCTAAACGAAAGGCACTTAGTCATCTTTAGTTTAAAATGGAAAAGAATTTGACATCTCAAACATGGACTGGGTTTTTCTACACTGATTTCAAATTATTTAATATGTGATTTGTTGAAGACATCATTTGTAAAAAAAACAACAAAAAAAACTAAAGGAGAATTTTGCTTTCCTCTAAACAGTGAAAAGTTCTAACAATTGCTTCAAGATTTCTCTTTGACCCTTCCAGAGCCTTAAAATGGTTTCAAATGGTAGAAACGAAAACGTCTGCTGGATAATTAGACCAAAACCCTGGGTTGACGGTTCTTCCTTATTTGGTTCGGTGCAGGAAGCGAACATTCCTTGATTGCCAGCACTGTGTTTTCGGGAAGTCACAGCTGTACTTAACTCCATCACAACACCTTGTCAGTGAGCTGGTTCAGGGCCCCTGAGGGGGATCTTTAACACAAACACGGGCGTTCATTAAGTCCTGTTTGCCTCAGTCAAACATGAAGGGTTTTGTGTGTATACATATTTGAGAACATGATTATGTCCTGCACCGACAGCTGTGTGTGTGTTTTAAACAAGCATTATGCTCCATCAACTCTTTGCTGAAAAACAAACATGATATTTATCAGTGTTAAGTCCCTGATCATTGTTAATCAGTACAATAAATGTCCAGGGGGAAAAAGCTAATGGTTTCAAGATATACCGCAGTTTTAAAACTTTGGAGTTTCATCTGGTAGATTTGTGCTGCCAATAGTTGCGTTTCCATTACAAATGTGCATAAAACTCTGTCAATACTCCACAAAAGTTGAAAAAATAAAGTCATGGCATTTCCGTTAAATAACAGTGAAATTATTACTCTTGCACAATTTTAACCAGTTGCTATCAAACTATAACTTCAGTTGATAAAACAAATGTAAGTTGGTCTTATGATCTCTGGATTTGAAGGTTTTAAATGCGACACTTTGTCCACTGCATGTCTGTGACTCTTATTTTAATGTTAAAGAAAAAGTTGTTCTTGAGTTGTTGCCTTGTTGACTGTGCTAGCTTAAAAAAAAAGACAATAGCTAGCAGATAACATTTTGGGTATTTAGTAGAAAAATGTAATACAGGTACATACCACAACATGGACTAGTCGAACATGTGATTGGATTCTTTAAAATATAATGGAGTTGTTTAAAAAAAAAAAAAAAAAAAAAGTGGAATTTTTGGTTTTCCTTCAAATATTGCTAACATCTCGGCTCCTTTTTCTGTTTCTTCTCATCCTGTTAGCTTAATGCATCACTCCGATTTAGCAGTTATAGAAGCTCAACTTAGATTTTTGTACTTTTATTCAGTAAATATATCTGTGTTAGGGTTAGATTATGGACCAGGGCAGGTGGAGACAATATTGATCCTTCGTGCAATTCTCAGCCCGTCCGTATGACCTCGGAACTTGAGACCACAGATTCCTCTGATCGATCAAACTGTAAGACAACAGAGCTATTGACTTTTGCGTGCTGTATTTCAGCTTCTCGACTGTAAATGATTAGGAAGAAGACGAGAAACACCGTTCCTCCAAAAGTGTACAAATGTAGAGTCAGATATTGTGTTTGGTTAACTCTTGTTCTTATGTAAACCAACAATACTGCTTCCTTTGTTCAAACATCAACCTCATAGTCTTTTTTTGTGGCACCACCTGTAGACAGTGAAGAGGAGGAATGATGTAATCACAGTGTATGAAAACATCTCTATCTGCTGCTCTGTTTGTAACCAACTGTTTGTTAGAATCAAGAGCTTCACAAACACTGACATGATGCACAAAAGGCTGACTAACTGATGGAAATATAGAGGAAAAATGGCTCCCATATAATATCAACACCGTCCTAAAATAATGGCCCCAGTCACTTTTTACCTAAAGTGATTGTTTTTCGCCCAATAAATTTTCTGTGGCAAAAAATGTCTTGGGCTATTATTTTAGAAAGGTGATAATATGTGAATAATGTCTAAAGAATGCAAAAGCGGCTCACTAAGTTTAAAATAAGCTGTGGTTTATGGATGCATCTTAATAAATCATTTAAAAGTTCATTTCAGTATTTCAGCTCAAGAGAGAAACTTATGACAGGTGATGTAGTCCAACTGTTTTTAAGCTAATTTTGATCATCATATATATATATATATATATATATATATATATATATATATATATATATATATATATATATATATGCTTTGTAACCCATAAAGACAAAACTTTTTTATATATTTATCCCACTTCGTGTTGTCAGACATTGCCAAATTAGATGATTTCTTTACTGTACAGGCCTGATACGGAAATTAATATGGTTACTTACAGTTATTTATAGACTTTAACAGAGTCATCTCAGTTTGGATTGAATGTTTTCCTGATTAAATGAAATAACTACAACAATGCTTTTTGGATTCACTCAGGTTATGCCTGCCTCATATTAAATCATAAGAATAATTGTGTGTCAAAAATACTTTTTCAAAGTATTAGATTTCACATTTTAAAGTGACATATTGAAAAATAAAAAATAACTTTTTGGTATTAAAAGTTATCGAGATGCAGCTGGACAATAAGCGTAACTGAAAGCGGGCTCCCCTGCCTCGGGCCTCAGCTAATATTGGACCGCCTCTGGGTTTAATCCTTCTTAAAGTGATAGAACGAAAACAATACATTACGATGCGAACTTTCTAAGAGTGGGGTCTGAACAAACATAATATGTGAAAAGATATATGCAGCAAAGTTCTGACATGATCAACATCAACAAGTGTGGGCTGTGGCACGCGTTTGGCACTGAGGAACCTGCTTGGTTCCTGCTTGGTTCCTCTTTTAGCTGATTTGTTTCAAACTACAAAGCTGTGCGTCTCTGAATGAAAACAATAAAAAAGGAAGAAAAAAAAGAGAGGGACAGTGAGCCGCCATATGCGCGCGGCGGTGCGCCCTTACCCGCGCCGCCCTGGAGGAGTACGGGTCCTCGAACAGGTTCCAGATCACCGGCTGCCACTTCCTCCACAGACTGACGTTCCCGTCCGCCGCCACGTCCTCGATCCCCAGCCTCTTGCCGACCTCGTCGTCCTCCTCGCAGGTGGTGTCCACGTTGAGCTCGAACACGTCCAGCGCCTCCTCTGCGTCGCGGTGCTGCCGGTAGGTCATCCAGCAGCACGGCTCCACGTCCGTCTCATCGATGCCCCAGAAGGAGAGCTCTTCCTCGAACAGCGGTCCGCACACGTCCGCCGGGCAGTGCAGCTTCCCGGTGCGGTAGTAGTTGAGCACGTAGGCGAAGACGCCCGGGTGGCGGTCGAAGAAGTACTCGTTGGTCCGCGCGTTGTACTCGATGAAGCCGGGGACTTGTTGCAGCTGGTCCAGCACGGAGTCGATGTCCGAGTCGGAGGCGAGCAGGGCCAGGCGCGTCCCCGGCAGGGTCTTCAGGGTGCTCTTGTAGGTTTCGTGCCTCGTGCCCCCGACGTTGAGGATTATCCTCTCGTTGTCGTCGAACTTGCCCATCGCTCCGTTTCAGACATGACTCGATGGGCTCTCAGGGAGAGACGCCGAGATGGAGGTGGTCGGTGCGCATCGCGCGGTCCGCTCTGACGGCCCAGCGACGCCCGGAGGCTGCCGGATGATCCGAACCCGAGCAGACTGTGAGGAGCCGCCGCCGCTGCTGCTGCTGTTGATGCTGCTGCGCGTCTCCGGCGTCCCCTGCCCCTCTCCAAGACGCACAGCCGCCTGCCTCGTCAGCGTCCGGCACGCCGCCTAAAACAGCGGAACGCGCAACAGCAACAGCTCTCTGGGAATCGATGACGGCATCATCGTTAGAGGCTGTCTTGGAAAAACTAATCCGCTCCGTCTTCTGTCACGTCGTTCTCGTTGTTGTTGTTGTTGTTGTTGTTGTTGTTGATGCCAGTGAAAACCGATCCGCGCCCGCATCTTCGGAGCCGGGGGTCAGCAGAAGCATCTGCGGAGGAGGAAGATGTGTCAGTCAGAAATTCACGTTTCTCAAACCCAACGCGTAAAAAACAAAAACAAAAACGATGGAGAATAAAACATTATCAACAGGTCTTCAGCTGCACTTTGCGTTCAAGGATGAATGTAATTGCAGACGAGACCAACGCCCACCGGCCACCTCGCCGCACCGCCACCAAATGAAGGGTTTCCAAGCGCGCTGCCACAAAGTTGGGGAAAGGGTCCTAGATGGGGGGAGGTTTGGGATATTCGTGTGGCAAGCTAGAATTTATGAAGTTTTATCAGGTTTCAGAGAAGTCTGGAGGAGTATTGAACACTGATATTCGAGTATCTTACAGGTGTGATTGAGGGTAGAAAAATGAGAGATTTTGAAAATATTTATTTTCCAAACTTCAGTCTTATGTGAGTAAAAAAGTAGTTGCATCATTTCTATTATTTTTCTTTGCCTTCCTGCCTTTCTTCTAGCTTCACTTTTCCATCTGTCGTCCCTTTCTGCATTGTGTCCTTTCCTTCCATTCTTACGACTGACCTTCTTATATCCTTTTTCTTTGTGCCCTTCTTTCCTTCTCTTCTTTCATTCTCCTTTCCTACTCGTCTTTTCTTGGACGTCTCTCTCTCTCTCTGTGTCTCTCTCGCTCGACTCAGTCCTCATTTACTGTCGTTCTTTCAGTCCATTGCAGTTTCCATGTGGAAAGTTTTGGTGGGATGAGGTGGGGTTTTCAGCCGTATCAAAAATCGGTTTGTTTCATTATTTCGCAAAACTGCAACGGAAGCGCCTTTTTCCTCGTCACGCGAGTCACATGATCAATAACCGGATGTTGCCACTGGCGCAAACCACGAAGAAGACAGAACAGAATAACTGGCTGGGAAGTGGGTGTTGGGCACAGTACAATTAATCTCGCAAATTAATTTGATTGCAAGTTTATTTGAATAAGCAACTTTTTTTTTTAATTTGAAAAGTGCAGTAATTGAGGAATATTTTTTGTAACTATAAATTGTATATATGTGTGTGTGTGTAAAAAACAGAATAAACATCAAAAGTGCATCCTACTGATGGTACATTTAAATCATAGGATCATCGTGAGAATGATTTGACTAAAGTTAAATAATTTTTTTGGGGGGGGAGGTCGAGGGGTGAACGTGTAAGACCTTTGCCTTTGTTTTCTTTTTGCCTTACTGTAGTTCTGGCCTCAAAACTGTACCAAGTCATTTTCCCCCAGTTGTTCTTTCATAGTTAAATCATGAACCCTGACCTTACCTGATATAAAGGAGGTCTGCAGTGCTTTAGATGGTCTGGGTTCTTCGGTGACCCCTTGGATGAGTCTTAAATGTGCTCCTGGGAAAGTTCCATCTTGTCTCTATTGGTGTATAATGTCTCTAAATGCTATTTGCTGAAGTCCTAGTACCTTTTTTTTAACATTTAATCCTCAAAAAATGGCACTATGAGTTGCTTTTTGAGACCTAACAACCTACTTCATGTTGTCTGACAAGTCTTGTCTATGCAATTTCTTGATAATACATTCTGTTCTAAAAGCAAGCCGGGACGCAGATTTGATCAGATTAAGTTTAGCTCCTGAGCCTAATCAGTTCAACCAGGATTTACCAAAGGGTACAATTACTTCTCACATTGGGTTGGATTGGTTTGATTGAGTGTTTCTTTCACCATTTTGATCCTTTTCATCAAACTCCATGTGACTCATCAATCCTCAGTTGCTATAGATAGTAGCAGGTGGTTCCTATCAGCGAGACAGCCAAGCACTCCCAGTCATCAGCTGACAGATTTTGCCGTAAGGAGCCACGAAGCAGCCGTCAGCCAGAAGGCCCGTCGTCTGACAGCCACCACAGTGTGAGAGGAGGGAAGAGGAACATCTTCAGGGAATCTGAGCACAGCTCAATCAACGAGAAGACACCCCGCGGGTAATTTTTCCCATGATTACATGCGTCATTATCCCCTGATGCAAGACCTGTTTGTAGAACTGCAACCTCTGAGTGACCTAATTACCCCAAGATTGCATAGAGGCAATCTTTCTGCATTTCAATGTCTTTCTTCTAAATTTGAAAGGTGTAACCACACCATTGTCTCTGCTCAGCAGTGTGACAGAGGGGGTCTGACTCCAACTTTTTAGACCCCATCAACTGGGTTGAAACTGGACGAAGCAAACAAACACAGAATCTGTCCAATTATTTTAGAGATTCATCTGGTGGATTTAAAAGGCTGTTCCAGTAATAGTGACATTTTTCGGCAATGATTTTAACTGGGAGCAAAAAATAGTCTATCATTGATCTTTCATTAGTGAAAATTACAGAAGAAAGGTCTTCTGGTCACTTTAACAAGGAAATAATAATAAAAATCCCAGCAGTAGCAAATTTACTGATTTTACCTAGACTTTGGGTGCATTCACACCAGCCTGGACTATAGCGCAGTGCATTCTGGGTAAATATATACCTGCCGAGTCTCCCGTTTTGGCTGGGAAGATACCGTTTTTTATCTCCTTCCTGCTGTGCTCCCATATTATTATTTTCCCGTAAATATCCCGTATGATGGCGCCCCCTTTTAGGTTAGTTCTTCTCCCCTGTACGCCCCCCAATCTTCATTTCCTCCCCCGCCGTCTGTTACATATTCAACCCGCAGTCCGAAATCAAACTGAGTCTGCCAGACTATTAGGTGTGAAAACAGCATGGAAAGCAAACATGTCTGTGAATGGCATCACTTTATCCTTAAGATCTTAAGAGATCTTAAGGATCTCTTAACTAGGAGTTTGTGTTGCTGCCACTATAGAAGCACCAACAATCTTCAGACCACAGACAGTGGAAGCTGCAATCACAACATAGTTCATGAACATTGGGCATTTTGAGTCTCTGTTCAAAATGTCCCTAAGGATGAAGAAAAGATTATTATTGCCAAGGTCTAGGAATAAAAGTTATAAATAAATTCTTGATTTAGAATTGGCACTGTGAACCCTTTGGATGATCTTTGCTCAAACATTTCTATAAAAAAAAAAGCTCACTCGTAGCACAGACATCCAAAAACAAAATCGATTAGAAAAGTTGGTTCCCCAATCTCAGCCTTCTAGATAACTCTCTCAACACACATTGGCGCCGAACTCCCCTGGAAACTTGGATGAATTCCCTTAAGGGACACCTTGAAAATTGAGAAGTTCATATAGCCTGAAGTTATTTGTGCCTCTGACCCAAAACAAGCCCTCATCAGAACCTTCCTGCTTCCCAAGAGGGAAGAACTCCAACACTAAGGTACTCAACCAATACCCAAATGGCCAACAGAGGAGATGTCAGCTAACAGCAAATACAGGGGTGATGACTTTCTACAATACACTGATTTCAATTTTGCTTCAACGTGAGGTTGAGCTGGTGAAAAACTCCATGTGTGATGAAGAGTCCCTTTTAATGTTTCACTAATGAGGTCATTTAACTTGGAGCACGGGGGACGACAGTGGTCCAGGACAGTCGTTGCCTATAAACAGCCCGTCAGTGTTCTGAATGATGCAGGTAGGAAACAGCATCCCGGGTTCTTCTCTCCCTCCTCATAATATCATGACTAAAAATAGAGCAGCCAGATTGCTGATCTTTATCAGGAACTGGAGGGCACAAAAAAGGAGAAGGAAAGAAAACGTCCGATGGAAAGTCCTTGCCCGGTTCATTTCGCCTGACAGGATCAGTCCCAGGGGGAGATGGAGGCCAGAAGCACAGCCTTGGTTTGTTTCCATAGGGACATTTTTCAGAAATGGGGGATTACTTTAAGTGGTCGTGTACAACAGATTCTGGGAGAGAAAAATCTAGTTTCATTATGTTTTGTTTTTTTAAAAAAAAAATGTACTAAAAAGGATAAATTATGCTCACAGCTTATTGAGGCCAGAACAGAGCATACTGTTTTCTCAAAACAAAAATATACAAAACATGGTGTTCCTATGTTTTCAGACTCTTTTAATTGGATACCTCTAAATAAAACACACTAAAGCCATCAGAACCTAATTGGTAAGCTGACTAAATACACATCCCCTGTTGTGTTACAGGGTGATGGCAACGTCATGGTGTGAGATGATTTTCTTTAGCATGAAATAGAAAGTTTACCTTAGAAAAAAAAAACTGTTTGGAGTTGCAGAAGACAATTAGAGCCACAATGAAAAAGGGTTATATGGAAATTGATGTGTTAGAATGGTCTAGCTAAAGTCTAGACCTAAATCAAATGGAGAATCTGTACCAAGTCTTGAAAACTGGCATTCACAGATCCTCTCTGTCCCACCTGACCGAGTTTGACCTTTCATGCAAAGAAGGATGGGCAAAAAATGTAAATTTCAAGATGAATGATTTTGCAAGTCAATATAGAGAAAGACTGAGCAACGAAACGAGAGCACTGGTCCAGAAACAGCAAGAACATGACTGAATCACATTGTATTACATTTTAAAAAAAAGGAGATATTGACCGAGTTCTCTGTCAGAACCTTCAGTTCTGTTCTGTTTGCTTTCCACAAACCCGCTGACTCTGAAGACAACCAGGACACAAAAAGACACTCCTTTGTTTAAAACCTAAAATAAAACCTCTGCAATTTCAGTTGTCTCTTCAAATAAAGGCAAGAAAACAGCTTACTTTTTCACTTTGAGTAAGAGATGCTATTTTTGCCGGCCTTTGAGAGGGAATGAAAGGAACCCAGCAGTCTCCGAACAAACAAATCAAGACGAGACACATCCAGGTATGACAACCGTCTCTTCATATAACTGCACATTTGTTTGGATGAGTTCTCAACTGTTTCAGTGACAGTCCCATGATGCCAAGTCTCAGAAGACAATGGTCTTCTTCCTCATGTTCCTGATAAATAAAATGTCAATTCTGTTGTCTTCATGCAGTTCCTGCCAAAATCACACTGAGTTGTCCGTCTCATGTTGAAAGAACTGAGAAAATGAAAGGAAAACTTAAAATCGAAGCGCACCTGCTCTCTTCTTGTCTTGTCTCTAAGGAAGTTATCAAATGATCAAGTTGGTTGGAAGTATGACGATTCATATTGTATCCTGATTCTTTGGCACCTCTGGATTGATTGTAAGAATCTGTTCCTTACAGTAAAATACAAAAACTTGGGGATGCTTTAAACCTTTTGCACATTATTGCACAAAGACGTTAAGAGTATGGGAAAAGCCTGGCACAGAAGGAGCTATAGTCGTGTAAAATCAACAGTCCATGGGAATGTAAACGGTGCCAATAAAAACCACTTATGCGCTATAAATGCCACAACACTCCCGGGATCACTTTGGTGCGTTTAGAAGTCCTGCATGACCCTGAAGGGAGCATGCTCTGGGAATGAGGTCATCTGCAGTCTGTGGACATCTCCTTTTAAATGCCTCCAGTCCCCATTCGTAATAGCTGTGCGGCTCGTAAAATATTCCGTCTCGTGCTCACCGCGAGCCGTTGGACGGAATCGGGCGGGAATCCCAATGGAACGCGAGTAAGCTGATTAAATGTTGCTTTTATAATTGAGAGAGCCAAGCTAATTTGCGCTAAATCCCCTATCTTTTTTCTGATGCTACATGAAAGGAAGACAATAACAAACTCAGCATGGTCTAATTATGAGCTATGATTAGAAGAGGTGGTTTAATTTGCAAAGACGCTTTAGAGAAGTTCCTCCAAATACCTTGTTCTACTGAACAGAGGGAAGCTTTACTTCCTGATTTGCCCCATCTTGCTTGTTTAATAATTCTCTCTTCGACCCATTTCCCTCACAATGTAAATAAAAAAATATGTATTTATTAATACGATGTTGCTCACAGAAGTAGGCCAAAGCTTCCCAGTAGAAAACGTTTCTAATTTAACCTTGTGGCTCCAGCTTTGGGCATGTTGCTCTGGCGCCATCTGCAGGTATGCTATCATGAATGCATCTCAACTTCATTTAATTTTAGTGGAGTAATCAACACAAAGTAGCGGATAGTTGAGATGAAACGTATTTGTGTGTCCATTAAACATTTGTTTAATGGACACACGGCAATTTTACTTACCCCATACCGTAAGTCCGATTCATTTCTTTTGGTTTCTTGGATCCTGTCTCTAGAGGTTGTGACGGAGTGCGAGAACTGGGAAATGGTGTGAGACTGCAACCTGGTGGACAACTTAATCATTGGCGCATTCTTCATGCCGATTTTCAGGCAGGTGTTCCGGTTTTTAGAGACCAGTCACACATGAAGCTATTGAACTGAAGAGCTCCTTCAGTGACGGACCGTTGCATCTTATGTGCGCAAAGGGGAACCGTCATAGATCCTTCCTCCTGGTATCGGTTAAGACTATAACTACCACAGCTCCCAGCAAACTCAAACAGTTTTTCGTTTTAAATAGCATCCCTGACATATTTCAGCCTCTTAATATGATGGAGATCAAGTTTTGTTTTACAATTTTATTTCCTACCAAGGCAAGCTGAGTTTGTCCGCTCAGCCCAAACATGGAACAATCATCATAGGCTTTAACAATGCACACATGGGAAATAAGGGATGAAAACAGTGACGAAATAAGGCAAACATCTTCTTTGTGAGCTGTAAAAGATCAGCTTTCTGAATACGCCACCCGGCCCAGGGCTGGACAGCTCAGGAATAAAATGCTTTGGTTTTAATATTCAATTGTAATGAACAAAAAAAAAAAAAAAAGTTAAACCTGTTAATCTGTGTTCAACACAATCCAACAGATTTTGACATCTGATTTAGCAACAAGGCTAATCCAGGCAGCTGAAATCAATAAGTATAGTCACTCATGCTCACTTTAAAACAATAAATAAATAAACAAATAAGCGTTATTTTGTATAGCATATTAGGGCCATTGTAGATAGATAAAAACAATGTCTGCCAAAAACACTTCGAGATTTGAGATTAATCTTAGACATTTTCTAGGAAAAAAAAAAACTAGGACATTTCTGAGTTTCAAAAGTCAAACATTTTTAACATTTGAAAATTATCCAAGTTTCAAATTTTTTATATAAAAAAAAGGAAAATTCAGAGTTTGAAAGGATAAAAATGTGAGAATGAGTTTCAACAGAAAATTTTGAAAAGTCAAAATTTGAAGAGTTGAAAATTTCCTAGTTTTGTTATTAATCTCTGAACATTTCCACATTTTTTGCCAAGAAAATTTCTAACTTTGGACTTTTCAAACTCAGAATTTACCCAGTTTTTTTCTAGAATATTTGAGATTTATCGGCAAAAATGTGCCCTTACTCCCCCACTGCAATGGTCCTAATATGGCGCTGTAAAATATTAGTGTATTTTTTCTCATAATAATTATAATATGCTAAGGCAGAGTGGTAACTGTTGTAAATAGGAGTTTAAAGAAGATGTGACACTGTGTGTCTGTAGCAGATTAAATGATTGTCGGTTCATGCAGTTACACTGTGAACATAGAAACTAAAGGAAACGCCATGCAGTAACGCTGGACGTCCATCGCACCACAAGCTAAAGTTCACTTCTTTATAGGATTGCAATCTAAACAACATCCAGCAGCATCAGTCTCTTCAGGGGGAAAAAATAAAGTATCTAAAATGTGATAAAAGAGAAAACAAATTCATTGAAAGGCGTAGGATCCTTCTTTCAGCTAGCGGACAGCAACAGGCTGGGGGAGGGCTGCATTACTCGTACTTCTGTACATCTTGGGTGTCTGTCTGCAGGGTTAGGCTGCTGCTGTGGGAGCTGAGAAGTGTTCAACGAGGCAAGGAAACACTAAGCTTCTGCATAACAGTTTGGCTTCAACATTCAGACAGATGTGAAAAGAAAACGGATGACAAGAGGTGAAAAAAGTGAGAAGTTCAAGCGGCTCTGTCTGCATGCCTTCACACGGACAAACAAATGCTGCTCTATAAACCTTTAAAACCCCTCTGCCCTTTTCTGTTTCATGGAGAAAAAGGTTCTCAAAAACACACAGGTGTTAATATCTTTAGATAAATAGTGATGTCTGTGAAATATAGTCTGCATTGCAGGTCTTATTACACTACCAGGTGCATCTCAGGTCGGAATAGCTTTAAAAAGTGCCCGATTCATTTTGCCGATTATGGCGTCCAGCTGCTGCCAACTTCATCGTCATTCCACCTGCTCTAATTAAATAAAATCAATGCAATATTTGAAAAAGATTATGCTGCTGCGTTGTCATGGAAACGTCTCAGCCGGACCACCACATTGATCCCAAAAGGAAATTAACTGTTGTGACTCATAATTCAAGGTTCTTTGAGAGTTTATCCTCTCTAAAGGAAACTCTGCTTAATTCTGCACTAAACAACAAATGCCGGTAAATATCTTACAGGCTGTACAAAGTGCATCATTGGAAGGTTGAGTGGAATGAAAAACTGTAGGAAAAAACAACATAGAGGCACGTGACCTTTTAACCCTCTTGCAGTCTTAAGATAACATTTATCCTGTGCGCGGTCAGGCGGGGGTTGCACTGACCCTGTGTGCGCTTTTACCAGGTTTTTCTTATTTGTGCGTTTTCAGCTGGCTCTAAGAAAAAATTTTTATCTGATAATTAGCTGTATTTCAGGTTTTCATTAGTTGGAAGCCACAATCCCCAAAAACAAACAAAAATAAACCCTTTAAATGTACCATTGCGTGTAAATGAATCTTTTTGTTTTGTTTTACCAAATTATCTTTTTGATTACATTCAAATGTTTTGTTATTCGCTGGAGAACACCGAGATCTAGAAACGCATTTTATCTCTAGCTAGCCTAGCGTAGCTTAGCATCCTCCAGCAGCAGCTCTTTGCTGTCCTTTGCGACCGGAACATGCAAACAGATCCGTTTTAGGTTTACGTTTTATGTCATGACTATGTGAGCCGTGGAAGCCTTTCAGATAATAAATATTCCTAGTAAACTGTCACATCGCTGCCTCCTGGTGGAGAGTTCATTCAGGCCTGTTGCGCCTCCTGAGGCCGGTTCCAGGCTGCTCTGAACACACCTGCTCAATGTTTGTCTCGCATGATGAAGAACACTCTGAATCTTCCACCTTGTCTTCCCCTTTATCATCCGCCTCTGCTTCTTCTTCTTCCTTCTCCTCCTCTTCTTCTTCAGCAGACTCTTCCGGTCGGAGCTCCATCGTGTCCTCGCCCTGCGCCGCCGCCTCATCCCTGCCGTCAGCAGCTTCCTTTGGAGCCTCCAGGGAGTCAGGGGAGGGCTGCACGTCCACCGCCACGGGGGTCTGGCTGGCTCCGATCGACTCGATCAGCTCGTCCAGGTTCCGGCCGCGGGAAACGTCTGAAACACAGAGCAGACTTTAGCGCCTCGTGACCACAAGGCTTCCATGTAAAGCAGGTGCAACACAGAAGTCTGGGCTCCATTGATTCTTGCAAATCTCCCCGACCATCACCGTCAGATATGTTGCCTCTCATGCAAAACCGACTCCAAGGGAGATTCAAAGCGAAGGGCTGCTGGGGCTGGGAATTCAAAAACGATGGTCAAGAAATGGAACGGTGAGGCCGAGTCGATGAGGAAACCAGTGTGAAGACTTGTTTTAGGTGATGATGGACAGACACTTTTGTTACAGTTCTGATTTCTTAAAGTATTTTTTCACATTACAGCACAACTCCTAATTTCTATGGATTTTACACTGGCAGTCTTCAACATCCACTGACTTCCAGCTTTTACATGCATCTCTGCTTCAATAAATATGATTTAATGGCCAAATTCCCTCTTTAGTTCACTATTGAGTTATATAGAGGCCTGGTGGGGAGCCAGTCATTTGATTTGGGTATCTTAAAGCAGAATAAAAAAATATTTTACTATCCATCGCTCAGACTTTAAAACACACAGATTTGTGTGAGTGATTCTTCGTGTGGAGACCCCACAGAAACCCAGAGCCCGCTCTGCCAGCCCACCGTTGGCGCTCAGCGGCGGACAGTCCATTCCTCTCTTCTTCATCAGGTAGCGGATGGTCTGCAGCTGAGACATGATCTCGTTCTTCTGCTCCTGGGCAACGGATTTCACGCTACGGAGGAAAACGGGACAGAAACGCGGAATTACAGTGAAATCTGAGATTATACAATCTACTCAAGTGTGTAGAGGTGAATGTGCAACAGGAAACTATTGTTAATGTGCACTAATTGATTGGTCTGGCATCAGGATTTTGGCCTGACTGTACCTTAATCATCAAATATTTCTATGACAAACCATTCTTAGTTTTGTAGAAAATAAACTATTGTACATCAGAATTGTCTTTTTCTGATTCCAGTCTTCTAACGTTTTTCTGGTGTAAAAAGTGTTTTTAGTCCATTTCGAGCAACAATAGCAGCACCTGCGTTTCTATTAGTCATATAATTGAGCAAATTGGAATTAGGAAAATAATTTTCCTTAATGGAAACGTCAATTTAAAAAATAAAAATAAAAGATGTTTTTTGATAAAAAGTTTCTGCACTCGGATGAGATGGTTTTTCAACTATATTGAAATTAGCGCATTTACCAAAACACTTTCACATCAAACGAATCACATGATCAACAGTAGTGATGTTACTACTGACAGAAATGATGAAGACGACGACAGGAAATGGTGGGGGGATGATGGTGCTCCATGTTTTCTAAAGACTTATCACGTTAAACTCATTCAGTTGTGATTTTAATTGCACTTCTAATTTACTGGAAACTCTGCAATTGTGAAATTGCGATTTTTCGACATTAGTAGAATATTGACAAAGTCGGATTCATGGCCCTCCTTTCCCCGAGAACCTTCTTTATAAACTCTGGATGCATTCAAGCAAATGTAATGAATATCTGCATTTTTGGGAAAAAAGAAAAAAAAAGGTAACACTTTCTTTGAAGGGGGGTGAATAAGACTGTCATGACACTAACATAAACATGACATAACACATGTCATGAACATGAATAAGCCTTCATGAATATTTATGACTGTTGTCATAAAGCGTCATTCGGTAAATTATGACACTTTTAATACAAAGTTGACATTATTCAAAATGTCTTTGTTGTGACATCTTGACATTAACCAAGATATTATTACTGATATAAATTTGCTATAAAAGTATTACTGATTGCCCTTTAAAAATTAGGTCACTTTATGTTATTAAAGGTAAAGTTTAAACAGTAATAAGTGACAAATTTGCTTATTATTAAACTTTGGCCACGCAAAATTCAAGAACAGCAGTTTGGACACCTCTGACCTAACTACCATAGAACAGAGGAGAATAATTAATATTAACACAACTGCTTTATTTTTATTTAAACAGCAGACACTTCTGTGTGAGGAAACCTGACCAGTTAGTGAGCGGGTCCAGCTGGGTGAGGATGGAGTTGAGCATCCTCTCCGTCTGCGCCAGCCTTTGTTCCAGTTCATTTAACTGGTTCTCTGTGTCAAAAAACAAACAAGACAGGAATACAAGTCAACCGCAACCAAATGTGTGCGGCCTCAGTCCGAACAAAGGCAAAGAGGAAAACACACCTGCCTCCGCTGACTTTTTGGCCCCTTTAGCAAACTTATCCTTTTGTGTTTTGTTATCTGAAGACTTGATCTGCAACAGAGAAGGAAATAAAACATTTCGAATTCAGTAATTACGTTTCAGAGTGGTAAAGTATGACGTAAAGTGGCTACCTTCAGAAACTTATATGCCGCAAACACGCCCACTCCGATGGCGTAGAGGGGCATCAGGGTGAACACGTAGCCTTTGTTGTTGTTGGACTTGTACTTGTCGCTCTTCATCTCCTGCTCCAGGCGCTTCTTCATCTGCTGGATGTTGTCGGCGCTCTGGTGGGAGCCGGGGGGGCTCACATTGATGGGCTGGCCCCTGGATGCTCCAGGGCCTGGACCTACAGCGTCATGGAAACGGGGAAAGGAGGGGCATGAATCTGACTGTGCCAAGAACCCCGATAAAAGGAATTGGGGTCATACTAGTAAATCTGCCTGCAGATCCATTAGATGCATCAAAACGAAGAGTTTGGAACATTTTTGGTTTCTAAAAGTACCAGCAAACATCAATTGCTTTGATGAATACCTTTAATTCCTAAGTTTTATGTTTGAGAAAAAAAAAAAAAAATCAACCATCTCTGTCTACCATCTTAGAAGTCTGTTTTGTCTTTCAGGTGTCCAAAAATAAAGAAAGAAATAAACACAATTGGTCAAATTTTCATTCCATTCATTTTATTCCTCAGCTGAAAACAAGATGGCGACCATTTGGGATGTTAAACAGGAAAGGAAATGAAAGACTTTGTGAGATTGCACTAATCCACTCAGTTTAATGGGTTGGGGTCATGAATCTACTTTTACTTTACACTACACTGCTGGAAGCAGCCATTACAGCACTGTAAGCTGCAGATAGAAAACTAAACATGCTCCATAAAACCTGCATAAGCTGTAAACAAACCTCACTGGATATGTGTAAAGAGGGTTAAAGTGCGCAAAGAAGACATTCTCATGACAATGATGCCAAGTGCAACAGATTCTTGCCGCTAATGCCACATTTATTGAATTATTCATGGTGTTCTTCGTCTGAGTAGCTGCCCCAGAACTGGCAAAGAGAAGAGCAAAATGGAGGAGCTTCACACTCAACACGGACAATTTTAGATGCCATTTTGTCATTCTGTTACAATTTACTGGGATTTTGTGACAGAGCAACACAAAGGTGTGTATATTTATGAAAAGAAGGAAAACGTTCACACATTTGTATTCAGCCTCTTTTAAACTGACACCCATAAGTAAAATCCTAATTGAATTAGAAAGTTAATTTTTTACATTTCACACTAATATAACCCCTCCCCCGCCGAATAGCCTAAAATTCTAAAATGAAACCGATCTCAAATCCAACTTTAGTTGTATTCCCTAAATAGCATAACTGCTTTACTTTTTGTGTGGGTCATAAATTGGTTTGATGCCAATATTCCTATAAAATGATCAAATCTTCACTCACATCTACACTAGACTATTTTTTAAATGCTATAAGTAAAATAAAAATAAAAACAGAAAAAACCTTGATAGTTAACTTAACATGTTTTTCTTAAGTTTAATAACTATTTTAAGGCATCCTGTTTGGATATTTAATCGTTTAAAACTAATAAAGTTATCAGAACCATGGACAGCAGCCATCCGGATATAAAGTTCAGCAAGTATTCAGATATCCTCATGAACACACTTCAAGTTCAACTAGATTTAAAATCCAATTTCCTATGAAAAAATTATAATGTTGCACTTTTTGTTACATTTCCTTCCTTTTAACACAATAACCGTATTTTTGGCACAATATTTTCTATTCAGGTAAAAGCCTGGCCGTTCCTGAGGAAAAACGCGACAACCACACACAGGCCACGGACGGGAACACACGCACACATACACAGGACACCAGCGGCCTGGTGGGAAACACACACAAGCCAGAACGGGAACTCGTCACCTTTTCTGTTGTAGCGAAGGTCAGATTTGGTTTCCTTCGCCGCTGTCCCCCCACCGACACCGAACAACCTCGGCAGGACGACAAACGTGAAGAGCACCGCCGTGAACGCCAGGGCGACTTGTTGAGATGTTGACAGTACCATCCCTGCTGCTGGGGAAAATAGCCGAGGAACAGCGCCGAACACCGGGCACAAACAGCAGCAAACAGCGCTAGCCGCCAGTAAAGAGCAACTAAGCGGTGAGAATGCGTCTGGAATCAGATATAAACTGGAGTTATGAGAGAAGTAGGCGACGGAAGCTGCCTCTTGCAACTCTAACACCAAAACAGCTGCGCTCTGTTGCTTACACGATTACTTCCGGATTGGGAACCTTCACAATAAAAGCTTTTGCTTCAAAACAAATCTTTAAATATGGACAGAATTTTGAAGACGGCATACTTGCATCCATTTATTTAAACTTAAATTCAAAATTATACCAATGACAGATTTTAGTTTCAAATGTTTACTAGTTCATTCAACAAGAACCTGTTTTCTGAAAGGAAATGAGAAAGGCGTTTCAGGACACATCGGAAAACATCAGATACCTAATATACAAGTTTCAATAAGTAATGGAAAAATCTTTATTGACATATCAATTAAACCCTTCTTTTAGTCTTTATGAACTATTTGCATGCTTCCATGGTATTTTGACAGAGTGTCTCTGACGATTTCCAAGCCGTGTTATCACCTTATTTCTTACTGACAAAGGTTCTTGATCAGATTCAAGTCGTAAATTTGGTTCGGCCACTCCAAAATTTTAGTAATTAAAGTAAAAATCATCTTGGAAAAATAAAATGATAGATAGATAGATAGATAGATAGATAGATAGATAGATAGATAGATAGATAGATAGATAGATA
>NW_006799948.1:52339-62190 GCF_000485575.1 Poecilia formosa | reverse complement strand
TTAGGGTTAGGAAAAGGGTAAAGGTAAGGTTTAGGCTGTAGAAATGAATGGAAGTCAATGGAAAGTCCCCACAAAGATAGCAACACAAACATGTGTGTGTGCGTGTGTGTGTCGGGTTTTCATCTGAGATGCTGTACTAATTAGTGCTTGGAACTGATCCATATTAGTTTTATATTAGGTTTCAAATTAGTTATGTTATTAGTTTCTGCCTTTATTTTCCTTTGCCCAAACGTAGATCACCATGAATCATCTTTGACATCATTAACTTGTATGTCAAGTACAACATTCCTCTATAGTGGCAACTGCTATAGTCGTTTGTTTTCTATGACTATCTATGTTTTTGTTGTTGGTGGTTTTTCTACACAGCAGGCAATGTGTAAAAGACTCAAACGCTCCAACAGACATGTCTTGCTGCCTATTTTTACTGTTTCCGTCTGATAAGAACAAAACAAAAACACCTTACTGAATGATTTGTCTTCTTAAGATCATTTTAAGAAATTCTATAGCAATGAACCAGATTTTAAGAAATAAATATATTATGTCAATTAACTCTATTTTTTGTTGTTGTTGAATCACTCGTTCTCTTTTTTCAACCATTGCTAACACTATAGCTAAGAATTCCAGGCACATCTGGTTCTTTTTATTGGATCTGCTGATTAAATTGGTTGATGGGATCTCAGACTTTATCTTGTACTAAATTATTCTGATGATAATGCAAAAACATGTCGATAACTACTGAAATTTTCACTTTTGGTTCATCATTGATTTTTGTTACAGTGGACTGGCTTAGCTCAACCGCTTCATGTTTTAACAAGGGATAATAAAGGAAGTGTGAATAATAATTAAACCTGTAGCTACAGCCCAATATGGTAGGAGGACAAGATAAGGTTGTAAAAACAGGGATGGTGTTATCAGGGTATCAGCTTTGACAGTTAAGGATGGCTCAGCAAACAAGTGACCATTCTCTTCCTGAACTCGTGGAAACTTGTTGAACCCAACAACTTTTTATACACTCCTCCCCTTTATACGCTTGCACTCTTTCTCTGAATGAGCCGAGAAGGACTTCTTTAAGTCCTTTTTTGTTAAAGGACTTAAAATTTTAAAGATAAAAACTTTTGAGGAATTAATGGTTGTTGAAAAAGATCAATAAATGACGAGGATAATGTTTCTTTTGTTTGTCTGGCATTGGAACGTTGTTCGGAGAAAAATTCATAAAACGTTTACGGTGGTTTAGATATTTTGATCATGATTACAACACTGAAAAATATCTGTATGTTTAACAGTAATAAGCAGTCAAATTGTGACAGGAAAAATTAGCTAAATGTAAAACAATAAAGAACTGTTGAAGTTACCGTGAAGAAATTAAATCAGTGAAAACAATAGTTTGTTTGTTTTATATTTGTGCATTAATTTTCTAAGTTGTTTTCATGTTACTCTTAAAACATTTTAGCCTTAATAATCACCAATAGCAAGGCCATCCAGCAGTGAAAGAAAATAAGCAACTTTACCCATAATTCTACTGTGTTTTACCATAGAATTTACATTTTCTTTTTTAAAGTGAAGGCTATTTTTAGGATAATTTCTATACTTTCAACCTGAATTTATTTCAACAGAGATTTCAGGAAGTACGGGATGGAAAAAGTACCACAAGGTGAAGCAAGAGGAGTACCTTCAGCCTCGATGAAGTATTCATAACCTTTCAACTATTTTGCGAACTTTTTAATATTCTTTTACGACCCTAAACTGTGTGGAACAGATGAGGCAGCACTTTGTTGAAAACTTGCTGGTACAAATCTTTTGTTTTTTGTCTCCATCAGCTTTATACATCTATACCCACATTTTCCTTTTTTGTCATTTTGCCTACATGACTTGTGTGATAAACTGCAAATGGGACCTGTTGAACAAAACCACACAACGGATTATTTCACAAGTCGAAACAGAAAAGCCGTCTCCGAGAAACTAAGTACACCCTGTTATTGAACAGCTTGTACTTTTGGTATAGAACTGGGAGAACTATTTTTTATTTTATTTTAATTTTTTTGCTAGCATATTGTTAAGCAATTACAGTTAACTTTTACAGCCCATGTGCCACGACTGAAAGGGATCACTAAACCTTTGCCATCGTGTCTTATAGCTCGTACATATATATAGTCCTTCCTGATAAGCTTTGTTTGCAGATGGCTCTGTGTATAAAGATTAAAACAATCTCTAATCATAATTTTGTAATGACTTACCCTTCTGACTTTGTGCGAAAACAGATGTTTCTCTATCAAAATAAAAATACATGCATAAATAAACGAGGTCCTGTGTGGAGGTCTTTTTACTCTGTTTTGTGTTATTTTAAACGCGAAGAGAATCGATCTTTTTTTTCAGCTTTTGTCTCATAAGCCTGACAAATAAAAGTCAGTCAACAAACACAGGTTTCTAACACGTAGTGTGCATTTATAATTTTTCATTTCTGATAAAAGGAGGATGGAAGCTGGCCAATAGCAGGGCACAAAAATAAAGACTTCCTGAAAAGATAAGAGTGTAAACTTTTTGGTCAATCCCGTTCTAATGTAAAATGACAGATTACTGGATTAAAGAAATGTCTAGTCTACTATCACATATAATTTTTGAGAATTTGGAAACAGTTGCTTTTTATTTCCCAAAGTTATATTATCCGACGTATAACTTAAGAAAAGAACAAATGCCATATGGTTTCTTATCAGCGTTAAATAAATTAAGTGAGCAGGAAGAAACCTTATGGATAGAAAAATGTTGTACAATGCGGACTAATCACCCATTAATTATATATATAATTATTACTCCTTTTTCTCTCTCTCCATTTGTGCCTTTCATAAGTAAAATTCTAGTAAAATACCACAAGAGGTCCATGCACTACAATTTGTGATTTAGCATGCAGTTCTGCAAAGTTCAAGTTTGGCTCATATTTGTTTTATTTACGCTTCTACACACAGATGGGAGTTAACATTTAGATGACACAAAATTTCAGTGCCGATCAGTAAAAAAAAACAACAACAAAAAACTACCAATCAGCTGCTGGGATATTTTTCAGCTAATAAATGGTGTCAGAGTTGAGAAATAAAATTAGTCATGAAACAGACATTTTTTCTTTTGTAAACAAATATGTATCTATTTTCTTTTAAATTAAAAGTAGTCATAAAGGTTGGTTGTGCGTTTATCGGAAGCGGTGTGAACATGCAGGGCGTTACTTCGTGACCGAAGCTGCTCTACGGTTTTATATTATCTCCTCCTGGTGTAGGAACAAGTTTATCTTCAGTCGCCGCGTTGGCTCCGAGTCCCGAAGAGAGAAACACGCCTCACCGAGTTTCCTGTGGAGGATAAACCGCATCTTGTTGAAGGTATGGACCGCGCAGACATGTTCTTAAGATAATAACTTAGCTATACTAAAGCTTCAACTTTTACAGTTATTAATGTTTTTTTTTATGTAGCAGGGTAATTAATGCCACAGTTCTACAATCAAAACCTATCATATATATTTATATCTTATCCTGCATTTATTAATCAAACTTTGAAAGTATGACAGAGCAGTTTTAAGAAATAATGATCTATAATAAATAGAACAGAAATAAATGACGGTATAGTCGCGGCGTTGTTCCTTTAGTTTATTTTTAATAAGTTGGTGGGGGAGGGAGGAGATGCTCGTAACCTTCGTAAATTAATTCACGCAAAATCACAGGGGTCGACGTTTTTAGCCTTAAACGCATTAAATGTGATGAAGTTTTTTTTTTTTTTTTAATAAAAATAAGGCATGAGAGCGCACTGACTTTTTTTGTTGTTTGTTTAACTTTTTCTACTATTAGTAGAAGAAAACTCTTAAAGTAATTGTATTCTATTGAGAGCGCATTCTTCTATTTTACAGCTCGGTCTGAACATTATCAGCTATTTTTCTTAACTTATCTCACTCCCTAAAAATATAGTCTTGAGTCAGATTTGTTCAAATTTCTGAAATAACACAGCACACGCGGTGTATTTCATAGGAGCAGCACGCGCTCCGACGCGCTCAGTGGAGGCGCACGTGCGCCTCCACTGAGCGGTCATTGTGAAGCTTCACGATGCTTCTGATTAAAGTGCCATTCCGTTGCATTGACCTGCATTTGTTTATCTCTCTTCCGAAATCTAAAATAACTCAGAATTAACCGACTGAACTACAGCGGGCAGCATATAAAAAAACCCGACACAACTGTATATTTCCTCCTGAACAGTCAGCGCGCACGCGCGCAGCCCCTTTCTCTCTTCCCCTCCCAACTGATAATTTCATGCCTCACAATATTATAGATTGTTCACCTCCATAGAAGAATACTTCTGTATATACAATGAAATACTGTTTATGTCATGTTGGTGTATTTATTGACTAGTTCCTTCTCCAGTCAATGAATGTTTAAACTTATCACACACACCAGCTCTTCAGACACTCCCCGCCATCTTTGGATCATCTTGAATAAACAGCCTAAGTCGATCGAACGGCCCTAAACGTTATCTTTTATTGTCTTTTATCTTAAAAAAAAAATAAAACATTATGATGATTTTTTGTGAGATTTCCTGGTTGTAAACGTAAGATTTACCGAAGGTGTTTTCGTAATAGCAGTTCAAATAAGTTTGTCAGATATAGCTTAAGTTCGATATTTCAACGTTTGGTGCCGCTTTGGTTTTTGAAATGTCCTTTAAAAGTAGCTTTTTTTGTAGTTTATAAGAAATTTAATTTACTTTCAAAAAGTAAGATGCTAAATTAGTGGCAAAACTTGAACATCCGATTATTTCAGACAATCAAAGTTAAAGTGGTGGCACGTTTTTAAGGATGAGTTGGTCATCAAACCATTTTAAATATTTTTTTAATTGTTTATAGATAAAGCTTGTCAAGAGGAAAAATGACTGTTACCTCTATGTCTAAATAAATAATGTAAAAAACAATGTAATGATGAGGAAACTGTTATTTAACTAAAAAACTCTCAAAACAAGGTTAAAGTGCAGTGAGGCTGCAAAAACGGGATGTAAAAGTTAATCTTTATTGGGCATTTTGAGGTCAAACACCAGGTGATTATGGGTTCTTCACCTCTACAGGTCAAAACGGGGATAATCACAAAACTGCCTTTTTATTGCTTCTGCAATAATCAGTAGAATAGCTCAAAGTATGACAGCAGCACTTCTACAAAAGACTTTGTGTCAAATATGTTTGCATTTGGACGAGTTTACCAAAGACATCAAGCAAATGTTGCCTTAAGGCAGACAGGTGCGTTTTATCTTCTACATCATAGAGGGACAACAACAGTTGTTGCTGTACATTAATCTGGGAAGGGCTATGAAGACATTTCTAAGTAATTTCATTTAGAGATAACAAAGAAACATATTCAAAATATTTTTAAGAGCGGACATTCTAGCAAATTCAGACATGTTCGGTCAGTTCTAACATAGACCTAAAAATATATTAAAACTAATAGAGAGCTATTTAACATTAAATATGCAATTGGATTTTTTTAAATTATTATTATTGTTCTTACTGGGCATTTTGAAGTTCAAAAACCTGTTGATTTTGGGTTGTCGGTAAAGTACAAATGAAAAGTCCAGAAAAACATCAGTGTCTCCTACGATTCCTCTAGAAAGACATTCCAATTTGGAGAAAAGCGTCCATCTTGGAAAATACACAATTCCGTGCAGCAAATTTTAATCTGGAGTTTCCTGCTTTTACATTTAAATGTTTTACATGCAAGCACCTCACAGGCTTAAAAAACAAGAAGAAAAAAACCCACTGTCAACAGCTGCAAGATTAGGAAACTCAAATGTGCACCAACTGGTTTTATATTTACTTCTTGGGAAAAACGATCTGTTATATAGTTCCATAGAATGACATAGCAATTTCCTCTGCAGAGGAGAGAGAGAGAACAGTTTAAAATTTGCTTAACTGCCAGCTGATAGCATGTCAAGCTTTCAAGCAAACTGAAACAATTTTTTTTTCTTAGACGAAGGTGCATTTATTTTGTTCTTTGTTTCTTTTGCTTTTTCATATCAGTACTGTTTCAGTACAAAGATTTCTTTAGTGAGTTTTTTATGGGGGAACAAAACACTTTTCCATATTCAGGAATAACTTTTCCAAGATTGGGGAGACCGGGGTCCTCAAATAAATAACTTTAATCTGACAAATGAACAGTGGAAGTCAGTATTACAACATGTGGACCTGACAGCTGATTCATTCATGTTACTATTTTTTTTGTGTTCCACATCTCGTCAATAATTATACAGAACAAACATGACAAAAAGGTCAAAGTTAAATATAACATTTTGCAGTATCTGGGAAGTACATTGAGATGTTAACGACAATGTACCAGTGACTTATAGTAACTTAGAAGGTCCCTGCTTCTCTTGTTCTTAATTTTAACTTCCTGTCTGAGGTGTGATGCTTTTGTTTTGAAAGAACCATTTCCTGTTTATCTCTTAGTGTAAATGCAGCTCAACGGCAATCAAAAGAGAAAATGAGTTGTAAAGGAGCTTAGAAAAAGCATCTTGTTATCAGCCCTCTTGATAGAGACAAAAGATAAGTTTTGATGACACCTAAAATAAACTGCTCTTAAACCTAAACATCACTAACGTCCTTCATTCAGGCAGGTATGCTACAACCTTTATGGCTAGACTTGATTACGACACCTTTGCTTCTTTATCACCCATTTCTCTAATCCCCTCAACACATGCAAGTCTATTAAAGGCCTTTCTGTCTTCAAAAACACAAACAGTAACAGTGCCCACATGGATAATTGTTAAATTGGAATCCGGAAAGTTTCGGCTAAATCCGGTATCCTGGTTTTCTGAAACAATGGTCTGTTCTATAAAGATTCATATTTTGCCACCTGCTTATCAATTCTTTTGTAAAATCAAAGAGATGCAATAGGAAAGGCAACATGTGGAAAAAGAAATGAAACACGGACGTGGCATCGTCATGCTGTGGAAATATTTTTTTGTAGAGGAATGCATGTGCTGTCAGACCGATACGTGACGACACATGAATATTTGTCTGAGCTGGTCAAATATGTCAGCACTGACATTAAAGAAATAAAAAACAAATCCAAAGAGGGGAAATGCAAATAAGCACATTTTGCCTCCTGCCACCTCCTGTGTTGTACCAACCTGGTCAGAAGGCACATATTGCCTAGGAAAAAAAAAAAAAAAGATTCCATTGGGTGCTTCAATAGAATTGTTTAACTCAAATCGTATTCAGTTATTGGAATGACCTAGTCAAAGTCCAGATCAGGGGTGTCCAAAGTGTGGTCCTTGCAATGATTTCAACCACAAGTAAAATAGCTTTTTAAAAAATGGTCACCAAAACAAAACAATTGTCCCCCCCACCCCACACACACAAAAAAGGAAATAGTAAGGCAACAGTCTAAAGTCCCTTTTGTGCTCAGGATCTTTAACCATGTGCCAATTTCAGAAAAAAAAATTGTTAATTATTGAGCAGGTAGATCTAAAATCACAAAAAAGCATTTTTTTTTTTTGCACTTTTCGTAGCTTAGAAATTTAGAAGTGTTGGCCACCAGGGCAAAAAGTTTGGACACCACTGGTCTAAAGCCAATTCAGAATCAGCGGTTTGAAAACTGAAGTTATTGATGTAGAAAAACTATGACATAAAACTAGAAATAGTCATTTAACAACAAATGTAATTGACCTCAGAGTATTCATGGAGTAAATAGTAGATAAAGAAAGTTGTGTTCATTAATGAGTACTGGAAAAAAGACTTTGTTACCCAAATTACGCCATAATAAGCTTATCAGTGAGAACAATGAATCCAAATTTCTCCTCGACTATCAAATTCATTTTTTTGTTTTTAGGGAAAATGGAGGCCCAAACGTCCAAGGTGGTGCTGTCTTTGAACGCTAAAGAGGTGGACTCGCTCAAAGACGGAGTGAGCTTCAAGAAAAACCCAGAAGACGGGAGATGTTACATCATCTACAAGAGCAGCGGCGGCTTCAAAGCCTGCAAGAATCAGTGCAAACACCAAGGAGGGCTGTTCATCAAGGACATAGAAGACCTGGACGGCAGGTGAGGCCATTTCTCCACAACGAAACAGCAGAGTTGAGATGACAAGACAATTTCAGCTGCTGTTCTCACAGGACGGTGAAATGCACCAAGCATAACTGGAAGCTAAACGTGTCGTCGATGAAATACGTGAATCCGCCCGACAGCTTCCTGCAGGACGAGCTCGGTAAGATGAGTGCGCCACATTCTATTTGCATCGGTAATTAAGTCATCAGTGGCTTGTGTGTGAATCGACAGTCGCATTGAAAAGTTATAATTTTGTGGCACATGCAAACACCAGCTGAATCATGATATTTGCTTAGGTGCTGGTGCTGAATGGTTCTTTGAATTGGGTTATGGAAACAGAAGCCAAACTAAAACGTTTCCAATTTCAAAAGACGCTCTCGAAATCAAGTGTTTGGCTTCTTCCAGGTGTCTGACTGCCACCAGGAAATAAAATAAAAACTAATATCAAAAGACGAACACATCAAAAACATGAATACAGTTTTGCATGGGTTTGAATTACAGCATGGAGACAGTATGTCCTTCATATCGAGTTACCTCGTCTCTTCTTACTCGAGTCAAATTATCGTACTAGTCAAATAATGGACTCCAGTAAAAAGTAAAAGTAGTTTAGTCAGTTTATTACTTAAATCAAAACTACTGGAGTATGTGCTTTCGAAAATACTTATATTTTTGAAGTTTTTGAGGGTAGTCAGGAATATTTGGGAATATTTTCTACCAATTTGGACAGGTCATAGATTGTCAACAACAACAAATTAGTCTCTTTTTCTTTCCTAGCTTTTCTTGACGCTCAGACTCTTTGTAGTTTCAGGCGTTATTCACTCACATCACCACCTGTAAGGCAAGACCCAGTAGGACAACAATGATTCCTCTCTAAACTGGTTGAAAGCTGCATATCGCCACCTGCTGTTCAGGGGGTGTAGTTTGTAATTTTATTGTGTGTTGGTGGAACAAAATAAATACACAAATGACGCCAGTGGAAGAGAAATGTAGTGAAGTAGAAAGTATCGAGTTTCAAAAAAAAAATTCTCAAGGACTATTTTAAGTAAATGTACTTTGCTACTGCCCACGTTTGCCTGTTTTTCTCTTTGTTGATCTGTGAAGACTTGACAACATATGCAGGGTATTCTTTGATTATCATTTTAAAAATGAATCAGCCAGTTTAAGATTATTTTTACTAAAAGTTAAGCAGAAAACTTATAATAAAGTGGCTTTTGTTTTTTTTTACGTTCACAGAAGTTGAAATGTTGGATGATGGAGGGATGCAGCTGGTTGAGCTGAGCCCCATTGACCCCTGGCTGACTGACCCCAGAGACCCTCTGGAGCTCCAGGAGGGAGAAGTCAAAGTAAGAGCTTTGTCTTTCTAGACTTTGAGAGAAAACCCCAAACCACCTAGTCCTAAAGGAATAAACGCTTTAACCTTCCCTTCCAGATAACATACCTCACCCACGCCTGCATGGAGCTGCAGCTGGGACAGAAGCGCTTCCTGTTTGACCCCTGGCTGAAGGGTCCCGCCTTCGCCCGCGCCTGGTGGCTTCTCCACGAGCCGCCGGCAGACTGCCTGGACCGACTCTGTGCCGCAGATCTCATCTACATCAGCCACCTGCACTCCGACCACCTCAGGTAGACTTTGGAAGCCTTCCCTGTTGCCATGTCCAGATATATCAGAGCAGGGTTGTCCAAACTTTTCCCCAGCCAGAATCATGTCAAACAACTGAAATCAAGCAAACAAAGTAGTCCAATTTCTTTTGTTTGGGTTTGTTTGGCACAGACCCAAAATTTCAAAAATATATATTTTT
>NW_006799948.1:27499-28909 GCF_000485575.1 Poecilia formosa | reverse complement strand
TTAAGATGGTACATAAAGGTTAGGCTGCGATCTGCAAATAGGCCAGATTAAAGTATTTCACGTGAGGCGTCATGTAGAGTCCAACATTAGTCACGTGAAGTTGAGATCTGAAAAGTACAGTTCATACATTTGTATTCGACCTTTATTTTTTAGCCAGTCGCCTTCAGATTTCACATTTCAGGGTTTCCCAGTGCAATATAAGCCTGGCGGGCCACCAGGCTTTACTTGTCCCCCCACCAGGCTTAGCATTGCTTATTTTTGTAAAGTGTTTTTAAGATGTTTGCATTTTTTAAGACGTTATAGTTGGTGTTCAGGTATTAATCTTCCAATATTTTGATAACACATAATTATCAAGTGATATTTTCAAATTTCCTGTCAACTTTAAACATTCAACTCAAAAACACGACGGGATGCTGGATAAATGTCTGCCCGAGAGCCCAATCACCAGGCTTAGCAAGTTTTTTTAGGGGAAACCTTGTATTTAGTTAAGATAGTGAGAAATGTCGACAAGTGAGAAAAAGACCGATTGAAACCGCTACATCTCAAGCCTTCGTAGTTTTAAGTTTTCCTTCACTGCTTCCTTTGCTGTGATCAATTCCAGTGAGGCCATTACTGATCCTCCAGCCAATGCCAAAATCTACAAGGACAGCTGGGAGTTTGACTTGTATGTGGATGAGCTCAACAGCGCCATCAGCAGTGAGATATTTAAGCATGAGAGCTGGATCCAGTTTTATTACAGCTGGGCAGGCTTTCAAAACTACAACCTGGTGGTGCGGGTAAATATTATTTGAACAGAAGGATTCAACTCCAATCTTCTTCAAAACCTGTTACAGAAACTCTTGGCTCTTCCTCAATCATTGTTTCTTTTTTTCATGGCTGCTGGATTGCTTGACTTTCTTCTATATGTTTTGTTGCTAGATATGATGCCTTTACTCTTGATCCCTTTGATAACCAAACTTAAAATATTTGAAACTGACATTTTATTTATCTTCACTGTTAACCTTTCATTTAGATGATTGAAACAGATGACAGCTTTAAACCAATGAGTAATGGCTACGACTACCTGGTGGACTTTTTGGATTTGTCATTTCCTTCCACAAGACCAGACAGAGAGCACTCCTACATTGAGGTAAGCTCCTCTCATCGAACACGAAGGAGCAAAGAGGAGCTGAACATATTTTTAGAAAATAAGCAAGCTGCCTAAAATCATTTGAAACTGTGTCTGCCTGTTGTAATAGTAGGGAAACCGCTCTCGCACTACTCCAGAAGCTAACATCTACACACTTGCTTGCCTCTGGTCTTGGTGGTACGGCCAATCAGTGCCAAGGAAAATAAATCACACTCCCAGACTGCAGCTGCTTTGTGAAGGCAGCCAGTGAAAGCAGCTGCTTTGTGAAGGCAGCCAGTGAA
>NW_006799948.1:16436-26152 GCF_000485575.1 Poecilia formosa | reverse complement strand
CTTAATTTAGATTTATAAAATACTCTGAAAGGAACTGGAAACTATTTTTCTTTTTTTTTGAATTTGTCATTGTGTGTTAATTGTGTAACATTGTTGTTGTTTATTCTTTTATTGTTCTTTAAACTAATAATAAGCCGGCTGTTTTAACTTAACTTTCTTTGGTCTGTGGTCATTAATTCAAACTACACTTCTCACTACTCCTGTAGCCGAACCTAGCTCTGGTCTTATTACAAATTTATTAACTGTAAACACATAGCGAGTGTTACAATAACACCTGTCATGAACATGAATAAGCCTTCATGAATATTTATGACTTGTCGTAAAGCCTTATTCGGTAAATTATGACACTTTTAATACAAAGTTGACATTATTCAAAATGTCTTTGTTTTGACAACTTGACATTAACCAAGAAATCATCATTGATATAAATTTGTTATAAAAGTATTACTGATTGCACTTTGAAAATCAGGTAACTTTATGTTATTAAAGGTAAAATTTAAACAGTAAGATAATATTAACTCTGTGCCTGTTGCTAAAAAGGCTTTTATGATATACATTTCCACTCATATTGAAAGTATTAAACTTCAATGTTGCAAGGTTTCAAAGAAGATGTATATTTTGTCAATCATGTTTTGAATGACTGTCAGGAACAGCCTAAAGTTTCTCTGTGTTTAACTTTAAGATTAAAAACAGAATCGGTGTGATGAGGTACGTGGTTCTGCACGGCGGCCTCTGGGATGACCTGTACATCGGCTTTCAGAACCGCATCAGCCGAGATCCCGACACCTACCACCACAAGTATAAACACACAGGAAAAAAGAAAAGCAAATTTACATTGTATGGATTTTATTTCTTCTAAACCCATAAAACTTCTTCTTTTTTTTTTTCGGTTTCATTTTGGCCTTCAGGTTCTGGAACCACTTCCAGACCCAGTTACCTCTTCATGGTCCGGACTGGGACCAGTTTCTGCAGCAGGTCCCTCCCATCCAGGAAACAGACGCATTAAATTATGGCCTGTTGAATTACTGTTCCATTTTATAGATTTGGAAGGAGGCGAATATGAAGGAAATGTTCCAGATTTCTTGGTTTAAAAAAAAAAAAAGTTAAATGATTAATTGCACTCAGCCAAAGTGGAATTTCCATGAAGCCTAATGGAAGTTATCTTGTGGGAACTCCTCTGGGATTTTGTTTTTCTTTTCTTACTTATTAAATGTATGACTTTTCTAAACCATCACTCCATATAGAAATGATTTAGATATTTTAATGCTTGAAACCAAAAAGCAATGCCACACATCAACTGCATTTCATATAACTCCATTCCCTCATACAGTACAGTTATTCTCACCTCAGGCCTCCTTTTCCTCTCTCCTCACCAAACGTGCAAATCATAGTTTCATATATTCAAGAAAAGTGGAGGCATGACGTCTCATTTCCACGCAACAGTCCTCCTTTAAGGTACCTTTGCTCAAGTCCATTTAATAAATGAGCAGCAACACAAAGCATTTAAGTGTACAACCGGAAATCGACAACAAAAACCCCAAAATGACCGAAGTTGCGCCTCTGTTGACCATATAACTTTGCAATTTGACATTTCAATTAAAATTTGAGTAATGAAAACACGCCAAATTTGAAGAACTTGATTCTTGATAAAAAATAAATAAAAATTGGCACTAGTATGAGGAAATTAAGTTATTTGGTTGCATCAAAGTTGCTTTATTTTGCAAAACTGCAAATGGAAACACTTTTTCACGCCTTACGTGATCAACCACCGGATGTTGCCACCGGTACAAACCACGAAGAAAACGACAGGAAATAGTTGGAGTCTTCAAAACCTCTTACCGGTAATTGATCCCAAAGGGAAATTAAATGTTGTAACTCGTATCAATCCAGATTCCTCAGAATTATTGCAGATGGTGTGATTTTAATGGAGTTTCTCACAAAATGAAGAGACCATAATTGCACAATTGGGTTTTTTCGACATCAGAGGAATATAACGTTTTTTGCACGTTTGTGATGCAAACGCAGCTGGTGATAAATTAATCTAAGAACAAAGTGTTCCATCTCCAGGTTCAAGAAGAGTGGGACTTTAACTCAGTTTGAAAATTCAGCCTCTTAACTCGTCTTTACAAGCCTCCACTCTCACAGCTGTTAGTTTCTCTATTCAGTTCACAACACAAGAACTGAAGGGCCTTGTACAAAATCGATTCAATCGCAGTTCCATTTCACAAATCCAGTTACTCCATCCTACCAACTCCATCCAGTTTTATTCAGTCTGCAGAATTTGGTTGGGTTAGGCGATGCACTACTTAACAGACTCCAATGATTAAACCCAACTTAAAAAAAAAATCCTCTTCACTCCTTTTATGTCATTACATCATAAAGTGCATGTTGATGTGGTCTGGTCTTTGCATGTTAACTAGAAAACTGTCTTGGCTTCTTCCCAGTTAAGATGGTCGCACTAATGATTAACGTTTTAAATGGTCGCACAAAGCACTGTGTGTTGTTTAAAGGGTGATGATAAAGGAAAACAATGTTTATAAGAGATTCTACAACATTTTTAGCGTTGATCAGATCTGACAGGATTTGGTGCTGGTATTTATTTTTACAGTGTAATAAGTTATTTTACATTTACGCTGCATTAATGGTGATGTTATTTGTTGTGATTATCAAGTTGGAGGTGATGTTTTTTATGGTGTAACGGTAGATCAGACAAAACCTGTCCTGGTTTAGGTCAGTGGGGATCATCAATGTTAATTCTATGTTCTAAATGCCTCAGTAACCAGAGGGAATTTTTAAAAGATATTTTACTTCATTTAAACTTTAGAACCAATTTGGAATCCATCACCACATTTTCAACTACGACAAACCCGTTTTAGTAAAACCAAACTGGACTGTATGATGGTTGGACTCTCACTGTGTTTGTGCTTGACTATAATGGTTCAAACAGATAAACGTGGCGCCTTCAACACTCCAGACTTCTGGGCCCATGAGTCTCTTCTACGTTTGCCTGAATTTCTTTTCTCTTCTTTTTTTTTTTGTGATGTTGCAAATTAAGCAGCGTTTGAGGCCTTAAAATACACCCACAGCTGTGCCTTAAAAAGCCATGGCAACATTAGGCTTGTCTGAAATTGTTAGTCAGCATAGTAATCTTATGGCACATAAATTATTATTTTGATCAGAACATTGTCCTAATTGAACTGGCCTAAAACAGGAACATTTTGTCTGATTTATTGTAATATTGTGAAGAACAATAGGTTAGGTCTTTTTTTTTTTACCTTTGGTTTTAACTGCACTTGACTTGTTGAATGTAGTACTATAATAATAATTAATTTAATCTCCAATTGAAACATCAAAGGGCTCATCCATATGCTGCTGAGGTGAGCTGCTGGTCTGTAGCTCCAGCTGCTCTGACAGAAGCGAATTTTGCAGCATCGGCTCAAAGGTGATGAAGTGTTTTGCCTGAGGACGAGGGAACTGGGAATCGAACCAGCGACCTACTGATTACACAGGGCAAACTCCTACCAACGTCACCACCGTTGCTTCCTCATTTGTGTTTCTTTATGCTTTTAGGAAATAAATCAATTTGACTCCAGATTTGGTTGCAAGTTGACTGATCCTTTGTCATACTGTCTAATTTCCATGGTCAGCTTTGATTATAAGTTACTCATGAAAACAGATGCAAAAAGGTCAAACGAGTGTATAGAATTCATTATTCACACCAATCAGACGAGCTTCATCCCAAATCCATTCCCTTTCCTTTATGCTGGGCATGAGATGGACATTATGTGTTAACGTTTTGGCCATCCTGTGTCTAGATGTAGTGAAGGCTTTCAACCAGGTGGAATGGAGGCGTCACTTGAAGGTTTTGGACAGGTTTAGTCTGGGTTCATCTTTTGTGTCATGTTGTATTCCCAGCCTACAGCATCAGTCCTCACGAACCGGGAGAGGCCGTCCTACTTCCCTTTGGAAGGCCCTGAGTGGTCCAGGCCACTTTTGCTCCAGCTTGTTACTCTTTGGCTTAAACTGGCAGATCAGTTGGATCAGTGGATTAAATTACATGGATTAATCTCTGATACCACTGGACCATCGACGTAATGGTCATCAACATATTTCTAAGAAAAAAAAGACTAGATCTGAAAGCTAAAGATCTATGGTGATTAAATCTGTGTGCAGCCATTTTCTTCCTTCCCTTTCAGAAGAAATCTGGAAGGCAAATTATTTTTCACAGCCCTGCATTTTCTTTAGGATGGAAAAACAAATTAAAGCATTAATTCAGATTGTAGAATGTATTGGTCATAGAAGGAGAAAAACCCCCTAAAAAACAAGCAATTTGTTGTTGTGGGACTTTCTTTTTTTTAACACCCTTTTTGTGTATTTCAGATCCGTTTTCCCAATTTGAAATATCTTTGACAGTGCTAGTTTTAATGTATTAAAGCTAATAATTAACTGGCTAATTTTTGTAAACTCATCCATCAAACAAGTTGAGTTTACACAGCGGGGTTGCGCAGGAGTTGTACAGTAGCAATGGTTGATGAATGGAGGTCAGGTGAATGAGTTCAAGAGCGTTTACATTGCACTGACCTGATGTAAGTTTAGGCTGGTAGAAAATTCACCTACAGTGTGGATTGTAGTAGCAAAAAAAAAAAAACAAAAAACAAACACCCAAATAGTGATGTATTAAATATTGAGTTCTACTTTGTTTTTCGAGGCACTGTGCTGGACCGCAGCTTCGCACTGAAAGGCCCCACAAGCAGGCTGACCATGAGTCAAAGTTGTCCGTGTGTTTTCATATTGGGCGTTAGCTCACACTCTACAAGCAGGAAGCTGTTTAAAGTGAGATCAGTGCTATATTTCCTGAATCAAACTTTAAAATTCCCCCACCGTTTAGTTTAGTTGTAGCGTTTCTAAAACAAGGCATACTGTAGGAGGAAACAGAAAATGACTCATAAGATACAGAAGGGACAGAAACTAAATTGAGAACTAGAAGGAGCAATGAAAAATGGGTTTTGTTTTTGCACAATTGCTAAGCAGATAGTCACTCATGCTATCTGCAAGGAGAGAAAAGATAGGAAAAGGTATCTGCTGAAGAAACCTGCTGTTCATTTAGGTAGAAGCATCTAAATGGAGCTCCCCCCTTCTGCCCTGGTAAGATCTTAGGAAAGCCAGACTGCATTACTGCACCATGACAAGGTAATTCATGCAAAGAGAAAAGAACACCAACCAATTATTGAGCCCTTATACTAGCAGAGTGCAAACTTTTTCAGTAACTCTACCTCTTTGCTTTACAAATGCACCATATTTTGTTAAAGGATATTAGATTAAAATGAGCTTAATAAAGATGTTTGTTGCACTTTTCATATCTTTATAAGTAAAAATACTTAATAAATCCATGTAGCAATGTTTTCTTTACAATCACAATATTCTGATAAACTTTGTGAAGCGCTTTCATATAAAAGCCCAGGGAAAAAAAAAAAAAAAACCTCCACATTTGGCCAGTAGCCTGAAGGAATATTTTGGCAAGGCACTACACCAAACCACGGGCCTTGCACCCACTGAGCATGAGTGTTTTAATACACACACCTTCCCCGGTGATGGTATTCAACTCACCCACACACCCACGCGTTTCCCCTCGGTTTGAAACAAACGCCTCATTGAGTCTGCCCAGCTTCTCTGGACCAGCTGTGCCCATACCCTGTCCCATCCGTTTGGGAGTTGGTGCAGATGTGGAGTAATCCCAGACCGTTTCCAGAGAGCGAGCTCAGCAGAAAGACTGGCGCCCATTCATCTGAAGAGTTTTAATGCGAAGCCTAAACATTGTGGACAAGCCAGCATGAGTAAGATCTTAGATTATTTTCAAAAGACATTTCATTGGCTGCCGAGTACTTTCAGACTGACGGTTTTATGACCATGTCACAGAAAGTTTGGACGACCCTGAATTACAGTCAACTCAATTAGATATTTTCTATGTTTATGTAATAAAAGTCCTTTAGTTTATGCCTACTGCTTAGGATAGGAACTTAATGGAGGCTTGAGTTTCTGACAGAGCTCAGGCAAGCAATGGAATAAATGGAGGCAAGAGATAACATTTTCTTTGGATGTGAGAGCAGAGATGAAGAGAAGGTAAAAAGGCAGACAGGAAGAACAACTTGAGGAAAAGANGATGCACTACTTAACAGACTCCAATGATTGAACCCAACTTAAAAAAAACAAAAAATCCTCTTCACTCCTTTTATGTTATTACATCATAAAGTGCATGTTGATGTGGTCTGGTCTTTGCTATTGAAATGTCTTTGCATGTTAACTAGAAAACTGTCTTACCTTCTTCTCAGTTAAGATGGTCGCACTAATGATTAACATTTTAAATGGTCGCACAAAGCACTGTGTGTTGTTTAAAGGTTGATGGTAAATGAAAACAATGTTTATAAGAGATTCTACAACATTTTTAGCGTTGATCAGATCTGACAGGATTTGGTGCTGGTATTTATTTTTACAGTGTAATAAGTTATTTTACATTTAGGCTGCATTAATGGTGATGCATTAATGCATCACCATTAATGCATTAATGGTGACATTAATGGTCAGCTGACAGAGCTGACAGAGCTCTGTCAACTCTGTCAACTTTTTTTAACACCCTTTTTGTGTATTTCAGATCCGTTTTCCCAATTTGAAATATCTTTGGCAGTGCTAGTTTTAATGTATTAAAGCTAATAATTAACTGGCTAATTTTTGGAAGCTCATCCATCAAACGAGTTGAGTTTACACAGCGGGGTTGGGCAGATGTACAGTACCAATGGTTGATGAATAAAGGTCAGGTGAATGAGTTCAAGAGCGTTTACATTGCACTGACCTGATGTAAGTTTAGGCTGGTAGAAAATTCACCTACAGTGTGGATTGTAGTAGCAAAAAAAAAAAAACAAAAAACAAACACCCAAATAGTGATGTATTAAATATTGAGTTCTACTTTGTTTTTCGAGGCACTGTGCTGGACCGCAGCTTCGCACTGAAAGGCCCCACAAGCAGGCTGACCATGAGTCAAAGTTGTCCGTGTGTTTTCATATTGGGCGTTAGCTCACACTCTACAAGCAGGAAGCTGTTTAAAGTGAGATCAGAGCTACATTTCCTGCCTCAAATTTTAAAATTCCCCCACTGTTTATTTTAGTTGTAGCGTTTCTAAAACAAGGCATACTGTAGGAGGAAACAGAAAATGACTCAGATAAGATACAGAAGGGACAGAAACTAAATTGAGAACTAGAAGGAGCAATGAAAAATGGGTTTTGTTTTTGCACAATTGCTAAGCAGATAGTCACTCATGCTATCTGCAAGGAGAGAAAAGATAGGAAAAGGTATCTGCTGAAGAAACCTGCTGTTCATTTAGGTAGAAGCATCTAAATGGAACTCCCCACTTCTGCCCTGGTAAGATCTTAGGAAAGCCAGACTGCATTATTGCACCATGACAAGGTAATTCATGCAAAGAGAAAAGAACACCAACCAACTATTGAGCCCTTATACTAGCAGAGTGCAAACTTTTTCAGTAACTCTACCTCTTTGCTTTACAAATGCACCATATTTCGTTAAAGGATATTAGATTAGAATGAGCTTAATAAAGATGTTTGCTGCACTTTTCATATCTTTATAAGTAAAAATACTTCATAAATCCATGTAGCATGTTTTCTTTACAGTCACAATATTCTGATAAACTTTGTGAAGCGCTTTCATATAAAAGCCCAGGAAGAAAAAATAAAAACCTTCACATTTGGCCAGTAGCCTGAAGGAATATTTTGGCAAGGCACTACACCAAACCACGGGCCTTGCACCCACTGAGCATGAGTGTTTTAATACGCACACTTTTCCCGGTGATGGTATTCAAATCACCCACACACCCACGTGTTTCCCCTCGGTTTGAAACAAACGCCTCATTGAGTCTGCTCAGCTTCTCTGGACCAGCTGTGCCCATACCCTGTCCCATCCGTTTGGGAGCTGGTGCAGATGTGGAGTAATCCCAGACCGTTTCCAGAGAGCGAGCTCAGCAGAAAGACTGGCGCCCATTCATCTGAAGAGTTTTAATGCGAAGCCTAAACATTGTGGACAAGCCAGCATGAGTAAGATCTTAGATTATTTTCAAAAGACATTTCATTGGCTGCCGAGTACTTTCAGACTGACGGTTTTATGACCATGTCACAGAAAGTTTGGACGACCCTGAATTACAGTCAACTCAATTAGATATTTTCTATGTTTATGTAATAAAAGTCCTTTAGTTTATGCCTACTGCTTAGGATAGGAACTTAATGGAGGCTTGAGTTTCTGAAAGAGCTCAGGCAAGCAATGGAATAAACGGAGGCAAGAGATAACATTTTCTTTGGATGTGAGAGCAGAGATGAAGAGAAGGTAAAATGGCAGACAGGAAGAACAACTTGAGGAAAAGAATCAACCTAGTCCAAAATTCTGTGAAAAATAATCCAAATATTAATGACACTTAATACACTGGAAAAATATGACCTGCTTCCTCTAACAAGGCCTGTGACGCACGCTCTAATAAAGAGTGAATTCAGTTCAAATAGACACCGAGTTATGATCTAGTAGCGCTTAATCCCTCAGATTACAAAGAATACTCAAATGTGTGAAGATCTCAGGAGAACTAACTGTAGATTTTCATAAAGTCTGCTTCAAATGGTGAAAAGTCTTGGTCAGAGTGGCAAAATGTGCGTCTATTGGTGGAAAAGTCAGATTTCTGTGTGGCCACATAGTCACAAATCAAAAACTCCATTTGAATATGAGAAAAATGATCCAAGAAGTAGAAACTCAAAGATCCTGCACACACAGGCTGGCAAATATTCCAGTTTATTGTAGAGGAATATAATTATAATAATAGTTAAAAATTATGTTGTTGGTTGATTCACATTAAGATATGTTTTGACCAAAATGAAATGTACCGTCTCAAATGGACTGGGTAGAAGTCAGGAAGGAATTCAGATTGGAGAGTTTGAACTGTTGTGCAAAAAACGTCTGGCAAACGTTTTTCCCTGCTTGTGGGGGAGAGAGTCGGCCAGGGAAGGAACCAACAACTTGACTAACTGCCCTTCTGATCAAGTCAAAACCCTTTTCTCGGATCTTCCAACAGACATCCAGTGTAAGATGGAGCCAGAATTGCTATGCAAGCGAGGTCCAGTAAGGCCATTGGTCAAGAGCTTTCCAATACACAACAGTAGAGCTGGAACTGTATAAGAAACTGATGTCAGAAGTAAGCGGCAAGACATTTTGGATTTCTGAGACGATGAAACTGAGACGATGAAAATGTGATGTGTGAATCCACAGATGTGCATTAAATGTCTTCCCGTTTATCTATAAGCAGAGAGAATGGAGTTCTATGTTTCATTACTTTATGAACGTATTCCATGAGTTTAGCACCTTTAAATTCCTCCATATTATCAGCTTTCCACTGTCAAGAGATTCAACTCACTGAGCACAACAGTCAGATTATACAGCTTCAAAAATCAAGCATTATTCCCAAAGGTGGCCAACAACCAATTGAACTAATTATTGACCAAAATATGACATATAGAATAACATAGAACAATAATAATAATAATATCTATCTAATCATCATGATATGAATATCACTATTCATAGACTTCAAAACAAAACCAGCACCATCTTTTGCCGGCTGTACTTGTGAGTTTCTACCTGGTTAAATCCAAGTTACCGTAAATAAATAAATT
>NW_006799948.1:12801-16426 GCF_000485575.1 Poecilia formosa | reverse complement strand
ACCATATAACTTTGCAATTTGACATTTCAATTAAAATGTGCGTAATGAAAACACGCCAAATCTGAAGAACTTGATTCTTGATAAAAAAAAAATAATAATAATTGGCACTAGTATGAGGAAATTAAGTTATTTGGTTGTATCAAAGTTGCTTTATTTCGCAAAACTGCAAATGGAAACACTTTTTCACGCCTTATGTGATCAACAACCGGATGTTGCCACCAGTACAAACCACGAAGAAAACGACAGGAAATAGTTGGAGTATTCAAAAATACTTACCGGTAATTGATCCCAAAGGGAAATTAAATGTTGTAACTCGTATCAATCCAGATTCCTCAGAATTATTGTAGATGGTGTGATTTTAATGGAGTTTCTCACAAAATGAAGAGACCATAATTGCACAATTGGGTTTTTTCGACATTAGAGGAATATAAAGTATTTTGCACGTTTGTGATGCAAATGCAGCTAGTGATAAATTCATCCAAGAACAAAGTGTTCCATCTCCAGGTTCAAGAAGAGTGGGACTTTAACTCAGTTTGAAAATTCAGCCTCTTAACTCGTCTTGACAAGCCTCCACTTTCACAGCTGTTAGTTTCTCTATTCAGTTCACAACACAAGAACTGAAGGGCCTTGTACAAAATCAATTCGATTGCAGTTCCATTTCACAAATCCAGTTACTCCATCCTACCAACTCCATCCAGTTTTATTCAGTCTGCAGAATTTGGTTGGGTTAGGTGATGCACTACTTAACAGACTCCAATGATTGAACCCAACTTAAAAAAAACAAAAAATCCTCTTCACTCCTTTTATGTTATTACATCATAAAGTGCATGTTGATGTGGTCTGGTCTTTGCTATTGAAATGTCTTTGCATGTTAACTAGAAAACTGTCTTACCTTCTTCTCAGTTAAGATGGTCGCACTAATGATTAACATTTTAAATGGTCGCACAAAGCACTGTGTGTTGTTTAAAGGTTGATGGTAAATGAAAACAATGTTTATAAGAGATTCTACAACATTTTTAGCGTTGATCAGATCTGACAGGATTTGGTGCTGGTATTTATTTTTACAGTGTAATAAGTTATTTTACATTTAGGCTGCATTAATGGTGATGCATTAATGCATCACCATTAATGCATTAATGGTGATGTTATTTATTGTGATTATCAAGTTGGAGGTGATGTTTTTATGGTGTAACAATAGATCAGACAAAACCTGTCCTGGTTTAGGTCAGTGGGGATTATCAATGTTAATTCTATGTTCTAAATGCCTCAGTAACCAGAGGGAATTTTTAAAGATATTTTATTTCATTTAAACTCAAACGTTTGCACATCTTTCGTCAAATTGCCCTTAGAACCAATTTGGAATCCATCACCACATTTTCAACTACGACAAACCCGTTTTAGTAAAACCAAACTGGACTGTATGATGGTTGGACTCTCACTGTGTTTGTGCTTGACTATAATGGTTCAAACAGATAAACGTGGCGCCTTCAACACTCCAGACTTCTGGGCCCATGAGTCTCTTCTACGTTTGCCTGAATTTCTTTTCTCTTCTTCTTTTTTTTTTTTGTTGTGATGTTGCAAATTAAGCAGCGTTTGAGGCCTTAAAATACACCCACAGCTGTGCCTTAAAAAGCCATGGCAACATTAGGTTTGTCTGAAATTGTTAGTCAGCATAGTAATCTTATGGCATATAAATTATTATTTTGATAATAAAAAGATTGTCCTAATTTGAACTGGCCTAAAACAGGAACATTTTGTCTGATTTATTGTAATATTGTGAAGAACAATAGGTTAGGTCTTTTTTTTTTTACCTTTGGTTTTAACTGCACTTGACTTGTTGAATGTAGTACTATAATAATAATTAATTTAATCTCCAATTGAAACCTCAAAGGGCTCATCCATATGCTGCTGAGGTGAGCTGCTGTAGCTCCAGCTGCTCTGACAGAAGCGAATTTTGCAGCATCGGCTCAAAGGTGATGAAGTGTTTTGCCTGAGGACGAGGGAACTGGGAATCGAACCAGCGACCTACTGATTACACAGGGCAAACTCCTACCAACGTCACCACCGTTGCTTCCTCATATGCATTTCTTTATGCTTTTGGGAAATAAATCAATTTGACTCCAGATTTGGTTGCAAGTTGACTGATCCTTTGTCATATCATCTAATTTCCATGGTCAGCTTTGATTATAAGTTACTCATGAAAACAGATGCAAAAAGGTCAAACGAGTGTATAGAATTCATTATTCACACCAATCAGACGAGCTTCATCCCAAATCCATTCCCTTTCCTTTATGCTGGGCATGAGATGGACATTATGTGTTAACGTTTTGGCCATCCTGTGTCTAGATGTAGAGAAGGCTTTCAACTAGGTGGAATGGAGGCGTCGCTTGAAGGTTTTGGACAGGTTTAGTCTGGGTTCATCTTTTGTGTCATGTTGTATTCCCAGCCTACAGCATCAGTCCTCACGAACCGGGAGAGGCCGTCCTACTTCCCTTTGGAAGGCCCTGAGTGGTCCAGGCCACTTTTGCTCCAGCTTGTTACTCTTTGGCTTAAACTGGCAGATCAGTTGGATCAGTGGATTAAATTACATGGATTAATCTCTGATACCACTGGACCATCGACGTAATGGTCATCAACATATTTCTAAGAAAAAAAAGACTAGATCTGAAAGCTAAAGATCTATGGTGATTAAATCTGTGTGCAGCCATTTTCTTCCTTCCCTTTCAGAAGAAATCTGGAAGGCAAATTATTTTTCACAGCCCTGCATTTTCTTTAGGATGGAAAAACAAATTAAAGCATTAATTCAGATTGTAGAATGTATTGGTCATAGAAGGAGAAAAACCCCCTAAAAAACAAGCAATTTGTTGTTGTGGGACTTTCTTTTTTTTAACACCCTTTTTGTGTATTTCAGATCCGTTTTCCCAATTTGAAATATCTTTGACAGTGCTAGTTTTAATGTATTAAAGCTAATAATTAACTGGCTAATTTTTGGAAGCTCATCCATCAAACAAGTTGAGTTTACACAGCGGGGTTGCGCAGGAGTTGTACAGTAGCAATGGTTGATGAATGGAGGTCAGGTGAATGAGTTCAAGAGCGTTTACATTGCACTGACCTGATGTAAGTTTAGGCTGGTAGAAAATTCACCTACAGTGTGGATTGTAGTAGCAAAAAAAAAAAAACAAAAAACAAACACCCAAATAGTGATGTATTAAATATTGAGTTCTACTTTGTTTTTCGAGGCACTGTGCTGGACCGCAGCTTCGCACTGAAAGGCCCCACAAGCAGGCCGACCATGAGTCAAAGTTGTCTGTGTGTTTTCATATTGGGCATTAGCACAGACTCTACAAGCAGAAAGCTGTTTAAAGTGAGATCAGTGCTATATTTACCGTTTATTTTAGTTGTAGCGTTTCTGAAACAAGGCACGCTGTGGGAGGAAACAGAAAATGACTCATAAGATACAGAGGGGACAGAAACTAAGTTGAGAGCTAGAAGGAGCAATGAAGAATGGGTTTTGTTTTTGCACAATTGCTAAGCAGATAGTCACTCATGCTATCTGCAAGGAGAGAAAAGATAGGAAAAGGTATCTGCTGAAGAAACCTGCTGTTCATTTAGGTAGAAGCATCTA
>NW_006799948.1:4435-10503 GCF_000485575.1 Poecilia formosa | reverse complement strand
AAACGTAAGTGTGGCAGACTAGGTCACTGTGGTCAGAAGAGAGTACCATGAGATAGTAAAACAAAATATCAAGAAACAGAGCTGAACATGACATAAGTTGCAAAAGTATGCCTGAAACCTGAGTAAATACGTTGGCCCAGGAAGTCAAAATGGAGCGTTTGACAAATAAAGTTGCCAAAACAGAAGATGGAGTCCTGTTTGTTTCAAGAGTGTAACATACATGTGTTGTGCCATAAGTCTTTTATCAGATTCAGAGATCCTGAAAAAAGACTTTACCTTTCTTCTGAACACTATTAGAAAACTAAAACTGAAGATTTTTCTGAGTGGCCCTGTCCCAGCAGTAGGATGAGGTGACCTGAAACACTCTCGACTATCTTCTATAAACAACTGGCTGATAAAAGCATGTGCTGCCAGCACCTTCATCGATAGGTAGCCAATGTCCACCGTGTTAGCTCAGGAAGCCGGTGGATAGTGAGCGGGGTCCAGATCAGAAAGCAGGTTCTGTACCTGAACTCAGGGAAGAGAGTTTCTCTCTGTCCCATCATGATGATGAACCCGATCCAGTTCCATCACAGGATAGATGGTGTATTCATAAGGAAAAGTACGGTTTCTTACACCCCTTTCCCACCCTGCTCCCGTATTAGTATTTTTCCATAAATAGTAGATTTAACCCCACTTGGACTGACCGATATTTATGTTAGCATCACATCCAAATTCAAAACCACTGTGCTTTATTTGCAATGAGTGCATCAGTGTGTTTGATTTTAAGAACATGTGGTCTATTATTTACATTTAGTATAATTGGAACATTGTTTTTAAAAAAAGAACAAAAAAAACGACTCGAAAGGACTTGAAATTTCAAGCCGATGAACTGCGACTTGAGGACAAAGACTTGAGACTTACAACACAGTGACTTGGTCCCACCTCTGCATAGGATCAAGTCTCCATTGAGAAATGCACAGTTACATCTGCAAGACAACTCTGCTGAAGAGCTGAACATAAATGGTGTAAAACTCAACTTCACGTTTATTATGAAATCTACAAAGACAGACAGCGCAGCTATCACTCAACACTAAACCATGCAAGAGAAACATGCTTTGCAGCTATCATAAACAAAAACATTAACAAAGCTCGAGCTTTATTTGTAACACTTGACAGGCTCACAAACCCTCCAATGATGTTACAGCCTGAATTTCAATCTATTGCAGCCTGCTACCAGTTTGCCAGCTTTTTTGAAGAGAAAATGTTAAAAATCGGAAGTTTAATCTGCACACCCACACCAAATCCAGTACCAATGCTGTGCCCAAACACATCAAATGCAGAAAAAGAATGACCCAATTTAAACTACTTAATTATGAAACCTTAGAAGAAATTATAGGTCAATTAAGCTTAACTACCTGCTGTATGGATATCGTAGCTACACATTTCTTTAAGAAAGTCCTGCCTGTCATTGCCAATGATCTGATCCAAATAGTAACTCATCGCTGTCTTCAGGTGTTTTCCCTCAGGCTTTGAAAATAGCAGTGATCAAACCACTGATAAAAAAGAACAATCTGGACAAAAATTATTGAAAAAGCTGTTTAAACAGTTAAATAGCTTCCTAACTATAACCAACCATATATTCAATATTTATATGCTCCCACTAGCTCAGGTTATAACAGGAATTAAGATTAGCTACCATAACTATGTGGATGATACACAGCTCTACATCACGATGTCACCAGGTGATTCTGAACCCATCCAATCACTGAATAGATGCTTAGAACAGATAAGTGTGTGGATGTGCCAAAACTTTCAGCTGAACAGAAACAAAACTGAAGTTATTATCTTTGGACCTAAAGAGGAGCGAACTAGAATCAATGCACAGCTTCAGTTATTACAACTAAAACCTAGCGATCAGACCGAAACCTGGGAGTAGTGCTGGACTCTGAGCCTTCAGAGCCACATAAAGACACTCACAAAGTTGGCCTTCTATTATCTACAGAACATTTCCAGGATTAGAGGACTTATGTCTCAACAAGATCTCGAGAAACTCATCCATGCGTTTATCTTTAGTCTCATTGATTACTGCATCAGTATCTTCACAGGTCTGCCCAACAAATCAATCCTCCAGCTGCACCTGATTCAGAATGCTGCTGCTCGCATTCTCACTAAAACCAGGAAGATAGAGCACATAACACCAGTTTTAATGTCTCCTCACTGGCTCCCTGTAGCTCAAAGACTAGACTTTAAAATACTGTTGTTAGTTTATAAATCACTGAACGGTTTAGCACCACAACACATTAAAGATCTGCTGTTGTATCAACCTTCCAGACCCCTCAGGTCTTCTGGTTCTGGTTCTGGTTCTGCATCCCCAGATCCAGAACCAAACGAGGAGAAGCAGCATTCAGCTTCTATGCACTACAAATCTGGAACAAACTTCCAGAAAACTGTAAAACAGCTGAAACACTGACTNTCCCACTGGCTCAGGTTATAACAGGAAATAAGATTAGCTACCATAACTACGTGGACGATACACAGCTCTACATCACAATGTCACCAGGTGATTCTGAACCCATCCAGACACTGAACAGATGCTTAAAACAGATAAATGTGTGGCTGTGCCAAAACTTTCAGCTGAACAGAAACAAAACTGAAGTTATTATCTTTGGACCTAAAGAGGAGCGAACTAGAATCAATGCACAGCTTCAGGTATTACAACTAAAACCTAATGATCAGGCCCGAAACCTGGGAGTAGTGATGGACTCTGAGCCTTCAGAGCCACATAAAGACACTCACAAAGTTGGCCTTCTATTATCTAAAGAACATTTCCAGGATTAGAGGACTTATGTCTCAACAAGATCTAGAGAAACTCATTCATGCGTTTATCTTTAGTCTCATTGATTACTGCATCAGTATCTTCACAGGTCTGCCCAACAAATCAATCCTCCAGCTGCACTTGATCCAGAACGCTGCTGCTCGCATTCTCACTAAAACCAGGAAGATAGAGCACATAACACCAGTTTTCCTCCTCACTGGCTCCCTGTAGCTCAAAGACTAGACTTTTAAATACTGTTGTTAGTTTATAAATCACTGAACGGTTTAGCACCACAACACATTAAAGATCCACTGTTGTATCAATCTTCCAGACCCCTCAGGTTTTCTGGTTCTGGTCTGCATCCCCAGATCCAGAACCAAACGAGGAGAAGCAGCATTCAGCTTCTATGCACGACAAATCTGGAACAAACTTCCAGAAAACTGTAAAACACCTTAAACACTGACTTCCTTTAAATCTAGACTAAAATCGGTGCTGTTTAGAGTTGCTTTTGAAACCTAATCATGAAACATTAATTAATAATCTGATGTGTGCCTTGGAAAATAAAACTTTTGCTTATTTACTGGGAAGAATGAACTGATAATGAAGGTTTCTGAGCAAGTGCTATACTTATGGGACTGATAACAGAGGTTTCAGTGAAGATGTTTTTTTCTTCTCTTTCCAACCGAAACTCCTTTGAACCAGGTTTGATTTAGAGACAGAGGTACCAATTAACCAGAGGTGGGAGAAATTTAGAGAAACTCCCTACAGGAGAGAGATGGGCGGAAGGCACCGTGTATGTGAATGATAAGATATAAAAGAAGAATTTTATGTGTTAAGCTTTACTTCTTCTTCCTCCTTCTCTCTTGCTTTTCTTTTCTCAGATGCTGATATTTACTCTGATTTTCTAAATAAAATATCTAAAGACAAATGTGCATTTCTCTGATTGATTCAGTGTATCGCTCTCTCCCAAAACGAAACTGATTTTTCCTAAACATGTGCAAAATGTAATGTTGTTGACTGTATGTTCTATGACTTTGTAATTTTGTGTTTTTATAATGTAAAGCACTTTGAAATGCCTTGCTGAAAGGTGATATACAAATAAAATTTGATTTGATAACTGAAGATGCTGCAGTTCTCCTTTAATTCACTTCATTAATAGAAGAAGTCAGGCTACAGAGGCGGAAGGTGTTGTGTGTCTTGTGCTCTCTGCTCTTGTGCCCGTTTTTTTACAAAGCGCAGAACTCCACCTACTGGCAAAATAGGAACACTACAGGTGGCTCAAAATGCAACAGGCTCTCACAGTGAAAAGCTGTGATGACGGATATAAATAGTCCCGTTTACAGCTATAAATGCTAACGCTCTCTATTGTTTTCACGTGCTAATGGTGGTAGTTATACAAATGCTGCAACAGAAATGATGGAATTTACTGAAACCGCGTCGAAGGAATATTCAGTTTTTGGCGGCATTCTGAGCATGAGGCAGAAAAATAAAAAATATATTTTTAAACAGGATTTTGGAAACTTACAAAAGGTCTTGTTCCTTACATAAGGTCTTCTCCCATTAACTTCTGGGAGAAGTTAATGGTACATTTAAAGATGCAACAACTCTTGTTTCTGTGGCTTTAGCCAGAATATGTGATTTATATATATATATTTTTTTAAAAGAAAACAAAAAAAGAGTAGAGATTGAAAAAACAAGTTTTTTGAGAACAGATAAGCTACATAGATCATTCAGAGAATCAGCAGGAAGAGAAAGGAGAGCAAAAGAAAAAAATGAAAAGTGCTGATTCATTCACAGATCTGGAATTGTGGGTTGGCTTTTGTCAAAATACCAATAATAAGCAGATTTTTTTTAATACTACACTCGGAATTTTAAAGTTGTATTGTCTATGTGCAAATTGTGGCACCACACATACCCAAACTCCTCCACACTTAATCAAACCCTATCAAGTTAATCCAATGCACACACAACAGGGGGAGCCATTGAGACAGCAGAATGCATGGGGTTTTTCTCTTTTGTGGCTATTTCTTGCAATAAATCCATCACAACGTCTCAAATCTGCATTTGTTATTGTATCTATATTTAAAAACATTTTGGTCTTCATCACATTTTTGCCAAAGTAATTAAGAGCCTCTGTGGAAGGTCTAGAAAGTCACTTGTGGCTCAAAACTGACTGAACTGGAATTCCTTTTATTGCCATTGTGCACAACAAAATTTAAAAATAGCAACTCTCAAAGACAATTCAAATAACTGAATAAAATAATATAAACTTATATCTCAATAAATATAACAAATATGGTAGAAACACAGAACAACTTGGATGATCAAATGAATATATAAAGATCAGGTTTTAGATGGATTAGCTGTGCTGAAGGAATCTACTGCTCTTTGTTAGAATCTGTCTTTTAATCTGTTCGTCCTCGACTTTATTGCCCTCAGGGGCAGGAGTTTGAAGAGGTGGTGGCTGGGGTCTGAGGTGTCCTTGATGATACTGCGGGCTCTCCAGAGGCAGTGGGTCCTGTAGATCTCCTCCAGAGATGTAAGAGGGCAGCCATTTAACCTCTGGATGGTGTTTGTGACCCTCTGGAGTTGCTTCCTCTCTGTCGCAATGTAACTGGAGAACCAAAGCGGGATGCCATGGCTCCATACCGACTCCACAGAGCAGTCAGTGATGGTGGGGGAGTTGAAAATAGGATGGAAATAAAATAAGATAAACTTCCAGTTGAGCAGAACAGGGTGAGAGCGACAGAAGAAACCATCGACGGACAAAAGCAACCGCTCAAATACTGAGGAGGTTGACGGTGACAGGGGCGCATGGAGGATGGCCATTATCGGAGGTTACACTCAAAACTATCACTGCACCTGATCCCAACACGAACACAGTACAAACCAACAACCAATCGAACTAATTATTGACCAAAATATGACATATGGAGGTGTTATGTTGGTGCGGATTCACCTTTAAAGTTTGTGGGGTGCGCGCTCACATACAATTGTTTCGAGCTGTGGAAATGGCGTTGTGTGAGCTTCTGTGATCCTGTCCTTCCTCAAGCATCACATAATGGTCTTCAGGATTGAGGTTGTGTTGGTGGTCCCGCTTTGCTCTCTGGGAGTGCGTGTGATCAGGCACTTCCTGACCAAGAACTGGGCGTGGAGTTCTTAACCGAGATCCTGAGGTGTTCTGGTGGATTGTTGTGTGGTTTCCCCCCTCCCCCGCCCTGCCACACCTGGCCTAATTGTCCGTGGCGCAAGGGGAGGGAGCACAGCCACG
>NW_006799948.1:0-3101 GCF_000485575.1 Poecilia formosa | reverse complement strand
AGAACCGAAACACTCGACTGCCTTATATAAACAAATGGCTGATAAAAGCATGTGCTGCCAGCACAGTGACCTTCATCGATAACCACGGGATCTGCTCTGAAGGTTTCCACCTTTTCAGACCTGACAGACCCCATCTCAATAAACATGGGATAAAGCAATTCTCTGCAAACTTATTTCATTTCATCAACGGGAGCACCAACATGGCCACAAAACTACCTGTCAAATTTAATCCAAAATTATTTGAAGACATATGTTGGGAAATTATATTGACAATAAATAATTGTTTACTGCAGTCAGTGCATTAAGTCTGCTGTTTTCAGTTATAACTCATCAAATGGCGGCGTGATGGTCGTTGCACAGAACCCATCACCAAGTGCTATAATTTTGCTAGAAAACCAATCAAAACCCAGTAATTTTGCTATCCTTCAGAAATTGCTGTAAAAGTAAAAAATTGTACAATTGTAAGGATCCTGAAGGCAACACTGTGAGGTAGTTCTGAGTGTTTCTGGATGGTAATGCAGCTCATTATTTTGTGTCTTGGTTAGTGATTCTGACGAGTTTGATTCAGGCAACATGTTTTGATCAATACTGAGATGTGAAATTGGCTGTAGATTTAACCCCACTTGGACTGACGGATATTTATGTTAGCATCACATCCAAATTCAAAACCACTGTGCTTTATTTGCAATGAGTGCATCAGTGTGTTTGATTTGGTCTATTATTTACATTTAGCATAATTGAAACATCGTTTTAAAAAAAACAAACAAAAAAAAACGAACAGAAAGGACTTGAAATTCCAAGCTGACGACTTGCGACTTGACTTTTGCCTGACTTGACCGTCTTTACTTGAGACTTACAACACAGTGACTTTGTCCCACCTCTGCGTAGGATCAAGTCTCCATGGAGAAATATACAGTTACATCTGCAAGACAACTCTGCCGTAGAGCCGAACATAAATGGCGTAAAACTCAACTTCCGTCAGGAGTGGTGTTGTTTTGAATTGACAGGAGCCAAGAGGCTTTCTCCGTCTCGTCATTAAACCTTTAATCTTCAATATATCAAAGATTTTACAGATCAGACTCACCAGGTGCCACAGACATACTTAGTCAGCATAAATTCAGATGCAACTAAGACTAGACTCAGACAGAGCTTAGACCAGTGTTTCTCAACCCTGGTCCTCACCGCCCCCCTGTCCTGCATGTTTTAGGTATTTCCCTTCTGCCACACACCTGAATTGTATCTCTGGGTGATTAACAGGCTTCTGCAATATTTGATGGTCATGCAATCATTTGAATCAGCTGTTCTGGAAGAGAGGCACATCTAAAACATGCAGAGCAGGGGGGGGGGCGGTGAGGACCAGGGTTGAGAAACACTGGCTTAGACGAAACTCAGACCAGACTGCCCCACCAAACCTGCGGCGCGTCAAACCTAAATAGCTTAGCAAACAGGTGGATCAAATTACTCATTGGTGGACAAAGGAAAACCGGCAGCACACAAACACTTGAAACCTAGAAATAAACCCAAACTAATCGGAGCACACAGAAAAACCCAACATTATGACATCTTCACGTTTATTATGAAATGTACAAAGACAGACAGCGTAGCTATCACTCAACAATGAACCATGCAAGACAAACTTTCTTTGCAGCTATCATTGACAAAAACATTAACAAAGCTCGAGCTTTATTTGCAACACTTGACAGGCTCACAAACCCTCCAATGATGTTACAGCCTGACTTTCAATCTATTGCAGCCTGCGACCAGTTTGCCAGCTTTTTTGAAGAGAAAATTTTAGAAATCAGAAGTTTAATCTGCACACCCACACCAAATCCAGTACTAATGCTGTGCCCAAACACAGCAAATGCAGATAAAGAGGACTCAATTTTAACTACTTAATTGTAAAACCTTAGAAGAAATTATAGGTCAATTAAGCTTAGTTTCCTGCTGTATGGATATTCTACCCACACACTTCTTTAAGAAAGTCCTGCCTGTCATTGCTAATGATCTGATCCAAATAGTAACTCATCGCTCTCATCAGGTATTTTCCCTCAGGCTTTGAAAAATGCAGTGATCAAACCACTGATAAAAAAGAACAATCTACAAATCACTACTGTAGAATTACAGGCCGATCTCCAACCTCCCATTTGTTAGGAAAATTATTGAAAAAGCTGTTTAAACAGTTAAATAGTTTCCTAACTATAACCAACCATATATTCAATATTTATATGGTCCCACTGGCTCAGGTTATAACAGGAAATAAGATTAGCTACCATAACTATGCAGATGATACACAGCTCTACATCACGATGTCACCAGGTGATTCTGAACCCATCCAGACACTGAATAGATGCTTAGAACAGATAAATGTGTGGCTGTTCCCAAACTTTCATCCCAACACGAACACAGCCACAACTCGCATAAACCGTACAAACCTCCAAACCCACACTGATACCACATGAACCACAGATCTGATCCACACAAGGACCAACTAACGCGCACAATGCGACACACACAAACTTTGCTTTTTTTTATGCTCATTAGTGCAAGAGTGTGATGCACAACACAGATGGCAACTTATACTACATATAATGTAGTATATTTGAAAACGGTGCTGCACTTTTCACACTTAGTTTCACTTTACTGTTTGCAAAAATGAAAACAGGAATAGATGTTCCTCTTTTTCTATATCCTCTTAATAACTGAAATATTTCAATCTCCCAAGTACAAAGTTTGGTCTTTTGGCAATCCCTTTAACATTTTATCACATAGCTACTTTTGAAAGCTGCCAGATGAGTTTGACGCACAAGATACATGTAGAAATTGTCACCTAAGATGTCAAATAACCACACTACATCCTGTTTCTGAAGAGCGAATAATTTCCTATGTTCGTTAAACTCCTTGCAGTTTACAGACGGCGCTTTGCAGAGAACTGAAGATGTTGCTGTGGGTTGTTCTTCTCCTGGATTTGGGGGTTTCTGCCGTGACGCTGCCGCAAATCACGGATGAGAAATTCATCGCCGAGTGTGTGGAGGAGCACAACAAAGCCCGCTCAGCTGTCAGACCACCTGCAAACGACATGCTGTACATGGTGAGTCCTGCAC
>NW_006799947.1:5370627-5495115 GCF_000485575.1 Poecilia formosa | reverse complement strand
TAGGCTATACAAAACAGAAACTATTCCCCCAACACCCGTCCCAAAAAAAAAAACAATCATTCTCGCATTATGAGATTTTTACCTGGTTAGTTCTGCCTATTTTGAGCTTCTTCCACAATGAGCTGTTTTAGACCTCTGTCACTTTTATGCAAATAAGCTGCTGCTGGTCACGCCTCCAACTTCACGTTTACAATTTATGCACATGAACATGGCTACAAACAGATACAATTGTACAGCTGTACATCTGAATAAGCAGTTTCTGAATAATAAGTCAATATTCAGTGCAAAGGTAAAGGTGTCTGTTTTGTTATTCATTTTTTAAATTTAATTATGTATCTTTCGTGGTTTTTACTTGCAGCCAACATCAAGAATTTTTTTTTTCTAGTAGCCATTGAATAGCATACAGCAGTAAAACCAGCTGACCAAATGTGCTGGAGCTCCGTTTGGGTTGCTAGGCGACTGTTTGGGCTGGCTGGGGTTGCTAGGTAACAGTGTAGTACCCAATGGTACTTTATACTGAAAAGTCTCATTTCTGAACATCAACGAAGCATTTAGTTATTGCCAAAAAATAGCTGAATGTTTTTTTAAATTTTTTTTTAATTTTTTTAGCGCTTGAAATATTTCAAGAAGCAACAAATGGAAGTAATAAAATGTACAAAAAGACAAAATTTTGCATATTAGATCCCCTTTGAAAAACATCACAAACCTCACACAGGCACTTTTCCTCCAATTTTCCTGATAATTGACTAAATTCATTATGCTACATGCTTCAGATTTCCTGTGCCAGTCAAAGTAAAACAGTGCCAGGGCATTACTAAACCTCTGCCTTGCTTCAGTGTCAGCAGATTTTGCTTTTCAGAGTACTCTTCATCCCTCCTCCTCAGCGTCGGCCTGAAAACTTCCAGTTTAGCTACATCAGGCCACAGAACATGACTGGCAAAACCGCTCTGGGTTTTTCATGTAGTTTAAAGCAAATTAGAGTTGACTGTTCCCGTGCCTTTTGGGTCAGTCGTGGTGTAGGTCCTGGAGTTCGGTTTCCATTTGGTACGCGTCTCGCTGTGGCAACTGAGACGTCGGTGGCCGCTGAGAGCCTTTGCTGTCGTTTCGAATCCGTTTCCTTGTTTCTGCAAAGGAAGGATATTTCTCCTGAAGTTTGTGGACTGTGATTTTTTTTTTGACTCAGCAATATTTTAGCACACGGTCCAGGTGTTGGAAGTGTTCAATCTCAAGCACACCATGCAGCTATCAGCTCTGGATTGACTGCCTCAGGTGTTCCTGATGTTGTCTTCTTTGGGAGAATTTGATTCGGACGGTTCTGGTGCCAACCTGACGTGGCGGCACCAAAAATATTTGGAATTAGAATTCACTTCACCATTTTGCTTATGCAATTAAAATATTATAATTAATAATCAATCATTAATTGAAATTATTGATCAAATTAACTTAAAGTTGGTTATGCAGAGAGCTTTTTCAAGTTCGAAGGTTTTAAAAGTCCTCTATTTATGTCCAGCAGGTTCGTAGGAAACATGTGCAGAGCCGATGTGTCTCTGTTGGAGGCTGACTCCAAAGACGAGGCTTTTTCCGCCCAGGTCTTTATCCGCTCTTATCTGATCAGCTTTGAGTTTTATTGCAGGGAGGGAGTTTTGGCTCCAGCACAAGGAATGACCAGCTCGCGAATAAAAATGGAGTCCAACAGGGTTGAGCAATTAAAACTCGCCGTCTTATCTACGTTATGTACAGTTGTTGAAAAACTAGATTAAGTTAAAGGAAAAAAACTTTTAGTTGCATTGTTGCAGTCAAAGGTTAATAAGTGATAATTCTGACATTACACCAGTTTCATAATCCCCCCCCCCCACATCCCCTAACCATCAATGTTTCATTCATTTTTAAAAGAAGTTTATAAACTTAAGAAGACACAGTTTCATGTATTTCATGAGCTTTTTGGGATAGATGTTCATGTCTGCGTTCATTTTGACAGTTATGATAATTGTTAAAATGGACAAAATCATAATGCAAAGAAAGTTATTGTGTTTGCGTCTCTAAGAGAGAAATCAGACATTTAACTGCTTCACAGCACATTGGACGCTCACTGATTAGCTCAGCTGTTTGCTCCTACATGTGAGAAATATTGTTCAGAGAGTATGGCTGTATTGTTGTTAGATGGTGAGAGTTCAGAGCCATCAAAAACTTTGTCTTTTTTTTTTTTTTTTTTTTCCAAAAGCTGCATTTATGTAACCGTTTCATCTAATAATACATAATGGAGAAATGCTGTGGGTGGAGATCACAGTATTTACTCCAAATTACATTTTTCACAGTAATGATGGAGGGAATTTGTATGATAGGAATGTCTTCTGTAGCTGTCTGCATGCTGGGAGATAAACTTGAGATTATGTTTTTTTGTTTTTTTGCTGTTGGTTCATCTTATTAAACAGCCCTTCAGATAATTATGCAGTCAATGATGCCAAGGTTCTTATTTCTGAATGTTTCTTTCAGATTCTGGGGTTATTTGAGTTGAAAAAACAAAACAAAAAAAAACCCAAACAGCTGAAGCCAAGTCAGAAGGTTGCAGTTATTGTTAAGGTGTTATTATTTAGGCATTGAACATATGACATTATCTTTCCACATAAAAACATGAGGTTGGTGCTGAACCTTTGTGCTACATTTTAATGGAAACACCAAGTCCAATAAGTCCAAAGTTTTACTTAAACATTGAAGAAAAGACACAACTTTTTTTGTTTTTACTTTTTTTTCCACGTTTCGCTAAGCTATGCAGTTGCTCAGTCTGCCTCAGTGAAAAATCATGAGCATTCAGCAAGCTTGGAGTAGCTATTACCGATTACCTATTTTATAATTAATTCAACAAATAACTACTTGACCATTTAGAACCACACACTGAATGCTGATGGAGCACTGAATGTTCACACATTCTGTGTTTTCCAAGTGACAAATATTTAAAAACAACGGTTACAGCAGGACCTGGGATTTCTGACTTTATTGTGTTTTTGTCAATAAAAACATAAGAATAATGTTTAAATGTTCCTTCTCAGACGTCGTATTTTCAAGATGGATAACTAGGCTGTCTGAGATCAGATTTCAAATGAAAAGTCACCAAACCAAACTACAAAATCTAACATTATATTATGCATTTTAAGAACTCTGTGACACTTCTTTACTTCTTCTTCTTTGTCTCTAGGTCTCCAGTGTTCGTCCAGTCTTAACATTACAGAGACATTTAAAATTAGAAAATGTCATTCAATAATTGCTACCTTAAAAAACAAAACCTTGGTTGTTTTCTGCTTGGAGCTGGTACGACGCTTTGAGACTAAGTCCTAGAATTTGGTTTTATATAATTACTGATCACTTTGTTGTATTAACATTCAAAATAAAGTTTATTACAGGACATGCAGAGATGTTATTTTTCTGATGCCACTGATCTCATATCATCTATAAATGATGTGAAATGCCTGGTTTTCAAAAAGGCATTGCTTGGCTGCTTTTCAGCTGTTATCTCCTTTCATGCTGCTTTCCTAACGTACACTGAAGTTGCTGTGCTCTTGCACAATAACCAGCAGGTAAGTTTGTGACTACAAGCCATGAGAAGAGACTATAAAATAAAAGGACAACTGTGAGATCTCTCGATGACCTTTGCTCCTCTTCCTAGGTGAGTTTTAAGAGGTCTGAAATAATTCAAAGCGAGACTCATCAGAGAAAAAGATGCTGAAACTCCTATTATTGTCCAGTCATTAAACTTTCTGCCTCTTTCAGGCAGAGGGTTCTTTGCCATCCCTTTGCTCACACTGGCAACACCATTGATTAGCTAAACTCTATAGGGTGCAGTCTCTGTGGATGCAATCTTACTTACCTTGAAGTTTTTGATGGTCCAGAAAACCTTCCACATGAGGCACATCATATAAAGTGAGGAATGGTTTACCTTTTTCTTTTATAACTTTCTAGAACTCTAAGCAACTTCTTGCTGGTATTATTGGAATTACAAAACCCCTTTTCCCTGTGGAAAAGAACATGGAAGGTAACTTTGAATTATTGTGCGTCAAAGCAAGTTTGAAATGTAATCCTTGCTACAATGAACCAATGCATTGTCAGTTTGACGTATCCAAAGAGACTAAAACTGCAAGGAACTGTATGAAACAATAATTACGTGCAGGCAACAAGCAGCAGACTTTAGAGCGCTTCTCTCAGGGTTCCTCTGTTTATTTCTTTTGGTTGCATGTCTGCGTGGACATCGTCTCCGAAAACATCCAACAAACTCAGGTCGTTTTTGCGAGAGTCAAGCGTGGACGTCCGTTGTTCTAAACACCGGTGTTCTGTGATGAAGTTCCCCCGTTTCTCAGACAATGTCAGCAGGGACGGGACCGCCTGACCTTCTTCGAGGTAAAAGAATTTCTCCTTGCCCGACCTCACAAAGGGAAAGACTGTTTTTTACAAAAGCTCGCGCACAAGGAGAAGGAAGGAAGCGGCTCCAAAGTGCTGGAAGGAGTCCCGCGTCTCTGTAAGAAGCCAGTGAGCTCCGATAGAGACATCCCAACAAACCCGGCTGATTGGCATGCCAAAAGACGCCATTCATTTAGAAATTGAACATGCGAATTGGAGGCTTCTGAGAGGAAGCTGGAGTGATGAAAAATACAGGTTTGGCATGATTGAGCTCCAACCTGTTTGGGGATTGCACATGTGTATGGGATTGTGTGTGCATGCGTGGTGTGTGTGTGTGTGTGTGTGTGTGTGTGTGTGTATACACTCTCGCTGATAGGATGGGGGGGCTTCGTTAGGGTAATTACAGCTTTGCTATGTAAATAAGCCCGTCATAGTGGAGAGAGACACACCCACCTCTTTTTCAGACCCAATTAACCTAACTCCCCTGGAATTTGCATACCTAACAATCTCAATACGCCCATATGTACACAGAAGAATCCACCCCTTTCACGTTTATACACTTTATTAAAGCCGAATTATGCCTATCAGTAAATTTATACACGTGCTAAACTTCTTGTTTCTACTCAGTAGTCGCACCAGGGAGCACGAAGTGTGAACTTGAGGAGTATTTTGTGTGTGTTTTGTTGATCTTGGACGAGCGAGGAGACTACAGGCAGCCAGGTGATATCTGTATGCATAAGGCATCACCCGGGGCTAACTGGCTGCTGGAGTTGTGGTGAGCAGCATCTATCATCTCAGGCCACTGATGAATGTCTTTCCTGAATGGCTCTCTGGCGTAGTTGAGGGGAGCAGAGATAAAGCACGAAATGAGTCGCGGTGGAAAGAGAAAAGGGAGAAGCTGGAGGAAGCAAGGTGGGAAGACGAGGAAGGGTGTAGGCGAGGAGGGAGGAGAGAAGGAGCAGCAGACAAACGTATGAGAGAGGTAGGAGAAGAAGAAGAAGAAGAAGAAGAAGAAGAAGAAGAAGAAGAAGAAGAGGAGAGACCGAGAATATCCAATGACTTCGGAGGAGATGCAAAGGAGTGACAAGCAGGAGATGATGCAGGGGAAGAGAATTAGAAAATGTCGGGTGGTGGAAAAAAGACACTTGGAGAGCCTGAAATGACTGCAGAGGAGAAGAGGAAGGAGGAAAAAGTAAGAGATGGGGATGGAAGGGTGAACAAGGAGAACTAAGAGGATGACAGCATGTCAGAAATAAAAGAAGAGGTGGACAAAGGGATGACGTTGGAATAACAAAAATTTGAATGGCAAGACGCAGTATTATTGAAATAAAGGCTTTCACAGAAAATATTCAAACATATTTGTAAACCTGATTAATTTTACTTTTTCGAATCTGAAACATTTTCATGTAAGAGTGTCTGATGGTTGCTAACCAGAGACTGGATGGCCTTTCTAAACTGCCACTTAGCCTGAAATGAGCAGTTTTGACCTTGTCCACACTGACAGGGGTATTTTTAAAAAGCATCCATAAGCAAACTGAGTTTTCATTAAGAAAAAGAAAGAAAAAAAACACTTTCCATAGTGAAGATTTTTACTCTGTGGAGCAGAAGTCAAACTGTTACCCTTTAAATACAACATGAAGAAGTTATTGACTGAAACAAAGGTCAATAAACACGAGCTACAACAGTGACTGGGTGAGAAAGTCTGTTGGCACCACTGAGAATCTTCTTCTAAATTTTGGTGTTGGTGATGTTGACACCGTTGCTGCCGACTTTCACAACGACAAAACAATCATTTTTGACATTCCAGAAACTGTGTTAATGTAAAAGTTTCGAAAAGGAAACGATGTCCACAGTAATGAAGCCAGTTTTCAGATTAATACTTGTGATTTCTTGAGATAACGCTTTGCTGATGTGACCATGACGACCCACCAGGGGTGGAAAGTAACTACTGGAACTTCCCGACTACAAGCTGCTACTTTTTTCACTAATACACGTTTCTGAAAGTCTGGACTCCTGCACGATGAAGAGGCAGTTTAAGTTTAATTAAGTTTAAATTAGTTTAATTTATACTTAGTTAGATTGGACCAGTCATCCAGCGCAGAATTATTGTGGTGTATATTAAATACTGTGACCATGTAAACATTAACAACAAATGTAAAAATCGGTTTCATCTTTTGCCAAAAATTTCTATTGAGTAAAGCTGACATCAGAGGACAAACTGCTTCTTTTGGAGTGAGTTATTTAAAACTATTAGAAAGGAGGGATGGTGAATAAGTTTGGACAAAATGACTGGATGAAGGTCAGAACCGCCTGTTTCTGAGGAAGAGGAAAACCACAGAGTAGCTTCGTAGTGAAGGTTGGAGTGGAAAGGTGCTGAGATGGGTACAAAAGACATGAGAAATTTATTTCCCATTGAAATATTCATGGTTTTATGTGCTAACATGTTTTATTTTGTGTTGCATTTTTATTTAAGAAGGTAATCCTTTAATTAAAACTGTTTGAGAACAATATGTTCTTGTTTCTTTCTCCTGCTCACAAAAAAACTAAGTAACGTGAACAAGAGTAAAATTTTAATGAGTTTTCTGCTTTTATTTGAGTAACATTTTACACTGGTAACTTTACTTATATTTATTTATTTATTTATTTTTTTATATAATTACACTTCACTTTTACTGGAGTTGGTTATTTTTCTGCTCTTTCCATCTCTGCTGCTACTTTGTTCTGTCCACTTGTTCAATGGCTTTTTATTACAAACGAGGAATCAGCCAATCATTTTGCTGCGACTCAACGAACTGAGGCATCTGAGACAACCTCCCGAAGTTCAAACCGAGCATCTGACTCGAGTATTAAGGAGATTTAAAATCAAACACAAAGCTCAAGAGCCATTCACTACAACCCAGGTATGCAGAATACAGCCTCTAAATGCACATGTTGAACCCAGATGGGCTACAACAGCAGAAGATCACACCTGGTGCCCTTATTGTCAGCTGAAACCTGGAGACTGAGGAACCAGCTTCCTCAGGCTCACTAAAACTGAACAACAGATTGGAATACAAGCGAACAAACAGAAAAAAAAAAACACTTTGCTTGAGCCATTATTTAACCACAGTATTCCAACGTTAAGGTCAGGATTTGTCATAAACGAGATGAAAGTACGGATCGTCCTGCCTTATTTAATTGTTCACGGTGGTTTGAAGGTATGCAAGGGATTTTACGGGCAATTCTGGCGACGTGTGTAGAGTAATTGTCCTGCAATTGAAAAGTCGTGGGCTTGATTTCAGCTTGCTGTCCTCGTATGTTGACGTGTCCCAAGGCACCAACTCGCCTACCAATAACTTTTTATTTCTTTAGTGTGAATGTGGACCTATAGTCTAAAGTGCTCTGGGTAGTAATTAGGACTTGAAAAGCATCACATAAATTTGGTCCTTTTAGCTTTGGCACCTTGATATTGATGCCCTGCCTTCTCGCTTTTCTGTTTTATTTATTTATTTATTTTCTTGTTCTGATCTTGTTTGTTTTGGATTAGTTACATTTTATGTGACTGACAGGGTTTTTTATATATATATATAAATTTGTACAGTTTTTATGAACGTATTACAGAAAAAAATATGTTAGGTTTTACTCTTAATTCATGCACCAGTGTTGTGTTTTGCTGTGCTCTGTTCTATCATTTTGCCAAAACTTGACATTAGTTACTATAGTAACTAATGTATATATATATACATTTGTGTTGTAAAGCATTTTGAACTGCTTTCTTGCTTAAAAAGTGCTACACAAATAAACTTGACTTGATTTTTTAGTTGGTAAGTGTAATTTTATTTACAGGTATTATAACACATCCAAAGTTATTTCTGTAAACTTTGTTTGAATTCAACACTTCACTTTAACAAAGATTAACAAAAAATATGCTTGAGGTTCCTTAATGGTTGATTCAAACAAGAAAAAAAAACATATTTTTGTAAACTTACTGTGCTGATTTTATTTTATTTTTTTCTTTAACAATTCAAACCCACATTATCTCTGTAAAATATACCAGCTACATATGGGGAAGATGTACAAAACAGCACAAGACTGAGAGAAACAAGAAACAATGGACGAAATGGAACATTTTGAAATCAAATGGACGCCAAGGGGACAAAACGCTAACATCCCGATCTGTGTCTTTGTATAACAGAAAAAGCAGAGACAGAGAGAGCACACAGTGTCCTTGCTTATCTCAACTCTGTGCAAAAGACGAAGAGCCAAGGTTCCCCAGGAATTATTGGGTTCTTGGATCAATAGTGGTGCTATGATAAGACAGTGATAGAGTTTGTGATCTAGGGCTTAAAACACAGGGGTGCACTATCTCTTCTTCTTTCTCTGCTTCTTTTTTTTTCCACAGCAGAGTCAGCTGAATGTAAGCTTTTTAATAGAAACAGAAAAACAGAAAATCACAAATAGTTCATTTAAGTCTCGATGAGAAAGGTAAGTAGTATAAAGAATAGACTTACAAATTATTATAGCGTGTATGTAAGATCCAATATGGTGACAAATGTTCTAATATAGCATAATTTTCATGATAGGTTTTAGTAGAAATGCAAAGGTTTCACATTTTTAAAAAAGGAATGTACACTAACATGCAATCCCTACTGCTGCTAAACTAAAATAAGAATAAAACAGTTTTACCTTAATAGGATTGAGGGGTGGCAGTTCTACAGTTTGTAAACGATTCTGCCTGTTAATGACTGGAAATGTAAGTAACCAAATTTGTCTGACTTGTAAGACAGGGTAATGTGTAGGAGTCTTCTTGCAGCCAGCTGAGTGGTAGTGTGCAGCAACAAGTGGCTCCAAAGCAGCACTCTGCACAGAGGAAACTCCAGAATCACGTTATTTATAACGAGGAGGGTTTGCCAAACAGCTGGATGTGTCCCTCATGTAAGTCTAGCAGCCTTTTTTCAGCCGTCTAACCAGCAGAGCAGATGTGTCAGAAAACTCTCTGGTACAGTCACTGTCATTTTATTATAAGGACTTTAAACTGTAGAAATTGTTTGAAATTATACATTGATACTAATAAGTGATTCATTAGCTAATATACAAACAGCTTATAACTACACAGCAAATTTGGAAGTGTCAGATTTCCAGTGCAAGTGTTTGTATGTTAAAAATAGTGTTAATTCTACAACATGAGTGTTAGTATTAGTTTCCCTAACACTCACTAAAGAGTTCCAAAGAGTTAAACAAAAAGCAATCCAGTCCAGTGTTGATTTCTAAACTAACTCCAACAGTCTAACTCAACACTCAGTCTGGTGTTGATTTAGAAATCATCATTAGACAGTTCCTCCCACAATTGTAACATATTTGTGACATCACAACAGGGAAGGAGCAACAGATAGGGTGGGGGTTGCTGCACGTCTCTATCTTGGACCTACAGGGGGCCCATATGGGAGGCAAAACATGCCTTCAGGGATTCAGATTTTCTTTATAACATCTGATGAGAACTGTAAAGGAAAGCCCTCTGAATGATACCCCCAGTAGGTGATATAGTAGGGTGCCCCATTGTTGACTCATGGTTGCTAAAAACCTTACCAGACTGATTGATTTTAGTGACATAGTGAGTGTAAAATATTGAATAAAATGTTGTGCCACATGACTGGCTTTATTTTCACTCTTATATTTAACTTTATGACACACAAAACTACAAATGAATCATCCTTATTGTCTCCAGGTGCATTCTGGGTAAAGCTTGTCACCAACGTCATCATCAGTCACTTGGCAACAAATGGCAAACTATCTAGAGCTACGGAACGTTAACATGTTTTGAATTTGCGTTGTTTCATCATTAGTGACCAGTAGCCTGATGTTTCTGTTCTTCTCTTGGTTTGTTGAACTTCATGTCAGATGGATTTCAAAATGACAGTCGCTCTCTGTGGTGATGAAACTTGTTAGCTCTTATCGTGAGCTTTATTATTTGAGCCCGGTCATTAGCCCCGCCCCCCGGCCCACGCCGGCTTGTTCCGCTAATGTTTTTTCTTTGTTAGTGTGTCATGTTGGTGACTGAAGCATGTTATGATGACTCCAACACATTTCTTCAGACAGGTTGGCACGACTTTTATTGCTGTCCAAAATTTTTTCTATAAGTTGACTAATTTCTTTAGTAATTATTTCTGACTTTTTTATGCTTTAGCTTGTAAACCAGGAGGGCAGAGTAATTTGAATGAATATGACGGAGATACACACAGGTGAGTCTGATTAGTTTTGGTCACACTACTTTTTAAAATATTTATTTATTATCCTAATGTTTCTGCTATATTTCTTGTTTTTCCTTCCAGGCTGGAAGTCTTCCTCCTTCATGTTGGCGAAAACAAGAGCAGCACCAAAGACACTTCACCATCAGTGATCACAAGACCATCCATGGCCGCTTCCAATGAACTTTCAAAGCACACTTCACCTTCAGTGCAAAGTACCATGAATGTATGACCTTTGTTATATATTGCTGTCAGTGCTGTTTGATGTTTTGAAATAAAAGTGATTACATACTGCAACTGTTGCTGGTGTTTTTGTAGCATCTAATGCAGCATCTAATGTCTTTTAAAATGAATTTGGGGATTATTGATGGCCAATAGTTTCTGGGGGAAAAAGGTTTTAATTGCTCTAATGGCTTTTATTTGGTAGTAAGTTGACAAAAAAAGTGGGTAATGAGAGAAGGGGAGGACAGGGAATTGAACCCATGACAGCTGCATTGAAAACTAGAGCCTCCATATGTGGGTTGTGCTTAACCCCTGCACCACCACAGAATACCCTGCCAGCAGTACTTTAAAACTCAGATATCTATATTAATATGTACTTTACACCGTTCTGTGTTAGATTAACACTTTCATAGTGTTAACTTTTGACAATATACACTAGTGTTGGGTAGATTAACACTGAAGTGTGTTTGATTTCAGCTACTGAGTGTTGATTCAACTCTATCACAAATAACACTTTCAAAAGTGTAACTTCTCCGCCATCCAGAGTGGACCAGTATAGACACTTTCAAAGTGTTGAATTTAACTCTGTAGGAGTTGATGGAACACTTCCAAATTTGCTGTGTACTTCCAGATAAAAAGACAGTATTTAATCTGGGTGATAAAAATTAACACTTAAAATATTTATTTTCAGTTTATGTGTGCGTTTAGGTTAGTAAAAACAAATATCAGATTTTTGCATTCAGTTGTCATTTTTGACATGGATTATAAGGCTCACTGCCCAGGGCAGCACAGATTTCTCAACTAGGTTATTGCGTTTTTTTATTTGTATTTTTTTTAACATCATAACCACCCAACAGGTTTGCCTTTTATCAGTTTATCTGTTTTGAATAAATGTCACAAAGTTTTCAAATTATTTATCATGGTCTCAATTTTTACAGCACAAAAACCTTTTTTAACAGGGGTACATATACTTTTGCATGTACGCTTCAGAGGGGCGGCATTACGTAAGATTAACTTTTTTGAGCTTTTACACCATTTCGTTCCCTGTTGCTTTGACTTTCATGCAAGTTTGAGAAGTCTTTTAATCTCCATGGCAACCGTTCAGCTGTGCAAAACGCCTGGGGAGACCAAGCGCCGTCTTTGCCGCCTCTTTGGAGCCGCAGTTTCCAAGCCATGCTTTCGCATTACGGTGCACCGCTCCAGCGCAACTTCCTCACTCAGTTCCTTCAGACTAGCCAGCAGCATTAGCAAACACCTGGTGGAAACCCACACCCGCTGAGCTCATTACACAAGCTATTTTTCAGTGAAACGCTGATAAAAACGTTAAAGGATTAATAGAGCAGCGTTGTTGTGATGACTTCCTGAAGGTGGAGTGCTAGAGCAGGAATTTTTAAAGAGACAAAGTCTTAAATTGTGAATTAAAATGTATTTTAAGTCATATTTGTTATGTGCAGCATTTTTATAACAAATGAATGCAGCATAGTTACTTGATTGTTCTATAAGATGATACTATGTGGCTGGAAAACACATACTAATGAACTTTTAAAATAATATCTACCTTACTTTCTATATTTATTAAGCTAATTACTCAGATTTTTTTATAAATAAAGGATGGGTGTGTTAACTTTGTGCTCAAAGTAAAATCCAAATAATTTTCTGTAACTTGGAAGATAAAACAAAAAAACTTCAGCCAATAACATTGTACAACCGTTCCCCACTTTGGACTCTGTACAAATTAGAATCTACATCATGTTATAGTGGAGCATAAGGAACTCGTAAAATCCTACTCTGTTTAAAGTATATCTGTTCCATAACTGAGGCCATCTGCGCACTTATTTGTTATATAAACAAGATTATTGGGAAAATGTTGATCCTTTATAAAATGATGCCCCTCGCTCCTTTTCTATCTCTTTTGTTCCTCTATTCTTTTATGAAAATGTCTGCTTGCGAGAGCAGGTGTTTGTATCCTCATATAGTAGAAAGCTTTAGCGCTCTCCCTCTTTTTCTCTTTCTCTCTCTCTCTCTTTCTCTCTCTTGCAGACAGAAATACATGTGCATGTCCAAGCACATATACACACAGGGGCGTGCGTGCAGACAGACAGTCAGCTGTGCCCTTCCCACAGCAAGTAGCACGAAAACAGAGCGCTGCCTATCCCTGCCTTACATACATACACACACGCACACACATATATATACACACACACACACACACACACACACACACACACACACACACACACGGACACACAAACTCTACAAAGAGCTCTCCACATACTCTTAAAGGGACATGACACACAATTAAACTTAGCCGTCAAGAGCCGGCACCACACCTGGACAACAACAAAGTGCATGAGTTACAGCCGCGTCGTCACTTATATCTGTTAAATGTGACTATTTGTGATTCTGTACTCAAACAGAAGAGCATGTTTGTATTCCAAAAAGTTGATTTAAGTAGACTTCTATCACTTTTTTCTTTCAGGTTTTGCATGTTCATAGTTTAGATTGATTGCAAGATGTAAAAAAACAAGCAAAAAATCACTCAAAATCAGCCTGTTAAGAGCTGTAGTTGTGACACCACAATCTGTTAAAGCGCAAACATTTATGTTCAAATCAAGAAATGTTGTCTGGATTTAACTGTAAACGTGCTGAAAATTAAGCCATCTGAGCAGCAAAAATAGCAACTCATAATGATTGTGAGCAGTTTAATGAGGAAATTTTGGAGATATATGAAACATATCTTCAAATTTCACATGCAGTTCAATTGAATTGTAAATTATTTTCTACAACATGCCCATTAGAACCTTTTCCTTTCACTGTAGCTCTTGTTCCCATTTGGGCTGGCTTGACTCTCATTGAGAATGACCCCTGATCAAGCCAAAATAACTCCAAGTGACCTTCTGCTGTTAATATGTGTTGAATCAACGTGCTCACATTTTCTTACAACAGTAAAGCAATAAGCAATAAATCATTACTGTCCAATGCAGGTTTGAATCTTCCACCTGGTGGGCACAAATTAATAATCAGAATGAAATGTAAAGTGTAGGAAGGTTAGGGGCCAGAGAGAGTGGAGCAAAAAGAGTCTAGTGGAAGCACACTAAAACCGGTTTGATCAAAAACTGTTTTTTTATTACCTATTATAAGCTGGGTTCAGGCTGTTAAGTTTCTATGTAGCAAATAAATTAGTTGACGTCATCAATTGAAACTTGTTATTTAGCACCTGCAGATTTTTGTATGCATTGACTTAAAAATATAGAAATTCACCTAATTTTTGACCTAAATAGTTAGCGTGATCCTGCAATCACTTGAGAGAGAGAGAGAGAAAGAGAGAGAGAGAAAGAGAGAGAGAATGATCAGGAGTGAAGGAAATACATTTAAAGAGAAGAAACCAAATAAATAAATAAATAAATAAATAAATATTGATAATCATTGATTGATTTTCTTTTCTTTCTTAAATAAAATAATAAAATGTTATAAAAATGTATAATATAATCTGATCAGGAGGTCAGTGGTGCTGCTGTGGTTGATGGGCCCCAAACTATATTCTGCCTAGGACCTCATTCAGCCTGGAGCTGGATGGGTCTGTGAACATCAAGATTTAGCTTTAAATTAATTTATGAGGTAAATTTTTAAATTGAAGGTGGTTAATTATTGTTTAGGGTGCACAAATATGACCAAAGTCACCCATTACTTCCTGTTAATATTATATATTTAGTACATTCTACTGTTTAGAATGATTAAACATAATAGTAATAGTTAAATGCAACAGTGTGACGCTGTAGATTGAAAAAAAGGGAAAAGTTGAACGAAGGCCTGAAGAATAGAACTTGAACTTGAGCGAAGTCTGTACAAACTTGGACACTGTGCCTTTAAGAAGCCCCCACCATCTCACAACAGGGGGGGCGTGAGCTGAATCCAGGAACAGCGATTGAAAAAAAAAAAAAAAAAAAGCTCCACCACTGCACTGTTTCAAGTTCCCCTCTCCGGCTGAAACCCTGCCTGATTTGTGGGCAATGTTGGGGATGTAGAAAAAAAAAAAGAGAAAAGGAAACCGGAGCAAAGAGAGCGTAAGGAAGGGAGAGATAGAGAGACAACACTAACTGGGTAGCTATGGAGATAGTAGGTTTTCCTGGTTGCTTTCTTTGACAGGTGTCGAGTGGGATAAAATAAAGTGTGAGAACAGCCTCCAAGATGTACGGCAAGGGTAAAGGAGCTGTGGTCCCCTCCGATAGCCAAGCGAGAGAAAAGTGAGTAAATTATCGCAGTGTCACAACAGCAAACCCCAGTACAGAGAGAGGAGTGTGCTAGGTGGCTAAACTTGCTAACTGATGTCGAAGCAGTTCAGCAACTTCAGACTCATGCACAAGTTTGTTACTTTAACTTTTCTTCTGTTTCTTGCAAGTGAAGCCGTGCTGCTTGTGTTTTTGCCACTTCTCCTGTGTGTGTTGTTGCCTTTTCTCGCCTCTTCTTCTTTAGCATCCTCCAACTTGCAGGCATGTCTGCTAAGTTAGCCCCAGCAACTAGCTGCAGCCAGTTTCACTCTTGTATTTAATTGTTTTGTTGCTCATGTTCAACCTAAAGCGGCTGCTAAAGTTGCGCCACTTTCTTTCCCCTCTTCTTTACACGCGTGTGTGCTTTAAATATCCAATAAGGAGCATGGAAGTGGGGAGGGATCCCACTCGAGTTTCTTCCTTTCTCCTCAGCCCCCCCACCATGGGGGAACAATGCATTTGGATTTATTGTAGCTGCGCATTTGGTATTGTATCCGATTGCCTTTTGTGTGCGTGTGTGTGTGCATATGTTTGTCTGCTCTCGGTAAAAATAGGATACAGCTGTTTTGTGGGGGGGCTTTGTTACACACTAGCCGTGTTCGTGGCTTGTTCGCGCAGGGGTTGCGAGTCTGCTGGCGCTCGGCTGCATTGGATCCACGCGTGTTTTCGGCGACTCTTCGTGCAAAAGCGGAGCGGCGCTTTGTAACTTTTGTACCCCGCTCCGTGCAGATCTTCCCCCTGGCAGCGAAAGCGACCCGCGCTGCTGCCCGGAGTAGGCGCTGATCGGCGGGGTCTTTGCAAGGGAAGCTGCAGCCCCCTCTGAGCCTCTTTGTCTGCATGCCTCAGTCTCGCCCAGCACGCAGCTCCCCTTCTCAACACTTCAACAAGACAGATCGCTTCCAGATTGACCTTAAATATCAATTCAATAATCACCCGGTGCATTAGCGGGCCAATCAGGGGCCACTGACCCGGGTGAGCCTCCCTTGATGTCATCCTACTGCTATCCCGATTTGGTTGGTGTTAAAACTTTGTTGGACTGAACTTTTTTTTTTTTTTTTTTTAATGCATTTGCAATCAAACCGGGACAGAACCTGAGTTTAGATCAACAGGCACCTCTTTGTTTTCTCAAAGCTCTTCCTCATCTCTTTCTTCATCTGCTGCACCTCAGTCCTCATCCCTCACATTGCTGTTGAATTATTGAGACTGACCGAAGCAGCTGCTCTCAGCTTTGCGTCAAGAGTTGAGAGAGAGATGGAGGAGAGAAGAAGAAGAAGAAGAGGAGGAGGAAGATGTGGTGGGCAGACTCATCCATGTTTAAAGAGGGGGTTTTGTCGCGAGCCCTGGGCGAGGTGTCAGATGTACTGATGGAAGAGAATGCGTTTGCGCGCCGATGTCTCCCATCCTAGAAGTTTCGAGGGAGAGAGGGGGGACGGGGAGGTCAAAGGGCACCGTGCTTTCCTCTGTTCTCCGCGTTAACTTTTAAACTCGCTCCGCTGCTTCGTTTGTCCTGCAGGAAGTGGAATCTTTCTCCTCCTCTTTGCTCCTGGAGTGGCTCATCTCCTCAAACTTCTCCTGCTTTTCAGTGAGCCAGCTCGCAAGCTTTAATAATGCAGCAGGCCAGGTGCATGCACAAGCAGCCCCTTACACAACACACACACGGACACGCACGCATGTCGACACCACGCATAAAATTTTCATCGTAGGTCTCATGAAGGATGGGAGGGCATCGGCAGCATGATCCTCCCATCCCCAAACATGCGAATGGAGTCCTTAAACATCTCCTACTGCGGGTCAAACTCCTCTAAGGATGCACATGTATCAAGCCTGCACAGAGCAGGGAGATGGTATCAATATTTGAAGACTTTGCTGGATCCTGCGAGCTTTTGCCAGGCATCTCAAAACTCCTCCAAATCACTTTAAATCTATAGGTGTTTAAATGAGATTGGGCACCAGTATAGTTGCTTGAAGGGTGTAATGTGTGTGTGTGTGTGTGTGTGCGCGTGTGTGTGTGTGTGGGCCAGTGCTAGACTGACCTGCAAGTGGCAGTGACTTACACTCTACACCAGCGGTCAAAGAGAGCTTTGTGACCTACAAATTGCTGGAAACCTCAGAAAGTGGTCAGATTCCCCTGGCTGCAGTGGTCAAGTGTTTTTGTTGCTCAGCGGAAGGGAAGTCTCCATCCTCCTGCCTTTACTGGTCATTTCTAGTTACGAACTCTGACCCTTGTTCAATCGGGTAGTAGTTAAAGTAGTTGCAGCGATGATTAGCTTGAATTATTCTGGGAAGTAAGGAATTCAAGACGGCTTCTGCGTTGTCTCGAAGGCGTAGTCCACATGTAGCCGGATATCTCAGGAAACAAAAATAATTTTTATGCTTTATTCATTTAATATCTCTAAAAATAATTGTGAATAAAAACTCTGACCAAAATGGAGTTTTGGATAAAACTCCCAGTTTGTGTGGACATGGGAAAATGGAGATTTAGGGCCCCGTGCATTACAGTCTGTGACAAATAGTGCACGGATATATCGGCATGTTTGCTTTGACGTGATTCCCAATCAACATCGTCTTGTATTTTACTGACTTTATATTCTAATCCACTATTTAAAAGTAGTTCAACCTATAAACCTTTATATATATCTTTCCGCACAAATGAACCTCCTACCGTCATGTTAAGTTCCTACTAGGAAGTCGTGGTGGTTTTGAAGCGATATGATTGGCTGACATAGGTTTTAGCTTTGCGCTACACTGCCCCCTGTGGGTTTGGCATGTTTAAAACAACGCTCAGGTGTTAAACAATGCGGCGGAGATATTTGTTTTAATAAAGACCCAGCTACATGTGTACATTTCCTAAGTTTGAACTGCCTTGTTGCTGAAAAAGTGCTTTATAAATAAAACTTATTCTTCTTAAGTTTGCCTATTTGTATATCTTTTTTTGTATGTTAGTGTGAAAGCGAACCCTCTGACAGACAGTTCATGGTGTCTATGTATATAAACATGGACAGATTGAATCTATCAATGCATGACACTAAAGCCTACTAATGTTTAACCTGAACTGACCCATTTACAGCCAAACACTGTTGTCAGTGTTATTATGGAACTGTAGTCGTCCAGATAGAGCGGGAGCGTTCAAACGTTTTGTCACAAGGGATCAAAATCGTCCCCTCAAAAGTACCTGCTAGCCAAAAATATATAAGTTTTAAGAACTAACATCACCAAAAATATTTTTCTTTTTTTACCTAGTCAGCGACAAACTATAAACCATGTTAATGAATGGAATAAAGTAATTGTTTTTCTTTGTAGGAACAGGATCATTCATCCAAAACCTCAAATAATTTCATGTTTTCCTTGTTAAATGAAAGGCAACCAGTTTATTTTGTGCCAAATTGAAGAAAACTGTACAAACCCCCCCCCCAAAAAAACCCACATTTCCGCAATAAAAACAGGATTTAGGTCAGTCTTAATTTGAAAACACTCACCAGGTTTTCATACAGCAATTGAATGCAGATTTGGCTGAACCAAGGTGTACTTTAGGGTATAAGGCAATGAGTAGTTGTGGTCCTATTTACAACAAAAATTTGAAGGAAAACAGAAAGCTTGGAAAAGAAAACTTTTTTGGGGTATTTTTATGAGCAGATTTTAATTTAAAAGTTATGGTTTTGTCCTAATTTGTAAATTTATTTGTTGAATTGTGGTCTGGAGGAATAGGGAAAAAAAAAAAATAGTCCAGGTGCCACAAATAGCTGGTTGGTCACATTACGAACACCCTTGACCTGGAGTACCGCATGGCACTGTTATTTCGAATCTTGTTAAAAATAATCTTAATTTTCCACTTGATTCAACGTTAAATCACATTTGGATTTGAAAGCTAGTAAATACAGAACCAGTGGTCAGTTTTGGGGTTGATTTCTGAACACTGATTTTTGTAGAACATTGACCTGTTATATATTAAGAAGAATAATCTTGACTTTTGACTTGGCCTTCTCGTGTCAGGGGTCAAATTATTTACACCGTTTTTGACTTTTTGTCGTTTAAAACAAAAGCTGCATTGTTCTGGAGTTTACACTTTAAGCAGTCTTTAGCTATTTATATTAGCAACTAGAATAAGTAGTGTGTCTAGACGCACTAATGTAGATTCCTACTATAAAGCTGATATTTCCAAACATATCCAGCAGGCCTCGTAACAGACTCTACTGGATGAAACGGAGCAACTTTGCTGTAATCCATTCAGCCTCCCTATTATCTACTAAAAGCCTCGCTCTCCCTCGGACCCTCAGTAAACAGCGGACATGCCTGGACATATAGTCATATAGTGGAAATAGAACAGTTTCTATTTTTTTTTACAACTTTTTGTTTCTCTGTGTTTTACTTTAAGTTGTCACTGTTACTTTCTCTTTCTATGCCAGCTTCCATATTGAAGCGAGTTATTGTAAAAGCAACCTGGTTGCCCTTGGGTGTGGTGCGTTCGCTGGTTGCCCTTGGCTGTGGTGCGTTCGCTGACAAAAAAAAAACAAAACAAAAAAAACAGATATGTTTTTCCCTGACATTCCAATTACTGTTTAGGACAGATCAAGCTAAAAATTTACTAATTACAATGCCTTGCTGATTTTCCAATAGTATGCACATATTTCATTTAGTTATCTCAAGGGATTTTTTGCAGTGTGACCTTTTATAAACCAGTTTGATATTCATTACATGCACAAGGTGGCATTGGAGAAATGTCCTCACGAGGACCAAACTGCTTGTGAAGGAACGCTATTTTAGCTTTTTAACATCTTGATCAATAAAAATCAGTTTCCGTTTCCTCCAAACAGTTTTTTTCCCCCCAATACAAACTTAAATAGCGATTTATCAATCAATCCACTGGTAATCAAAATTTGAAACATCTTATAATAATAATGATAATGAACATTTTATTCTTTTATCAATTACATCAAAATTAAAATTCACACTGTTCTCAGTCTGTTAACACAAAGGTTGTGTTTTTTCATTTCCCACCTGATTCAAGGACACTCACTCTCAGTATTCTTGATTAATGTTTACTTTTTTTGTTGGACTAAAATGAGAAAATCCTAATTTGGCAGGTCAGAACTAAGAGAAAACAAATAAAAGCCTACTCGGCACATTCCTGAAACATCTAAAATGTGAATCAGAACCAGAGTTGTGGTCCGTTTTCACGATAACATCGCTCTGTAAATGGGCAGAAGCAAACTGGACAGTTTAATAATCAGCTTTTTGAAAAGTCAAAACATAGATCTTCAGTGTCGGAGTTATCAATTAAACCTGTTTTCCATAATTGTGCTCAGTTTATAAATAAATTGGGTCATGCCAATGATTGATTTTAAGGTTAAACAAACTCTGGGATAATTATATTGAAACAGAACTGAAAACAAAACCCTCTTAAATAGAAACTCCATTGCTTCTAGATGCAGGTCATTTTTGCTGTTAAATCTTTAAACATATAATTTAGTTTTATCTTAAATTACTGAGAAACAGACTCTGATATTGGCCTGTTTGTTGGAAATGCCTGTGATTCTGTCTAGGGCTAAGATATCATCATGTAGGAATCATTGGCTCGGTGTTTGCCTATTCATATCTTCCGCAGACTACATTTGCATACTAACAACGTATTTGCATACTATTGGTAGTAAGTACAGGTCAGGCATGGGTCGTGTCTGTTGTAGCACTTTGGAGCAGTGTTCATTTCTCCTCCCCTGTGGCAGAAATACGCAGCATTCACGACACAAAGATTCAGCTGGAGTCTTACAGAACCTGCGCTCTTGTTTTACTGCGACACGTGTGAACAGTTATTTTGTGTTTCCTTCATACATGAATGTCATCTGATGTTTCAGCAAAGATAGTTTTTTTCAGAATCTTGGATTAAACGGGTGTACTTGTGATTAGTAGAGGCAGGTGAGAAAAATTGATTGACGTTGCTGTTCCTGTTAGCTTCAATGTTCCGAATTGACTCGCCGGTGCTGCAGATCGTTTTTTGTTAATGACTTTCTGTTGGTGCGATGAAAACCCTGAATGTCAACTACAAAAGTGGAGTGCTGAAGGTTTGCGGTTTTAACACTTGGTTATTGTACACCATGCAAATACGGTCTTTATTAAAAATATTGAGGAAGATGCCCTTCCTTGTTGGTGTTATGCCAGACTTCATCAAACACGGTGGAGCTCTCCACATCCTAACTTGAGTCATGGCAAGATTTGGGGAATATACATTTATTTCTCCAATATTAGTTTATAACTCTACTTTTTTACAACAGATGCCTCCTGCTTTGCAAAAAGAATTGGAGCATTCGACATAAAACCCGACGTTCTTAGCAAATATTCAAAAGTTTTCAAATCTTACTGCTGAAAGCTACCAGTTTTCACTGCTCGGGTTTTAGCTGTTCTTTCAGAACCACATTGAGGGTGATGATGACATAATAATAACATGGGGTAGGCGGTACCTGTCTCTCATGGTATCTGCTACTGGGAGAGGCAAAGCTTCACACTTTATCTACTAAGTCGGACTTGTTTCCGGTCAGAGTTGTTCTTTGTCACCGATTCTACTCGTAACCTTTACCGACAAAATTTCTTGACTCAACCGAGTTGTTGAGAGGATCCATTTTTCTGACCTCAGGATCGTCTTTTTGCAGATGATGTGGTTCTTTTGGCTTCGTCGGGTCGTGATCTCAAGCTTTTACAGAGCGGTTTGCAGCTGAGTGTGAAGTGACCAGAATGAAAATCAACCCCTCCAAACGTAAAACCATCGTCCCGAGCCCAAAAAAGGGTAGAGTGGCTTCTCAGTCCCAAGTGGAAGAATTTTAAGTTTCTCAGGGTTCTGTTCACAAATTAGGGGAAAAATTGAGTGGTACATTGATGGACCTGTGGACGGCACAACAGTGGTGTTGTTGAAATGGCTGGTCAGGATTCCTGTTCTGTGGGCGACCCACTGGGTCGGAGACCCAGAGAAAGATTTGGGGCACGCTGGAGGCGCTATGTTTATAAAAACAAAACTTAGTAAATTAAGAAGAAGTTTGTCCTTTTCATTTAAGTCTTAATTAAAATGAAAAAAACAGATGTTGAAGGTAGTATAAGTGCAATGATAAGAATCAATGCAGAATCAAATTCCAGTCGTTATTGCGGTATCAGTGTGGGCAATGCTCAGTCGCATCTCTAGATGCAGTGTTTGGTAGGACAGACTAGTTTGGGTGCATTGAACCTGGCTTTCCATTGTTATTTGCTCTGTTTGATGGTCTTTTATGTAACTAATGTTTGTGTCCAAGATTCAAAAATTTTAAGGGGAAGAAAAGAGTGAAAACATGTTTGCTCTCAAGAAGCAAACTGATGAAGACATTAAGGCAGTATTACAGTTAATAATCTCTCTTGTAGTCATGAAGATTATCAATGCGCTTTGCATTTGATTGTATTGCAGCCATGTTTCAATTCAGCAGATAGGAAAGCAGAAGATGTCTTTTAAGTAGCTGTAAATTGAGTCTCTATACGGTGCAGTACAAAGGGAAATCCAAAGAGCTATCATTGTTTAAAAGCAAAGCTCACAACAGCCTGATTATCTCAGAAACCATGTTTCATTGATCAGCTCATTGACTGCTGATGGTGACAATGACACTGAGCTACTGTCCTTCTCATTAGGACCTTATTGGCCTGTCAGAGGAGTGTCTGCTGTGGGCACACAGGGCACTGTCATATCCACACTCCGGGTCGATTGATGGTCCATTAACAGCCTATTAAACATGACTAAGTGAAGGAGTTTGGAGTACAATGTTGGGCCAATGGGGGTTTCCCACTCTGCCTGATAAGATTGGTGGATTTCCATTTTTTAAGTTTTGTTGGGCTTTTCTAGCAATGATTTATTTTATGTCTCTTTTTAATTGTCAGACCAGAGCTTTTTCTTTTTTAATTGTTGGTAATGGCTGTTTGTCTTGCTGCAGTGAATCATTAAATTAAATTATAGTTATTGCATGACTATCAGTTTTGCATTTATTGAAAGTTGGAGAAAAATAAATGTTCTCATAATGTTTTTTTTCACCATCTGTCTGAGTTGACCTAGTTATGGAGATTATGTTGTTTGAAAAGTCTTTAACATAATGCCAATGCCCTGTCTGCTGCTGTGGTGTCTCATGGCATTTTAGAGCTACTTGACTATAATCAGAATCACAATTTTACCCAATCTGAGCAATAATAAAATGGCAAAGCTCTGATTGGTGCAACATTCGGTACAATCTTTATAGCAACGCAATAAAAAATGTGCTTGCCAATAACAGATTTGTTAAATTGGATGGGCTATCACTCTTTTATCACATCTAGGTGACCTAGATGGTAAAGGTCAAGTAGAAGGTTATGGACTAGAAAGTGGCTTAAATTCAATCCTCTTGGATTATGTGTGTCATTCAGGATTGATATCCTCATCCTACATTTAACAATAATGTTGCATTTTTATGTGTTTCCAATCACGTGCAGCTCTGTTCCAGCTACGGTATTTGTTTGGGAATAGAGACATAGTTTACATTCGGTAGCTGTAGCAACCTCTTGCAGATGTTTTCTACTTTTAACTTAGTGTTGGGGAAATTATAATTTAATTTAAAGACTTTTTTTTTGTAGGAGGGGCAGGAAAATAAGCAAGACGACAGACACGTCAGACAGTTTTATAAGAGATATTCTAACTGGCTATATTGTGATTGTATGGGCGCATCTTGTAAAAACTTGAGATAAGACATTCCTGGTGTGTATCATAGTGATAGCTGACATCAAAGATTTTTCACAGATGCAGAATTTTTCTAAACATGATGAAGTGGATTTTTGTTCTGGAACGTTATCTGAATTATTTCACTTCAGTCCAATAATACTCATCTATCCAGCTCATGTACTTCATGTACCAGTAGAGGAAACCATCTTTGTGCTGCTGGTGATCTCTACTCAAACCCTTCAAACTCAAAGACTTATTCATCATCCTAAATTGACTTTTATCTACTACAGTTAACTAAGTATTTGCATGAAAAAGAAATTAGAAAGGTGGTGTCATTTTTTCACTATTTCAAAAGGGTTGGGGAAATATTTAGAACATTGTTAAATATTGGTTATCAGCCACAACGGCGAAAATATTGTACATCGATATCGGCCCAAATGTTCAAATTGGTGCATCCCAAATTCACACCAGTATAAGAATAGGTGCTTCTTTCGAAAAGCAGTTGTTTTTTGAAACAAAAGATTGTTTTTTTTTTTTTTTTTATTAACTTGTATCTGTACCTACTACTCAGAAAACTTCCAGTTGGGAAAACCACATAATAAATCTCTATTCTTTCCAAACCAGGCGAAATCACCACATGTTGACAGCATCTCAATATTAGCAGGATATTGAAACAAAAATGTAGAATATGAGCATATATTTGTCTGAAACAGAAAAGCACTGAAACATTTATTGCTGCTGATAAAATAATCTAAAATTCAGATTTTTTTTCTTTTATGGTTAAAGAAATCGTATATGTCGTCTTAATCCACAGGCCACATTCACAGAGGAATTTCCAGCTACTCCAGTACTTTCAGGTGTCTCTTTAATGGGGTTTTAAAGAGGAATGCACCAAATAAATTAAGATTTGTATCGGTCGGTGTTTTTAACAAATCAGTTCTGAGAGTAAAGCTGGGCTGACATTATGCGCTCTGTTTTTTTTATTTATTTATTTTTACAATGTCAAAAGGATGGTGAAATATATAAAAATATATACTGGTAAACATCAGTTATTGGCGATAAAAGCATAATTTACATCTGATGGAGACACTGACCTAAATTTTCCTGGATAAGGTGGTTCAGTTGAGGGAACTAAAGAAACAAATTAAGGAAAAGAAAATAAGACATTCCAACAAGTAAAGAATATTATTTGAAAATGACAAAGTTTTGATTGAACCAGAGATGTTTCTCATCTTGCTGCTAATCTGTCCGTCTGGTTTTAGGTAGTAGCTTTATGGAAATTTTCTTATCGTTCCTGTAATATTGTTTTTATGTTTTTGGCTTTACAAGCTCGACTTGTGAACAAATGTTTTTTGTTTGCAAAAAGTACCAGAAGCTGTCAAATACAATTTTGACCTAACTTGTGATTTACTGGTGCATCAGAAAGGCATTCTGTGTTGTCAGAGTTCCCATGCAGATTTGGAAATTCTTGAAAAGAATTTACTTTTATAGTTTTCTAGCTCTGGATACAATTTGATACGGTGGTTTTCGTCAGTAGTTTTATTCACTACAGTGGAAAAAATGCACACTCGAGTTTAACAACAACTTTAAAAAGCTGAAGCCATTTTCAGTATTCTCTTGTTTTTTAATTTGTGAAACCTACAGAAGATGAGACCCGATTACTAGTGAAGAAGTTACAGGTTTCCATTTTATACCTGGCACTCTGTCTAGAATATTGTGACAACTTCAGGAAAAAAAAAAATCTAGAAATTTTAGTCTGGAACGGTATTTTAATTTTGAAATTAAAATGATTTTGAAAGTATGCTTTAAATCGTTCCCTTCCGATTTCCAATTCTTGTTTTGCGCAACTCTTAAATCTATAATTTCTTTTTTTTTCTCTCATTTCAGGTTAGCGTTATATGTGTACGAGTACCTGCTACATGTGGGAGCACAGAAGTCAGCACAGACCTTCCTGTCTGAGGTAAGACGGCGTCTTCGACTCGGAACACATTTAGCTCCGACCGAACGTTCAAAGTCCTCCCGAAATGTTGTCTTTCATTGGAAATCACCTCTGCTTTAAGTTCAGCCGGCTCCTGTTGAAACATGTTACCTGCAAAGTGGGCCCAAGTGCTTCTGAAGGCAAACGGCTCTCTACATTCCTCAGTCTTAATGCAGATCTAAGCAAATACACACTCTTTCAAGTTTTAGCTTTTACACAGCAGGATAAACACCAGTAAGGACATAATTAAATGAACAGCGTGTCAATATTTATTAAAAGCTCCGGGCAGGTGCTGGTAATTTATAGCTAAACCAAACAACTTTTTACCAACCAAAATGTACTGAACAGGCTGTGAAGATGTGGCCAATTATCTCAGAAGACATAAGTGTGGGAAAGGCTAAGAAGGACATTTTGGACAATTTGGATTCCTAAGTGAAAAATGCATGGTGTAGTATGAAAGATTATTCACAAAAAATGTAAAAATGTCACAAGTTATTGTTGCATCGACCCGTTGACCATTGATTGAAGTCTTCAGTCTTTCTAGCTGCTTTTCAGCATATCTGTTACAGAAATAAATTCAATTGATTCGATATATCTAAGCTAAAAACATGTTTGTCTATAAGAAAATCAACAACCAGTGTTCTTTGATGCTCTTTGTTTAGAGTTTAGTGGAAATCGTATAAAGGTAGGAACATATGCTTTGATGAATAAATAAGGATAACCTTGTATCTGTTTGCTCTGCAGCACGTTTCCCTGATTATTTTTGTTCTCATGTTGCCGTGAAATAAAAACAAAGTTTGCTCAAATAAAACCGAACCTTTTTCATAGACCGCTAAGAGAGAATTGTCATTGTTCAGTAAAACATGACCAGTTCATCTATACCTGCATATTTTCTCAGAAGTTTTTCCACAGCTTCATGTCCTTTAGAGGGAACTTTTATAGAGTTGTACATGAACAAATAGCTGGTGGTGTTAATGAGCCGAGGCAACGTTACATAGGAAGAAAAATCAAACCTGTGCAAGAATGTGATTGACAGAAAATATGAAATAATGATGTTACTTCAAGTATTATCAAGGATGGAATATATATATATATATATATAAACAGAATAATTGTTGTGCAGGTTATTTTCTAGAGTTTGATTTTTGAATCCTTACGGAAATCGAGGGAATTACAAGATTGCCCTAGTTATGCACGCAAACATGTTCCTAACCTTTTGTTTTTTTATTAAACTCCAGATAAAAAAAGTTCTTACATTTAACTGATTTAACGACCTTTTGATCACCCGTCGGAACCAAGGGGAAAAATTTTCAGATTTAAAAAATATTTTTATTTCTTGACTTTTCTCTCTCACAATGGTCTGATTAAAAAAAAAAAAATTGTTAAGTCGGGTTTATTATTTCTGTCTCAGTAATGTTTTTTGGTTTTGTTTCTGTGCGGTCAGTTCAAGGATCTAAACATGATCTCCTGGTGCAAGTTGTTACGTAATGCTTTAGTTTTACACCAGATCCTGCCGACTCTCCGCCAATGAAATCTGAAAACCAAAAACAAAACCGAAGTTCTTTTGGAGAACTCCATTTTTAGATGTTTGCATCAAAATACTTTCTCAAAGCGTCTCTCCAGTCGTGTGGGAGCTTTTGAATCTGGATCCACGTTTTTAACATGTTCAGAGCAAAACGTTAAAGAATGAAAGCTGATGTCAGAAGCTGTTCTCGGTTTTACGCAGTGATTACACTTTCTTAATCCCAGGACCTACAAACCAGATGCTATCTCTCATGACTCTCCTCCTTGTTTTCTTCTCAGATTCGATGGGAGAAAAATATTACATTAGGGGAGCCACCCGGATTCCTTCATTCGTGGTGGTGGTGAGTATCCCCGTCACGTTTATCCCTGCCTTCACGAAACCAGCGACTGAATAAGCAGGTTCTCCAGGCCTGTTTATTTGTCCTGACCTCCTGCAGTGTCTTACTATATCAGTGAAATCCACAATTGGTGGATACTTTCCCAAAAACAAAGATCATATTATGTAAATGCGCAGAAAATGAGATTCATGTCCTTGTCGATGATTTAAAAATGTCCTCCTGGAACTGAAAGTCCAGCCGACCGTCAGCCTTTTTCTTGACCAGACTCAGCGAGGCCCTGACCCCCGCTGCTCTCTCCTCCTCCTTGGCCCCTCCTCCCGCTCCCCAACCTTCGCCGCCGCTTCTGAAACAATAGATCCAGATGGTTGGGGAATGGACCCCCATCTTCGCTCCTCCTCCTTCCCCCTCTCCTCACCCTTTGTGTTGCCCCCCCACCCTCCGACTTTACCCCCTTTGTTCACACGGGAGAGGGCTTTTTAGCAGATTAACCCGTTGCATTCCAGCTTCCTTTGTGTCACCTCCTTGTCATTTCTCCCCCTCTATCAGACTTGACCTGTTGGGTCAACACCTTAAAGCCCCGATCAGCATTTTCACTGGATTTTACTTCACTGGTGCATTGTGGGATACAGTGCATTCAAACATTTCTTCATTTACCCCTCCAAAAAAAGTCACAAAAGCAGCTTGTTAAATTTAAAGGAGCTATAGCTCACACTTACATGAGTTTTTCAGGTTATTTATGGCTTCTTTTTAAAATTTCTAATTTCTCAATAAGTCGGCATGTGATAATTCAATTGTGAGACATATGCAGTAGTCAAACACAAGAGCTCAAATGCATTCTTTAAAAATGTTGTTTATCTTTTTTAGTGTTTTCCAGCTCTGCATAAATTTAAAACCACTATGGGAAACCGTTTGATACCAAATTCACCATTTTTATAATTCTAAAAACAAAAACTGTAACTGGTGTGTAAGAGAAGGATGGGCCTTCCCCACATACCAAAAGGTGGTGCATGCCAATTATTGAGGTCTTCCTGTTGCGGTGCTCTTTATCGACGCTCATCTTGATACAAAGATGTGGTTTTGTGTTATCGAACAGGTTATTCTGCCACCAGGAGCTGGTGGAGTTACACAGATTTCAACTGGGACTCCAAAATGACAGAATTAACTTTTTTTTAAATATACATATATGTATAATTTTTTTAATTATGCAATCGGAGAATAATCCAATTGATTTTCCAAAGACATTCACATTTGTTTTGGTGACATTTTCTTGTTTGTTTTTTTACACCTCCTCGGATCTGCAGCTTCCGAGCTTCCACCTTGTCAGCCCCCACTCAGCTCCTTCAGACTAGCCAGAAGTAATTAGCAAACACCTGGTGGAACTGCACATCTACTTCTCAGTGCAACGCTGGTAGAAAAGTTGCTTTTACTAACAGGATACTAGACGAGCGACGCTGTGATGACTTCCTGAAGGCGGAGTTTCAGAAAGACGAAACTCCGAGTTTTTAAAGAGTTAGAGGCCCAAATTTAAGACAAAGTCAGTTCTCTTTAGTCGTTTTAAAGACAACAACTGAATGTTGCTTTATGGCACTATGTGCCTGGAAAATACATAACACCGCCCTTTAATTTATAATATTTCTTTAGAATTTTTGGTAAATAAAAAGTTGTCATTGCTTTTTACTTTTCCTCACAATGACATTTTTGCTAACATAAGCCAAAAACCCATTCTTCTCTAAAGGAGAGAATTAAAGGAGAAGAAACAAACTAATTTGTGATCTGTTTAGTGAAATAAAGGAGAAGATGGAGACGCTGAAGAAGCCGCTGTGTTTTTAGGTGAATGAAAAAGTGCAACTCTCAGGCGTTTGGCATGTTTGTTAGCATTGCATTCTGCTGATGTGAAGTGAAGAGTCTGGCTGATTAGCCCTCTCAGTAGTCGTCTTGCTGTTCCAGTGCCTTAATAGTGTTTTTGTTAAATCAGTGCTCAAAGAACCTCTTACTGGATCAGGTATTTAGCACAATTATTAGCAGCTTGATTGTCCTCCCTTCTCTTAAATGTCGTAGAAAACCTGTCCTCAGATTCCCCCACTGTTGTGCTTCTGAATATCGGGGTCATCTGTGGCCCAGATTTGTAAACGGTATGTAATAACTGGCTATGTTGTTTCAATTACATTCACTTGAGCAACTTTTTGCAAACTATGTACTTTGAGTAGTTTTAGTGCTGCGCCGATGATGTTCCCCGTCCCTGTGGCCTCTCATCAGAGGAGAGGCAGAGGTTAATTTCAGGTTTATCGTTACCTGCAGAACATCACTTCACTTCACTAAGTTCAAGTCCAAAATAATCCTTCATAAGAGAAACCGTGAAATGTTACGTTTGAGATGTTCATCAGCGAAATATTAAAAGGTTTGCAATTATAATTTAGTTTTTCTTCTTTATTTTTTGTTTCTTGATGTTTTTACCTATCTTGAACAAATCAAGTAAAGAACTTTCTGTCTAGTAGATTGTTCATTAATCCATATTACCTTTATGGAGAGTGATTTAGGAAAAGAAACCCTGCAAAGCTGCTATGTTGAATGTAATTAGGGTAAAAAATTGTGTGCATCTAAATAAAAAAGTTAGAAACACCAGTTCAACCAGTGTAGAAAGTAAGTCTAGATCCCTGATCAGCCAAAGTTACCCAAACTTAATGATTTCAGGGCTGATTATACAGTAAAAAGTATGTCCACATGGTTGTCACATGAAGTGTTTTACCCTCCTCACACAATACAATATTTACGCTACATGCTGGAAGTATTAACTTTAGAAGTTTTGTATTTTTATGGGGTTTTTTCTTACTTTATGTAATACCAAACTTGTATTATATTTCACCGTCTGATTCCACCATTAAAAAAAATAATAAATCAAATATCATATATTTGATATCTACTAAATTCATTTTTATTCTTTCTTGATCATTTTTATCTGGATAGCTACTTTTTACTTGAGTAAATCCACTTTTTTATTTTTTTTGGCCGTCTACCCACCTCTGACAGTAACTCACCATGGTGTTTCAGGGATGAGACCATTTGCTCCTTTTGCACCTTATAGTAAGACACAGGCCCTGGTATGATAATACAAGTACATGTGTGTATTTTGAGTGAGTGAGGTGCTGATTGAGAGGGTGACACTGGCATTGTGTCCCCCTCACAAAGACGCTCAAGTGCATAAGAGGTGGTTTAAGAGTGCTAGGGAGATAATGAAAGTGTGTGAATGGGTTATGATGAATGGCTGTTACACATGGGCTTGGAGCGCTCTGTTTGCTAACCTCTGACCTCTCCTTTCCCTCTTCATTTTAGCGTATTCTGGGATTTGTATTGTGCAGCTCCAGACCGAAGGGAGACGTGCGAACACTCCAGCGAGGCAAAGGCCTTCCATGACTATGTAAGTGACAAATATTGAATGTCGGCTGACGCTCGGCGTCGGTTTATCTTGAGAGTGAAGCTCCGAAATGCTAGCATCTTCTTCAGGGACATTTGGCTGAGAGAAACGCGTGCAGCTAGGGGAGATTTTATTGCTGCCCCGTGGAAAGACGCGTATAAAGACCTGAAATGAATAGATTTTTCACCGCAGCGGCATAAAATGGTCTCCATTGAAGGCATTAATTTCACGAGGTTGAAGCATAAATATTATTGTTGCTTTAAGACCATTTTCAACTAATATAACGTAATATAATGCTTACACAAAGACATTTGTATAAGTAATGCTGGAAGTATACCTTCAAAGGTCAATAAACTTTAATTTCTAAGGAATATTTAACATTGGAGGACATTTTAACTATCCAAAATAAATAAACAAAATAACCGATACAACAAATAAAATGGAAACTAGAGTCTGTGCGAACAAAAGGATAAAACAGCGAGAGAAGCAAGAAATTATTGGGCTCGTTTTAATTTAGACAGACTTTGTGGTCATTATATGAGTTTTCACAAATTCATTCTTAGTTTTCTGACACACAGCTACGAGTTTTTTCTTTCTTTAGTTTTTTTTTTTAACAATCTTCTTCTCAAATCACAGATTTACATTTTGTTTGTCTTTGTGATGGTAGGAGAGAACAGGTTGATGTTTTTTTTTTTTAATCAATCAGACCACAGAGAGCCTGGGTGATAAGATGTCACATTTTGCTGCAGTTTCCTAAGAATGAGCTTCAGAGGTATATTTTTATTTTTATTTTTTAGGTTAGTTCAATGTGGGTGAGAGCAAGATAAATATAGATCCTCGTCCAGTCTGGTGTTCCGTTGCTAAAAGAATGGCTGGCTGTGTCACATCGTTATTTATACCCTAGGAAACTAAAAGTCATGGATTACTAATCAGATGTTCCTAGAAATTAATCTGTGATTGGAGAAACAGGTGAAGATTTAGAGGTAGACTTGTTGTTAAGTTTACGGTGAAACTACTTCAGTTTACTCACTAGTCTGGTCTTTTGGCAGCCCCACATTTACCCCTCAGTGTGTGTTTCTCATCTGCGCGTCTCCCAGATCAAATGTCGCCTAAATGAACTTCATGCTGTGGAGAAAAAGCTGCTTTCTCTTGACTCTTATTTTAACAAACTCAGAGCTTTGTGTCTTCGCTCAAGAACTTCCACAAACATCCGACGTTTGTTTGTGTATTACTTTGCATATGTCTGAGGCCGTCTAACGGATTCAGCTGAAGTTTTACAAACTCACATTTCTGCAACTGGTTGGAGACGACTGGAAAACTGACATTTACTCTGACCATTTTCCAGCTCTTAGTTTTGACTTTCTGAAGGGGTTTTTTAAAAAAAAAAAGTTTTATTGGTTTATATTTATTGACATTCTTGAGAGTTAATTTGATTTGAGGGTTGGAGTTGAACCATTCCTCAACACCCAGTGATATCTGGTTGAGCTTGGTGTCGCGGTCTTGATGCAAGCTGCCCAAATGCCTTCAGTGCTTCAGATGACAAGTTATTGTGTTGATGATGATGATGATGATGATGATGCATGTTTTACTGCAATTAGAAGGAACCTGAAAAAAAAATCATGAGGCGTCTCTGCTCTCCCTGCTGCTGCTTGTCGTGTTTCTCGTTCAAAGTCTCTTCAGACCTTTTCATCTCATGACTGGGACTTCCTCCTGAGGTGGATCAGAGATATCACAGGGTTTTTGTTTTGTTGGAAACCTTTTAGCTGATCAAGAGGCATAAAGAGCAAGTGTAGATCATAGATTGGGAGGCTTCAGATGTCACACGGTGGATTCCAGGGTGACAACTCTTAACTTTTTTTTATTATTTTTTTTTTTATACATATATATAAAAGCTGGAAATGCACTAATCCGGCTCTTGTGGTCAGATTAGTGCAGAAGGCCAATATTCCCATTTTTCCTTTTGTCTCGACCTCCCAATTCTGACTTTTTAAAAGTTTCCATGCATTATAAAATGCAGACGAGAAAGCTATATGCTGCATGTGCATTGCTTAGCAGTTTTGAATCCAACTAGATGTATAGAAAATATGAGATTATCCCTTTTATTCAACAAAACACAAGTCATGAAGGACTTGCTGTTGACTGATGTGTCTATAGACCAAAAGTTATGGGAGTCTGATGCATTTAATGAATCAGAGGCGAAAAAAGAAATCAAATTTTTCAGCCTTTTACTGCTGATCACAGATGAAAACTAGTAAAGAAAACGTTGTACCGATTCTGGTGTCGGGGCCGATTTATTGATGGATCTCTGGTTACAGTAGCTGTTGAAGATGTTGACTGATTATTCTCTTTATTCATTAGCAAATTGCTTGTTTTTTGTTTTGTTTTTATGTGAAAACGTTGCAGAAGTTGTCACGATCGATGACCTGATATTCTAAGACGGCAACCATTACAAAGAGAAGAAAGTTTTCCAAACTGTAAAAAAAAAAAAAAGAAAGAACATGTAAACGTTTTGTGAAGAAACGTTTGTGCTGAGCTCTTATCCCAGCATTGTGTTTGAAGCCTTTTGGTGAACATGTTGTCTTTGTAATATGCTACCAATTTTAGTTGTTTACTCATTAGCAGTGATTTTCTCACGGCTAACAATAAAGTTAGGTGTAATATAGTCACGATATTTTCTCACTACAGTTAAAGAAACTCTGTAACTGTGTGGTTTCATGTGTAAACATCAGCTGCTGTGATCGACACCGTTGTCTGTCTTCGGTCTGTCCTCTCTGACCAAGACTATGCGTGTGTGTGTATGTGTGTGTGTATGTACTGTATAGTGTGGGGAGATAATGGAATAGAGTTCTAATCCGGTAATCCCAGCACTGGGCCGAGGCTAAGCCAGGGATTTGTGTGTGTACGTGTGTGTTTTGATGGTGGTGGGGCATCTTTGGCAGCCTGCCCATAAGAGGGTGGCTGGGCTCACACCCTCCTCCTCCCAGTTAACGCCGTGTATAAATGTAGATGGGCATGTGACACGGACACTTGCTGTCTGCTCCCTGACGGCGATAAAGCTCGGAGACGGGACCGGTTTAATTTTGGCTCCAGCCCCCCGAGGCTAGCCTCCGAGCGCAGGTCCCCCTCTCTGCTGGTTTCAAAAGAACGAGCCAGTTAAAGGCAGCGCCGGAGGAAGAAAGAAATTTCACCTCGAAAGAGTTTTAGTCCTGTGAACTTGCCGGATCGCACGCTGGCATTAAAGACACTCTATCACTGCTCTCGCTGCTGGATGCAGAGAAACAGCAGAAGTTGCCTCTACAGTAACTAAAACTCTTTGCAAAGGTTTTGTTGTAGCTGGTTTTAATAATTGAATTACAGACATCACATGTCTGATTTACAGGGTTTAACTTAAAAAAAAAAAGTGGAGTAATTGATTTCTTTTTCTATTAAAGCCCATTAGATCTAATTCAGTGTGTTTATCTTATCACTATGATTGCCTAAATACAGATGCAGAAACTAATTTTAGATCAAATGTCAGGAGTCGGGTTTGTTGAGTGTTTTCATTTAATTTGCCTGTTAAATGTTGTTAATCCTGCCCTGATTGTATGCAATATGTATGACTAATTCAAGTGTTATATTACAACAGTTAGTTTTTATTCAGTTTATTTATATGGCTCAGATACACCGCACAACTCAAATGTCAAGCCTCTCGCAATAAATCAATTAATCTCATGATTGATTAAAACGAGCTTCCATCTGCTCTCTTTCTATTAAAGACAAAAGGTGGATTTTCTCCACTAGCTTCTGTTTTGATGGGCGGTTTTGTTTACAGAGACTTCAGCATCCATCTTATTTATTATTTCCGGAGTTTTGTTGATTTATTTTGGATATTTAAAACATCTCCTAGCTCCAGTGTTAAATGTTTGTGAGAAGTTAAAGTTTATTAATCGTCACTTGCATTAGTACTTGAAAATGATCTCAAAATACCACAGTTGCCATTTATCGCAGTAACTTCTGGGACAGTTTATCATCCAGTAACATTTGTTATCATGATATGCCTAGTCAAATCCACTTAATTTCACGACAGTCCACCCATACAGTCTATTTTCAGATGATCATGTAATGCCAGTGAGTCAGAATTGCCTCTCAGCCCAGCTGACAGCATCTGATCATTGACTCTGCAGCAATGCCTCATCCCTTGCAAGCATGTGGCGACAGTAAGGAAGAAGCACCACTTTTTAGCCGAGCCAGCTTCAGCGTTGGTGGTAATCTGCTTCAGTTGGCTAAACGACAGGAAGAACAGGAAGGACACACACATGCACTGGTCCAGGGGAACTTTCTATGGCAATTAAACAAAGATTACATTAACACTGAGGATTCAAAATGGCCGATAGTGATTACTTTTCATGGGTAGAAGAGCAAGATGATTTATAGATAATGTCAGAAATGGCTCCATCTTAAAGAAAACACACAATTTGAAACACTAGCCCAGGTATAGTTTCTAGTGGCAAACACAAATGTAGAGCAAGGGTCAAAGGGTAATTTGCTCTGTCAATACCTGTTCTCTGGAAAGAGATGGAGAGGAATGTTAAATAAAAAAATGTGAAGTTTTCATGTCTGAGTGAGGTTCTTCGGTTCTCTATGGATCCCTCTGGAAGTTAGCTGCATATAATGCTTAAATAAGAAAAAACCTGGCTTGCTATTTAACCCTGTTGAAATTTTAATTGATATTTCTGCTGAAAATGTGGTTTCTGGCTTCTGCTCAGGTAGTTTATTTGTTGATGAGATTCTCACTCTCCACTTGCTGAGTCCCTCGGGATGATCTGCTTAAAGCTTATAAGCTTCGTTCACACCTGGCATTAACGTGCATCCTAACTGATCCGATCACAAGAGGACAGCTCTTTGTTCACTCCGGCATCAGAACGTGCCGCCAGTAACTTTTAAGTAATCAGTCGTGATTGGATCTCGGATCTTTGCTCAAAGACACAAATAAACACGCAGCCTCCGTGCTTTTATTTTGACGACCAGGACCTGAGTTTGTAACGCGTCGCCTGCGCTCGAGACGGGCAAGTCGCATCAAATTATCAATCTTATCCGTTTAAACTTAGTGTTTTAATCAGGATTAAACCTGTAGAGAGCATAATCAGTCGCATCACAGCGCTTGTATTCGCTTTTGTTCATTACGCTAAAAGCGCAGTGCAGAAGAAATGGCTTTGTGAAGGGACCGGTTCCCTATTGGATCCAGGAGTCTGCTGGTGTGGAAGCGCATCAGACTGAGACAGGTGGTGCATCGGTGGGCCTTGAAGCGCACACTGCCGCTCTTTGTGCTTTAGGAATGTGCCTTATACAGCCCACACTGTCTCCAAATGCCGTCTCGAACCTGAACATAAAGCCGTCTGTTTTTGTTCGCTAAAAAGACGTGATGCCACACATTCAGGCCAAATGTGCATCCGTAAGACGGTCACAAGCGGACACAGGGATTGTTTCTTTTTTTGTTTATATATCCCGATTGAAATTAAAGGCGTTAATGTCTTGCCTACTTTTTTTTTCCCTTCTCTTCCCCTCAGCTTCCTTCCCCCTCTGAATTTCTTAAACTTCAGCTTCTTCACGTCTTGTTCTCCTGCAGCTTGGGTTTTCTCTCCAGCGCCTACACATTACGTTTCCCACCCAGCCATCTCAACTATATCTCCTCTCCCCAACACTCCAGTCTACCGCTGCCTCACTTGGCTTATCACTTTGTCCTTCCCTCAAACTTTCCTGCTCTTTCACTCTCACTCTTGGCTCCCTGTGTTCCTGAGAAGATTGATCACCTAATCTGGTGGTTTACCTACAATGCCCTGCAGCTCTTAGGAGAAGCGACCAGTGTAGAGAACATAAAGATGGTTGGACTATAGTTTGTAGTTTTAGCAGATTTTATTCCCTGACAGTCAGTATTGGTGTAATGTGAAAACGTTTAAACTGAATGAATATGGGTGTAGTGAGATGTAGCAAGAAAATACTAAGTGCAAAAAAACAAACAAACAAAAAAAAACTGAACAACAAGTTGGAAGATTTAAAAACTTGCTGTTTTCTTCATAGCTTCCTGTCGGTACTCGGTTAAAGAGCTATTTCAGAGTTTTACTGAGACTAACCTGGATTAAAATGTCTTGATTTTTAAGTAACTTTTATTGTAAAAATGTTTTTTTGTTTTGTTTTTGGCATTAACACCAATCTTAAAATCTGAATAAATAGGCTAGTCAAACCTGGATTAACATATTCTACATCCATTACTAGGTCGGCACCAATCAAACTTTTCTGGCCTGTTCTGATCTACTTTGAGGTCTGACTGGCTAATTCCTGTTTGGACTGATTCACGTACATGTAAAAAAAAACTAAAAAACATTTACCTTACAAGACTATGCCTATTTATAAGTGGCATCATATATACATACATGTCCTTTATCTGATTCTTGTTCAACTTAAAAAACAAAAGTATGCTATTTGATGAGGTGTTTATGAACCAGAAACGGCGGGAGATAGTTTTGATTTCTCACTTGAACAGGAAACAAGTGTTTGGCATCTGGTCAATGATCAAATAGTCAGTCAAGGGGAAATGGTGAGGTTCTGAGTTTTGGCTTTAAAATCTTTGTTATAGAATCATTAAAACAGTTTGTTGACTTTTTTTTTTTTTCCTTTTTTTTTTTTAAACCAAAGCAAATAAGGATTTTCTTTAGTTTTTCCAAAATTATTCTCGACTCTAGAAAAACAGTTTCTAGATTTTAATACAAAATGTGCTGAGGCCATTTCTGCCAGCCGTGGTGTAAGAAATCTAAATATTTTCAAGCAATGAATTTCATGCCATCAGATATTCTATCAATTCTGGATTATATTAATATTCAGTAATAGTTTATCTAAGTCCTGTTTTTGTTTTGGGTTGCCAGCAGAAATGTTGCTCAACGTGTTTGGGACGTGGAGCTGCCTGTGCAGCACAATCTGAGTGCCAGCCATGCACACAGAAGAGGACAGTAATGACTCACCTATATAATAAGATACCTTACAGACCAGGAGACTATATATAGCAGACATGACTCTGGTGTTGCGTTTTCTGTCTTAACCCACTTTTCACCTACTTATCAGCAGCAGCTGAACTCTTACTGCTATATTCGACTCTTACTGCTGCTGATTAAAAAGGAGGAGAATAAACGAAGCATCAGGAGAAACTAATGTTGCTTGTAGTGTCGCATGGAAATAACTTATTATTGTTTACAACATATATTGGTGTCAGAGTATTTTGTCCCATACATATTTATTCTGCTTGACCTTTTAACGTTGTATAAAGTTGTTGATTTACAGTGGCTGCATTTTCTGCTTATAGGTTTGTAGAAAATAGAACCTGTCTATGAACACAAAGTAGATTAAAAGATCTCAGAAAGCAACACATCATTTCCAGGTCTAAGGAAATTAAAAAGCAGATTTCAAACAAAGTCATTTGTATCATTAACAGTTTCAAAGCCTATTTGTAAGGCTGCAGTGAAAGCAGTTTTTTTTTTTTTTTTAAATTGAGAAATCAGAAACATTGATGAACCCTTCTGGAATTGACCAGCTTTATTTTCTCTCCCACGTCCGATCGAGGAGGTCACAAAAGAACCCAGAACAACTTCTAAGGCTTCCGAGGTTGGAGGACAAATGGCATCAATGGGAAAGTTTTAAGGCAGAAACCACTGCTGTCCAAAAATAAAACACACCTCATTTCACGTCTGCCAAAAATATCTCAATTACCCTCATAACCTTTGAGTAAATATTTTGTGTAGTGACTGAAGTGAAACTCTGTGAAAGCTGCATCTCCCGGTAGATCTGATGCATCAGGACGATGATCCGAACCACGTCTGCAGATCTGCCTTTGGAAGGTTTTGGAGATGGTTTCTGAGTGGCCTAGTAAAAGTCCAAGCTTAAATTTGGTGGCATGACCTGAAACAGATCAAATGTATCCTGATCACGGCAGTTCCCCAAAAAGAGTAGGAAAATAAAACTAGGGTATACAAATACTTTTTACTGACGGTAAATGCTCACGGCTCATGGTGTTACGAGGTAAATACGAGTGTGAACATCAAATCTTTAATGTTTCAGGTTTGAGCATTCTGGTTTTGTTCTGGTTAGGTTCTGATTTGCTTGTTTTCTTGCAGCCACCCCTGCCTTCTCTCCAGAGCCCCGGCTAAGTGGATGTTGTGTCTGCAGAGTTATTAGCGCTGCCGAGCGTTTGTGCACACTCCTCCTCCTGTCTGGTTGGGCGCTGCTACCTTGGCAGCAGCCTGTTGTGTGTGTGTGTGTGTGTGTGTTTACGGTGCGAGTTGTGCCAGTTTTGAGGACCAGCTGGGTCTTCAGAGATGGTGTTTGCACAAGCATTTGTTTCTCAGACGTGATTGTAAGAGTTTCAGCCGTGTCCTGTTGCTTGTCGACTAAAACGCTCCGTTTTGATGGGGCGGGTGAATCGCCTAAATCATAACTGTCAGCTTTTTCTTTTCTTTTTTTTTTTTGGGCGACCACCTCACTCCTTCACCCCTTCAGGCTGTCCCCCTCCTTCCCTTAACTCGTCTCCTCCCCACCCCTTCTTCTGTGTGCGCTAAGGACAGCAGGTCAAGGAGACAGTGATGAGGTACATATCAGTGTGAACCAGAATGTAGATTAGTACCTCTCCAGGCAGGGACACACACAAATATAGACACACACACACATGAACTCGCCATCCCTTCCTGCCTCTCCCTTTTTGCCATCCAGTGTTTATGTCTCTGTCTTTATCCCTGTGAAAGGTATCAGGCGGAGGTCAATAATGTGTTGAGCACTATTGATCTGTCCGGTAGGACCTACGGGTGAGCGAGGGTAAGAGGGAAATGGAGAGGTATGGATCAATGCTATTCTGTATAACCCATCTACATACCGCGCTCTGCCACCCAATCAGATCCCGAGTCTTTTGTTCTCTAATAGATTATTCATCAGCGTTTGGGATCTGTACAGTGGACGACAAGCAAACACAACATGACGGTCCTCGCAGTGAGCCAAAGCCCAGGATTAGAAATGTCTGAGTTGTAGTTTTCTGCCATAAGAAGTAGACGTTCCAGTGCTAAACCAGCGCTGGGCGAGTTGGCTTCAACCAGTTCTTCAAAAAGTTAAACACCAAGTCGAGACATTCTCAATCACAACGTCTGAGCCAGTAAATGTTTTATCATTTCTCTGTTGCATGCTGCATATTTGAGCTGAAATGGAGTGAAGATAATATTTAACCTACATAAGTCACAGTGTCACCAGGTTTCATATGGAGTATGACATTTCAAGTGTGGGAAAGTATTTAGAAACTTTGTTCTTAACTTTGTTTAAAAGGTCCATCCATCCATCCATCCATCCATCCATCCACTTGTTTGTCTGTCAGTCCGATAACAAGGATGATAGAAAGCAGTTGCATTTGAGGAAAAAATGGATGAATTACAATTTATATTATCAGCAACATTGCTGTTTATTAGTTTTCTAACTTCAAACATTTAATTCACCTGCCTGATGGCAGTACAGAGCTCACACAAAACCTCCTGTGGTTTGTGGTGATGTAGTTTTACTGTGGATATATTTTTTTTAAACAAATTTCTGATCAGCAGTGAGATCGTGATCAGATTTTAAGCTCTTAGCAGCATTATTGGATTCCTGCTGGTGATTTACTATATAAAAATCTATGGTAACCCACAGGTACGTGTTCTTGGTCCTAAACCGTTGACGTGTTTTCTTAAAGAATTCACAAAAATGAACTGAAACATATCCTGCTGTAATATCATCAGCAATCAGAATGCTTCGTTTCAGGTGTCATTGGCTTAAATGTGGTGTAATTGGTCGTTGCCATGGGGCACGATTTGTTTCTAGTACAGATGGGGTGTTATTCTCACCCAGGCTACATCAAAAAGCAGCTCTGGGAAGATGTTCCCACTCGACGCTGTGACACAGCATCCGTGCAGCTCCGTAGGGTAAGGCCATTAAGATGCAGTTTACGGTTTAAACAGCGTAAATATTTCTAGGCATTTGAAAATGTGTCCCATGGGTTTTGTTGAACTACCTTTAGCTGCTTTAAATGAAAGGAATATATTCTCGTCAGTTGTGCTTTATGCCAAGCATTAAAACTACTTGACTATGTGTTTCTTGCGCGGTTCTCAGCAGCCGACATTCCCCGAACTTGACGGCAGGAAGAGAAATTATTCAACTTAACTTTTAAAAATAAACTAATTAGTTTGTTATTAATGCCTCATTCCTCTACCTGCAGGTTTCTTTAGCATTAGAAGTCCTTGTTTACCTTCTGTGCTGACCGGACTTCCAATAGATTTACTTTCTGTATGAGTCACAGTTATTGCAAGCTACTCTTTTTCGTTATGAAAACAAAAAAGAAATCATATTGATGGCACAAAAAAAAAAAAGTCTGCTGGCTCCTTTAGTATTTCCTCAGGCCAGTAGGTTTTGATAAAGCCCGACTGCATGCTAAATCTACGCTCCAATCTCGCTGGCGGCAGTCGCTCGGTCTCCACACTTTTTAGTTTGCATTCGGTTTAGGTTGTGCAAATGTGAAAGTGGATGTGAAGAATTATTACCAATGATGCTCCATAACAATAAGAAAAGATCTGCAAATTGACTAGAACGACAAAAAAATCTTTTTTTTTTTTCTTCAAAATAATATCTGGGTTTTTCCTGCGAGTCCTCTTTTTTTCTTCTTCTTCTTTTTCTTTCTCACTCCTTTATCTCCAAACTCACTCTCTCTCTCTCTCTCTCCCTCTCTCCTGCATCTTCTTACTCTCTCTCTGCGCTCCTGGAGCGGGGGATGCCAGGGGGACAGAGTGCAGATAGGACCTGTCGCCATAGCAACAGCTTCTGCAAGCTGCTGACACCCTACTGTGGGGGTGGCGGGGGGATTGAGGGGGCTGAGAGGAGGAGCAGAAGAAAAGGTTGTGAGGGGGAGGCACAGTGTAACGGTCGGGGCACAAGAGGGGTTTGGGGTGGGGGCTGGGGGGGTCATTGATGGAGCAGAGGAAGCTGTACAGAGGACACAGGAAGAGTGTGGGGGGGGGGGTGTGTGTGAGGAGGCAAGGAGGCAGCGACCCTGCGTCTACCCCTGGGATTCAGTGCCCTGCTCATGTTCACAAGCAGAATTAGCATAATGATGGGGAGGGGGGGGGGGCGCGTTGTTTCAGTCTCTGTGTGTCGGTAACAGATAAAGGAAGAACGGAGAGTGTTTGCGTACATGTGTGTGCAATTAGACGGCAGTCCCGTCTTCCTGGCGTACAGTAGCATCACATGGACGCCGAGCGCTCTGGAGGTGTGCGTGCTGCCGGATCGGGGGTCTTGAACCCCCTCCACCCTTCTGTTCTCGCCCGTAGCCTGCGGTCCTCCCCTGTCTGTCTCTCTGTACCGAGGGGCTGCACTTTATGAGCCTGTGATGCAACTCTTTGTGTGTCTGTGTGATTTTCCCGTTCGTGTTTCTGAGTGCTGGTCTGATCTTTTGTTTTTGTTTTTTTTCCCAGCTTGCTTATGTAAGCACTCTGAACATGTATTTTGTTTTACGCGTGTTGTCAAGAACACACTGTATCATGTGTAGCCTGCTAGCTGCTCCACATCTCTTTCTGTGGTTTGTATTATTACAGATTTTGCATCATCTTCAAGTCTGGAAAAATATTGAATTTGATTTTAGGTTGTTTTTTTTGTGGGGGGTGAGTATAAAATTAATATATTTATATTCACTGGTTTTATCATGTGTTCATTTGTTGACATGACCTTTTTGATTTAATAAAATCTCTCCTACCCAAATGTTTTTTGTTTTAAGAAAAGATGCTGATAAAGTGTTATCAGTCTGTTCTTCCTTTCCTTTTTTGTCTTCATTCCTTCCTAGCAGGTTCCATGTTTAAGTCCTGAGTAATGCAGAAATTTATTCTAAGTATTGGAGGTTATGTCTTTAAAAAAAGACTGGTATACAGTCCAGAAAAGTATGGACAAATCTGTAGGAAAACGGCTTTGTTATTTGACTCTAACAAAGGGAAACTGTTGTTGTTACACGAGTTAAGTTTAACAAAGTCCTTAAATATTTTTGCATGAACTGGTGTAACGCCGGTTTTGTGATTTCATGCCCAGTGCGCCGGCGTTGTGGAGCGGAGGGTGATTTAGCTGTCGTCTGTGTGTTTCAGAGCGCAGCGGCGGCGCCGAGCCCGGTGATGGGCAACATGCCCCCCAACGACGCCATGCCAGGTGGTCCCATACCTCCAGGCTTCTTCCAGGTATAACCCGCCTCCTCTCTGCCCACTTGTTACATTTTCAGCGTCTCTCATTCATCCCTCTGACCACTCTTCAGAAAAGATTACAAACAACTAAATAATAAAAAATTTAAAGGCAGTTTTGTTGTATGAAGACTAATTGTTCAGAAGTTGTCCGCTGAACTTAATTTAACAAAATTGTTTTGTTTTACTGTCTGATACAGAAAATAACACATGGTTCTCTTTTTTTGTTTTTTTTTGTTTTTTATAAATATATAAATTCAAATCTGATAAGTGTGGCATGGACACACTTATCAGAGCACACTTGGCCCCTATTGATACTTTAAGATATGTAAAATAAAATCAAGTACAGCCATTACTTTCTGAAACCACCCTAATTATCTATTCCTGGAGTCAATAGAACATTTCTGCAGATGCTTCAGTGTTTTGAGATTGAGAAACAAAACAAAACTAAACCATATTTAGGTTATGAATCAACCTTCGAAGCTTTGAATATCTCACAGAGAACAATTTGTGTGCCTGTGTTTAGAGGTGCCAGATAAATGCAAAACACTAAACAGAGGTGTAAATGTTTCATGAAGTCGTTTTGATTTGTGAATATCTTTTATTGCTATTTGCAACGTTCTCAGTGAGCGTGGGAAGATGAGACACAAACTCAACAAAACATGTCTGTTTAAGCGGTTCATTGTAATTATTACTCAGGTTTGCAGTTCTGGGAGTTTTATTTACCTTCTGAGTAAATGAGGGCGATCGTTTATTCAAAACCAGCTAAGACTTACTCGACCCGACTCCGTCCATTCATCTGTGGCTCGGCTCTCACTCCATCGACGCTTCAACATCCCGTGTCCATCTCTCCGTTCCACCCATCCATCTCTGTTTCCGTCCCCTCTCTGACCCGTCCCAGCTCTGTAGCGCCAAACGGGGGCGGGGAGGGGTTTCTGTGTTGGAGAGCCTCTAAGAGCGAAGAGAAGGCAAGCACACAGATTGTGAGCGAGCACCCACAAACAAAAAAAAAACAACAAAAAAAACCACATGCTCTCACATCCTCTGCGAGGCTGCAGCGTGATGGACAGCGGTGGCATTTGGCAGGAGGCGCGATAAGGTAGCGGCGAAGAGTGGGAGCTAAAACGCGGGTGACACAATATAGGAGGGAGGAAGAAAATTAGAGTGGAAGAAGAGGAGGGAAATGTAAAAGATGGTTGCTCCCAGCACTGAGGCCTCACATCCTCGTGGTGCGCTCCCTTGTTGGTGGTGAGGAATAGTGAAAGCACGACTGTAAATAAGGAAGGAGGGGACGGGGGGGTGACGACGAGAGATGCGTGGAAGTGCTATTTTTACCGTCGGTGGGAGAGTGAGATTGGGCGCGGGTTTGTGTGTCTGTTGTGTTCAGGGGAACTTATTTTTCCAGAGAGCTGCTTTGCTTCACAACACATTATGCAGAATCTTGTTTCTGTTCTTATTAGTGCTGTGGTCAGTGGCACGTCTGACTCCATAAGGAAAAACATAAAGAGCATGTAAGAAGCGACACACCTACAAGTTAAGTGTTGCACGGGAGGCAAATCCTGTTTTATCACAATTCAAACAAGATCAAGGCGACAGCTATAAAGATTTCTTCCACCTTATAGTTTGAGAGGGGCTTTTGTGCCAGTAAGCTTTGAGCTTTGATCAGTTTGTTGCTTTGATAATTAAATATTTGATAATGGCAAGCTCTTACTTGTGTTTTTATTAAGGGATCCCTTCACACATAACTTTGATTTAAATTAAATGTTTACACATTTGAAGGCCAGTTTAGCACATTGTTTTCTGAACAATATGCTTGTGCTTTTTTTTACAGAACAAATGCTCCTTATGGATTATTAAAAAGCATGACCATTTAAATTTCCTCCATATAGAGAAGCACTGACAACAGAGTTTTTTGTTGTAAGACTGTCATTTGTTTCCAACTCAAATTTCTGTTTAAGAGTAATATTACAAATATTTCAAAAGGTTTCTGAAATGCCATTTTTAGTCTTCATTGGTCATTATTTATGTAAAATAAGAGCAGAGGCAACGTCACATGGTGTTAGGAAAAAAAAAGGTTTGACTTAAATTGTCATACACTTTTAAACTTTGCAAATTGTCTTTACTCTCTGTTAGCAATTAGTAGATTTAGCTTGGGTAGCATTATGCGAACAGCTTTGTGTGTATATTCCAGAAAATATGGTTTGTTTTACTATATTAAAACATTTCCAAATCCATTAATCCAGAATGTTGGCTTAATGGTCGAAAGGGTCAAATTGTACAATCTGGCCTCTCATTCGCCTTCCTGTTGTCTGCTGAAAGTCTTGCTCTCTCCTGCAGCCTACGTGAAACGCAGACCTGCCTTCTTACACACCTCCAATTTTAAACCTTTCACTTATAAAGAACAAAGTCAGGATTAAGTCTTCTTCTCTCAGTCACTGCGGCCGCACTGAACAGCACTAGCGCTAAGCGTGGTGTGTTCACTGGTTGGAGGAAAAACGGTTGGAACTGACTAGTCTTCAGGTCTGGGGTCTGAAAAACAACCAATTTTGGCCAATTTTAGATTTAATTGTAGAATTGAAACAAATGTTGCACAAATGAGCTTGTGTGTTTTCAGGAAGTTGATGGGATTTGAATCAAACATCAAATTAGAAACCAGTTTTGACCAGTAAAAGCCTGACTGGGGCTGCATTGGGCCTGAACGTTTAGCGTCGGCAACCAGTTTGTGTCATAAGGTAGAGAGATGGCACCATCTCATGTATTTAATATTATTTATGGGTCACATTTTTACAATTTGTTTCATTTGAGAATGGAGTCTGGAAAACGTCTAGAACTTACTTTTCGTGTTTTCCAGCTTGAAACGCGTCGCTTATTAACACCTAATTATTTTTTTTTTTGCTAATGTCAATGCACTTTTGCACCAAACATTTGCATAACCAGTGCAAGAAACAACCTGCTTCAAGTGACAGTGTTATAATTGGAGACATTTGTTGGTAAAATGCCATTTTTGTAATTGAAGTCCTCAGCAATTGACCTAAATCCACGTTTCTGCTTGACTGAAAACCACCGTGTGTTTAAGAAAACTGACCCTACTCGCAACATTCATTCATTTTTGTTTTAATATGTTGAGGCACTGACCTCTTCAGGAAAGTCTCAATAGGCAATGATAGTAAAATGATGCAGTATTTACAATCTTTACTGGATGTTGCCATCTTTCTGTCTCCTCTTATCCTCGCACCGTCGTCTAAATCCAGTGTGTTTAGAGACAGAAGAGATGATCTGTCTGATCTGCAAATGTAGCAGCTTACAGTCTGTTTTGGTCCTCTGAAGAATTGATGTCAGGGATCATAGATCCATTGCAAAGCACATCGTAAATAAAATGAGTGCTGTCCAATCGGGGCTCATCTTTAACTCATTCACTGATAAGTCACAAGATTTAAACTGAGCACAATAGAAAAGGAGAGAGTACACGACAACTGCAGACCTTCTACGAAATAACTGAGCAAGGAGAGCAATAATCAGCGAAGCAGTCAAGAGGAACCTGGTAACTCTGGCGGAGCTGCAGAGATCCACAGCTCAGGTGGGATAACATGTTGACAGTGTAAGTCATAGACATAACAAATCTGGCCACTTTGGAGGATTTGGTAAGCAGATAGTTGTTGAAAGCTGTAATTAACCCCATTTTCAGTTTAACGTAGCAAACATGGAAGAATGCGCTCTGGTTAGACTAGACTGAAACTTTTTGTGGCTGCATGAAAAACCCATGCTGAGTGGTAGAAAACCCTGAAAAAAAAAAAAAAAAGATTTCCCACTGTGAAATATATTGGCAGATGCATCATACAGGGATTACTCAAACAAAATAAGACAAAAACTTTTAAAAGCATGTGTCCATCCACTGCTATGTGGAGCTCACACATAAAACCTCGTCTGGTTGTGAAATGAGAACTTTTTGCACTGTACCATTTCTGATGATACCTTTAAGAGCCCAAGCAGTGGATGTTGCTTTGAGACGTATGTCACAACAGGTTACTCTGAACTAGTTATTCTCTGGCTAACTTTGAGCGCACAAACTCCCAGACGCTCTCCGGTAGCCGACGCGTTGCCTCTCTCTCTCTCTCTCTCTCTCTCCCTCTCTCTCTCTCTCTCTTTCTCTCTGTGTGTCCGGATGTCTTGGAGGGAAAGGTGGAAAATTCCACTTGCTATTTGTGAATCTGACACTCATTGTTTAGGAGGGGAGAGCGGGGAAAGGGGGGGGGGAAGTAAAACATTGAACTTCACTGAAGAGGGTGTCGCGTAGTGACGTATTTATCAGAGGTTTTTGACCTCCTGTCCCGGGTGGAGAAGTCAGCGGTATGATCGTATTTGTGTGTTGGCACCGGAACTCGACTCTGTCATGAAGTAGGTTTCCAGAAATGCTTCTGTATTTTTGTTTTGTTTATTTTGTTTGTGGTCGGCGTTCTCTCCGGTTGCGAGTCTGTGCCTCTGCTTGGCTTGTTGTGGTAAGCCTTTTATAACACTGCCCCCGTGTGGTTGGAAGTAGAACAGTCGCGGGACATAACAAGGTGGTGGAAATGATCAGCGCTTGTGGTGTAACAGGGTCACTTTAAGGCCGTGTATAAAGATGATATTTGTCAATTAGTTTGGAGTTTTGATTCCCCCACCCCCCAAAAAAATAAAATAAAAATAAGCAGCGTTTTCCTCTCAACGTCCTCCTCCAACGAAAACGCTCCCTCCAGACTCCCTCCCAACATGGTTTTCCTCTCTTCTGTGACTCTGATCGGGTTCTTCCTCCAGGTGTGAACCCCACATTCTGGCCCCTCCCCTCTCTGATATCGCTCTTCTTTCTTAAAGGGACCGCCCGGCTCTCAGCAGTCCCCTCACGCACAGCCCCCCCCACACAACCCCAGCAACCCCATGATGGGACCCCATGGCCAGGTAAGAAGCAGCAAACACTTTCTCTCAAACACCCCGTCATTCCCTGACCCACACACTCCAGCTTCTCTCTTCCCATTTGCTACCTGCACTCTGTCCTCCGACCACCCTTGAGTCCTCCAAGAGCTACATTTGTTCAGGCTAACTCCCCACTAAAGGAAGTCCCCTGCAGTTATGAGCTCCTTTTGGTTTTTTTTAAATAAAAGAAATAATTAAAAAAAGAAAAGCCAAGCATCCAGAGGCAGGCAGTAGGGCAGGCTCCTCTCGAAGGCCGAGAATCGGCTGTCCCCGTGCGGGATGAATAATTCACTCCTTGCCCCTCCCCCGGAGCAGCTTGTGGGGGGTTGCACACTTATCTGCTCCAGCCTGAACACACACAAACAAGCTCACACACCTCTCCCCTCCCCCTCACTTACTTCTTCTTGCATCTTATAAATAAAAAAGCAGACAAGCAAAATTAACAATCGCATACATATCCAGCAGTTTCCTACTGAGTTTTTGGTCATCGACATGTAGGGAGTTCAGCCGCCACGTCTCAGCTACAGCGGCTGCAGACGCCGCTGTGGAGGTGAAGCTAGGCTTTAGCCCATTAACTGCGGCGGCTCGGCTTTTCATTCTTGTGGTTTCCAGTTTCTTTCTTGTGTGCGAGGGAGTGTGGGCACGCTTCCGCTAAGGGTTTTGAACCGTGTCGTTGGCCCGAGGCGTCTCCGACTGCGCCAAGGCAGACCACAGGGCCGAGTCGGCTTACCGGGAAGGGAAGACTCTCGCACACCCGCACTCGAAACGAGCTTTCAGTCCATCTTGTTGGGCATAAAGGGCACTTTATAAAGTTTATACCGCACAAGCTCATGCCAAGGATGTTTTTCCTTTTCGGTTCCACGTCGGACGTGCTGCTGATTCTGCAGTTTTCCGATGTTGTCATCCATTTTCCAGCCGCGCTGTGTCCATCTGTGTGTTCTCAGTGCTTCCTCTGTTTGAGTGCTTTTGGATTTATCAATAATAGAAATGTCATTTTCTCTGTGTCTCTTCCCCACCGCCCTTGTTTTTTTCCCCTCTTTTCTGTCTTCCGCTTTTGTTTTCTTTTTTTTCCTGGTCCCTTTAGCCTTTCATGTCGCCGCGGTATCCAGGTGGTCCACGCCCCTCACTCCGAATGCCAAATCAGGTAATCGCCTGTTTGGATCAAATTTACATTAAATGAACTATGTGTGTGTTATTATGTTGTTGAGTTTCCGTTTCTGCTCTCTTCCCAGCCTGGGGGAATCCCCGGATCGCAGCCTCTCCTGCCAAACAGTTTGGACCCAACAAGACCGCAAGGTAAGGCTGAAGAACCTCCTCTAGCTTCCCTTTTCTATCCAAAGGTGTTCCTCAGGGATTCTCTCTCATGTCGCTCTTATTTATTTTAATCAGAGAGAGAAAACACTAACTTTTGATGCTGACAATACTGTGGTCAACATCCATCAGTCTACTCTTCTGTAGACTTTCTGCCTTGTAGTTTATGTATTCACATTTAAAATCCTAGTCTTTAGGGCTTCAACCAGTTGCAACAACGTTTTAAATATTTCTGAAATCACCTCAATAGCTAGCTGAATCTAACCTTTAAACAATGCAGATTTTAAAATGGCACATTTGTTAATCTTCTAAGTATTTTTTTGGCCTTTTTAACTAAATGGTGGGTGTGTTTGACTCGAGGAGGAGTGTGTTGTGATTTTGGCGGTAGATTAGACCTTCTGGAGGCCTGCAGCTCATGGGATTACGGCAGAGCAATGTCTGTTGCATTGCTGACTTAATTCCTGACTTTTAGGAGCTGAGACATATGTGCCTGTGTGTTTATGGTGTGACTCTGGTTCTGTTCTTCTTTCTGCCAGGACATCCTAACATGGGTGGACCAATGAGAATGAATCCTCCCAGAGGAATGGCCATGGGCCCACAGGTACAAATAAAGGAAAATGGAGGCTTTTTTTTCTCCTTTTAGACTGATTCAAATGTGTTTTGAATTTTCTGACATTTCTTTATGTCCTGTTTCTTAGAACTACGGAGGCATGAGGCCTCCTCCAAACTCCATGGGGGGTCCCATGCCAGGAATGAACATGTAAGTCCGGTGAAATACCCTCTCATTAGTTCACAGGTACCTCAGTCAGCCTGTAGTTGCTCTTCTCCTCCTTTGAGTAGCAGCAGAAAAGCAATGCCTCCCCTCCTCCACCTGTTGCTGCCACTGCAGCTCAACAGCTGAAGGAAAGTTGCTACACTTTGGGTTACTTTTTTTGAAATGGATCATTCACACCACATTGGCCGTTTCATAAAGAATAAATAAACAGTCAGTTTGCATTTGGCACAACCTGCATTTACAAAGCAGTTCAGATACGACGGGATGATCCTGCATTGATCCCTGTTGGAGGAAATCCAGCTCACAAACATAAGTATCTTACAAATAAAGTATATATTCCATAATTTAGATCAAGAGTACTTCTACATATTCTAAACTGAGCATACAAATACTCCTAAGTGACTTTATGACTCCAATGAAAGAAACTGTTAACAGAAGTAGGATTATTAATCTGCATGTACAGACACTTCATGAGCTACACAAACAACCAACATATCATCAGCCGGTCTTTCCTTCAGCATGAATTTCTGCAGAGTTTTCCAGGTTTTCAGATTATCGGAGGAGTGTCACGGATCAGCCGTAAACTAAACACAATTCATCTTGAAACCTGGTTTTTGCTTTTCTGATTTGAAGCACAATTTGGACGCAGTAAGCACATTGACTTTGACGCTAGAATATTTGAGCAAGTTGAAAATCTACAGATGCTGAAATGCTTGGTTAATTTATTTTAAAACATAAACTGCTTCTGGGTCCACAATATTTTGCTTTAATATTCTATTGTCCTTTATCGTTGCATGAAAATGGACTAGAGATTGTTTTGTCTAAGACAGTTGCAGATTATGACTTCTCTTAATGCAGTAACAGCTGCATGTTTTCTTCTAGTTAGTCTTTCATCGTCATCTCAGGTGTTTTCTCCTTCTGACCAACTTTTTCTACACATTTTCCTCTTTTTGTCTTTTCCTCAGGGGTCCTGGAGGAAGGGGGCCATGGCCAGGACCTAATGCTAACTCAGTGAGTCCACATTTTATATGTAAAATATGATGACTGCAACTGAGTCCAAACAGGCCCAGCTTCCCATTTCAGTCACAGCTAAAACTATTTTAGCTAAAAGAAGATTTCTCTTTTCAAAATGTTCCCAGTTCAGTCACAACTTCAGCTATTTTTAGGTCTATTCACAGATTTTCAGTTGAAATGATGTTTGGTCTTTGACTAGGCCATTCTGTGCTTCATTTTGAACAATCCCATGAGACTCTGACCGTATGTTTGAGGTTGCTGTCCTGCTCGGACCTAATCCTCCTCTCCTTGAGAGCATAGAACAAGTTTTTCTTCCATATTTGCCCGGCATTTAACGTAACTCTGACCATGCAGCCACCACCGTGCTTCAGTATGCTTCACGCAGAGCTTTGAATGTAGTTTAGTTTTGCAGCGAGCCAAACTCGCATCATTTCAACAGGTTTAATTGTCAGAGTAAAGTGGGGCTGAATACAAATGCACACTGTACAGGTTTTTACTGTAAGTTGGCTCTGACCACTGTTCCCTCTGCAGATAGCTTACTCCTCATCATCACCAGGAAACTATGTGGTGAGTCAAACTGTAAATAAAGCCACTTTATTAAGACATGTTCTCTGCTTATGTGACTTGTAAACCTTTAATTTTGTTTCCCAGGGTCCACCGGGTGGAGGAGGGCCACCTGGAACTCCCATCATGCCCAGCCCAGGTGGTGCGTCACCCAACTGCGTCCCCTGTCACAAACTCTCATCTGTCTCTCAGTTCATTTCCTCACTCAACAATCTTCATTTTCTCTGCTCGCCACCAACTGCTATTGTTTGTTTCTCATTTTCCCCGTCTTGCATTGTTTTTATTTTGATCCTTTATCCTTCACTCCATTAAATCCTTTTTTTAAAATTATTATTATTATTATTTTGTGTGACGTCATCATTTAAATAACTTGTCATTAATGTAGTTGCGTTATTTTTCCTAGATTCAACCAACTCCAGTGAAAACATCTACACAATGATGAATCCTATCGGACCTGGAGGCAACAGACCCAATGTGAGTTTTTTGTTGCAGAATCAATTATTTGTGGCAAAGATGAAAATGTAAATGTTGCTCTAACTGCATTAGTGTTGAGAAATGCTTGGATTAATCCGGGGAGTCTGAATTAAATCACTTCAGCTTTGCCTCCAAAGATTACAATTATACCTACGAGTCCGCAGAGAGAAAAAATGATCTCAAGTCATTCATAATTCCCTCTCACCAGTTCCCTATGGGACCGGGGCCTGATGGGCCAATGGGAGCTATGGGAGCCATGGAGCCACATCACATGAATGGATCACTAGGTGGGTTGAGACACAGTGGGACTTGGCGACTCGCATTACGTTTTTTTTTTAATTATTTATTTCTGAAAGTACTCAAATCTGTGCTTTACATCCTCAGGGTCTGGGGATATGGATGGGTTGCCAAAGGTGAGTAAACATCTTCTTTAAGCGTTTCCTCTGTGCTCCAGCGGCGCTTCAGTCAGATCTTGTGTTATTCCTGTTTCGACCCTCTCTCTCGCTTTCTCTCCCACCAGAGCTCTCCTAACAATATGGGAGGCATGAACAATCCTCCCGGGACGCCGCGGGACGACGGCGAAATGGGCGGCAACTTTTTGAACCCATTCCAAAGCGAAAGTGTAAGTGGAGTGGAGCGTGTTGGCGACATTTCACACCCTTTAACGGTTTGTCCTCTCAATCCTGACATACACCAGTGGAAGAATGCAAGCAGAGGGTTTGAATGATTGAAATTTAGGAGTGAAATAAAGTGCTAATATGTCCCTATTTTGGTAATTTAAGAGAAACTTTTTTTTTTTTATAGAAATCTCAGTTTTACAGACTTTATTTTTTCTTTGTATGTATTTTTACACTGTCTATGTTTTCTGAAGTTCAAAACCAACCAGGTAAATCAAATCAAAGTTGAATCAAACCCTTTTGGGACATTTTAAAGCAGCCTGGATTCATGGGCATGAGGCCGTATTTATTTTAATGATTCATTTGGACTGTTCTTCTTTTAGAGTGGAATGAATTGTAAAGCAGCTTCAGTGAATCTTAAAACGCAAATCAGAAACTAGAATTAAATCGACCAATCCAGGAGCGCCAATATTTTTCCTGAGTGCTGATTGGTTGAACCCCCAAGAGCATCCCAGGAAGACTGCAGATGCTGGTTTCTGTGGTAGCACTAATACAAATTTTAACTTTGTGTTTGAACTATTAAAATATGCCATTAAAAGTGTTTATAGAGGGAGTTTCAAGTATCTGTGGTTTTTAGTTATTCTCTGTGGTTGTGAACCCCAATTCCTCTGAATACTAGGAGAACACTGTTGAGTCGAGGTCTTCCTCATTCCAGAAACTTGGGACTGACAGTGTCAGCCCCTCAGCATAACGCTGCCCACACCGTGCTTAACATTTGCACCATTATATTTCACAGCCTCACCTTCCTCCTTCAGATTTTTCTGAACTTCTTTTGTCGTTATGACTGAATAGCTTAGTTTTTCGTAGCCCTGCTGAGGACGACAGACGGTGCTGACTCTCTCCAGCGTGGCGGGGATGAGTGAAGTTAAACAGCTTTAGTTTTAAAACTTATTTAAAATGTTTGTTCCATTAAAATGAATCATTAAAAGCTCTTAAGTTGTTAACACTCAGTCCATGATGAGTGAATATTAAGATCTGAACTCGAACAGGAATCCATACCTACTGTAAAAAATGAATCTTAATTGTGAGATTTTTGGTTCCCTGCGTATCAAACTCAAACATGGCTGTTGGATATCTGGGCCTCAAGATCCAAAATAGACTCATTTTAGAATCAATCTCTTTGTAAATCTCAAATATTTTCTAGATTTAAGCTTCTTTTTAAGCTGAACTTTACATGTTGGGACGCAGCACTCTAAATTTTGTCTTTAGCGACAACGAAACTCACTTTTATCCACGTTGACTCCTTGTAAGAGCTTGTGTTCTGCTTGCATTGTGGCCGCTTACTAATCTCTTAAAACTTCATTCTGTGCCCTCTGTATGTGATGTGATTATAGCCGATTGATTGAACTGTATCTGAAACTCAAAGCAAACACCTTGGTTCTGGTTAAAATGGCATAGCGGGCGGGAGTTGATGGGTTTGGTTCCCTGCGTTGTGTAAAATTTGTGACGCTCTCTTACCCTCGACCTGCAGAGCCACGGGGTTCACGGGACGGCAACAAGCTGAGCTCAGATAAAAGGCTGCAGCGCTGCTGTCAACTAAAAACAAAACGCGTCTGATTCGCTGTTGGAGCTATCGGGTCGTTCTCCGCATCGAGCCGGGTTCCTGTGTCAGGGTTCCTCCCAGTCTTTTTGGCAATCTAATAAATGTTGTAGCCTAACAGGAATTGCAGCTGGTGAACTGTAGTTAGTGCTGTTATAAAAGGCTTTTTTTTCTGTTTTAGAAACAGAATAAAGATATCAGGAATCATAAAGAGGTGCTTTATAGAATCTATTGCCCCTTTTCCACTGGCCTACATGTTTTTGCGAATACCAATTCATTCCAAATGAACATCTGAAAAAAGCAGGGAGGACAAAAAGTGCCTATTTATCTCACTCTCCGAGTAGAGGCCAACTTCAGGAGATTTGTGGGAAATTCAGGAACTGAAATCCAAATGGTTAAACATCTGGTGCTCAAATATCCAGGATGGTCTGAAAACTAGTCGTTTTGTAAATTTGAGTCTGGGAAATTGAGAAAGGAAGCCGTTCTGGAACCCCGACCTGAGAGCGCCGCTGTAAAGCGTGCTTTATCTCTGGAAGCAGTTTGACCTCCCTTCCTGTTTGTCGAAGACAACAGAAACATGACAGCGCTGACTGATGGAGTCTGTTGTATAAGCAGCCTGACTCAGACCTCAAGTCTGTGCTTCCTGCAGCTCTGCAGGCCTGGGTCTGAGCGCCCTCTAGTGTTTAATCGTTGTCGGTGATATCTCCACTCATTTCTGCCCTCCTCCTCCCCCCTTCCCCTCTCTCTCTTTTCAGTATTCACCCAACATGACGATGAGTGTGTGATTTTCTTTTTTTTTTTCTTTTTAATCTTTCTCCCCCAATTTTTTGTGACTCTGCACCTGATTTTTTTTTTTGATTTTTTTTTTTTAAATCATTTTCTTCAATCCTAACTTGACCCTCGGACTGACCCGCCTCCCCTCATCGCACACACACACCTTTTCTCCCCTTGGCCCCCCTCCCTCCTGACGGCATCCGTCCTCCACCGCCCCCGACCCGCCCTCTGTCTTCCTCTCCTCCCTTCGGGAACTGCTGCGGCCACGCAGCCTTCCGGGAGCGCCCTGGAGCATGCTGGAACTCTAATTAAGACGGGCCCTCCCGGAGCGTGCAAAATGGCCGCCGGCGTGAACAGGAAGCAGTCGCAGGGCAGCAGGAAGGGCCTCCTCTCAGACTCCGGCCCCAGCCTCCCCAGCTTTCTCTCGGGGTCCAGACAATGAGCGAGGGGATGGAGGAGACCGGAGCGCGCCGCCGTCCCTCCTGGACTCTCTTTGCAGCTGCTGAGAATCTCATCAACCACAATGTTGGATTTTTTTTTTTATTTATTTTTTTTTCCGTCTTTACTGGTTTTTGTTTTTGCTCCCAACAGATTCCACAGAGGGCCCTCGATGTCCCTACAACATTGTTTTTTGTTTTTTTTTCTCTGTACGTGTACATTTGTAACAGAGTTGTTGTGATGATCAGTGAACATGTTTTTCCAAAATTCTTTTGTGTATGTAATGTATCATTGCTATTTTTATTTTAATTGTATTATTATTATTATGATATTGCTATTATTTTAAGATTAAGGTTTTTCTTTTCATTTGTTTTTAGGGGCACACTGTTTAAATGAAAACAGCACATGTGCACACACACACACACGAGTCTCAAATACAGATTCCTCTCATTTAGAATATCGTTGGAAAGTTAATTCATATCAGAAATTCAATTCAAAATGTTAAATTAATCAGAGTTGAATGTTGTAAGTGTATATTTAAGTTAGTGGTTATAGCTGAAGGCTGATGAAAATGCGAAATGCGGTTTCCAACAAAATTTGAATGAAAACATCAAAGAAAAAAAAAAAGTTACTGAAAAGTTTGTCCACTCATTATATGCACTCAGTACTTGACCTGGGCTCCTTTTGCATTAATTTATGCATCGTTAGATTCACTGCAGGGGTTCAAGTCATGCAAGTTTACCAGCTCAGACTGCACAAAAACAAAAAGAAATGTGCTGCTGAGCAACAGTGCAGCATTTGTTCTGTTGGCTTTGTGTCGGCTTGATGAATGCGACAGCTGTACTCCATGTTGGTGCATGCAATCATGCATTAGCACTTTTTTTTTCTTCCACCCAGTTTTCCATTGACATGCTTACAGCAGCAGGGTGCTTGATTGCCGTCAGGTCAGAGGTCGCCATCTTAGCAGAAGCTGCATTTTGGATTTTTTGTTGGCCGTCGACCTTGATCAGCTGGATAAATATATCACTCTGTCAGTTTCACATTTTGAATTTAAACACTGAAGTAAATGTTTTGATGATATTCAGACTCGCTGAGAAGCACCTGTAATTTGCTGCGCGTCACATGGCTTTCTGTGAGCACACTGCCCCCTGCTGGTGGGATTTTATTTCGTCCATTACGGTACCTATTGAGCATTTTTGAAAACATCCAGATCTTTTTACTCCCTTGCTCACCAGCAGCATCTCTGCCTCCTGCTTTTGTAACTTTGCTGCAGTAAAAAAAAAATAATAATAATAATAATAATAATGCACAGCTCTATTTATTTATGTACTTTTAATTTGTTTATAAATCCTTTTCTTTCTTTTTGTTTTCTTTTCGTTTTTGTAAGTGTCATCCCTGTTTTTGTCGCAGAATTGGTAGCAACTGTATAAATCTGCAGATGCGCTCAGCAGAGTCCTCCATCTGAGCCCGAAAGGTTCTGTCCACGCCACTCCACCCCACCTTCCTCTGCCAGTATTGCGATCCTGTTTGTCCGCCTGTGCTGTTTTGGAGCTTGCTTTGCTGAAAGGAAGGTTTGGGAGCCCCAAATCTCTGCTCCGTTGACTAAAAGAGCGACGTCCCTCCTCCTCCTCCTCTTCCTCCTCTTCCATCCTTCTCCCTTTATTCTCATCTCTCCATCAGGCTGGCATTCTTACACAAACACCACTTTTCCCCCTCTCCTTCACTTCTGAATTTTTTTTTTGTACAACTCTCCATGTTTTTTTTTTTCAATTTGTTCTGTTGTTTTTGTTTTTTTTTTCTTTTTGTAAATACTGTAAAATGCATTTTGATATCATTGACATGTTTTGATATTTCAAATCACAACTGAACAGTTGATCAGTAGCGTGCTGATTCAGGCAAGCGGTGTACTTTTAACCAGAAATGATATGAAACTTAAAAACCGGAGCTGCTATAGACGATTATGCTATTTCACCTCGCAACCCATATTTACGTGGGGGATTTGGGGGGGCCTCTCTGTGCTGCAACTGAGCAGGACAAAAGGAGGGAAATTACCTGTAGTTAGTTCTGGGATAACTCATCGACACGTGTTTTAAACATGATGCATTTGAGGTGACTACAGAAAAATACAAAGTAAGAAATTTGTTTTCTTCTTTCTTTTTTTTTCTTTTCTTTCTTTTTTGCAATTTTTGGCAGAATTTTCAAAGACCAGGTGCAAAAACAAATGACACGTGGTCTCGGATGCACTGCAGCTCAGCTTCTTTTGACTTGACAACAAAAAAACAAACAAACAAACAAAGCAGGGCACACAGGACACTGGCTCTCAGTCCAGCACACCGGAGATCAGAGTACATACTTTACTATGAAGGATTTTCTAATCTATTTAAAATCAGGCAAGAGAAACGTTTGTGGAAGCAAGAGGAAGGAAGGAGAGAGAAAAAAAAAAGCCACATGGACATATTTGTTGCTAAGATGAGGTAGAGAAAGTGCATCAACATGCGTTTTCTCCCGTGTACTTTAATACTGTTGTATAAAATGCAGTCCGACTTCTTTCTGTCCTGTAAGCAAAGCCGTCACAATGTTGATCATTACTGTATTTCTATCGTGCTGATGTATAATACTGTAACATTAAGGAATGGGGAGGGTTAAGACAGGACTTTGGGGCAGAATTGGGAGTAAAGATTTTTTTTTTTTTTTCTGTTCGGTTCCTCATTATTTCCTCCTGATGACAAAGCAGTATTGAATATAAGGCAGGAAGTTGCTTTGTATATCATGTTAGGGTAGTTTCAGATCCTAAATGTCTTGTGTAGTTAAAAAAAAGAGGTTCCTTCGTATGTTTCTTTATATTGTAAAGTTACTTTAGACAAAAAAAAAAGTTGCTTATTGAAAAAAAAAGGTTGGAAATCTACATCGATGCTGATTAAATGTACTTTATTTTATTGTTTTGTTTTAATTTCCATCAACTTGTCGGTCGTTTTTGCCTGTGTCCCTCTTGTTGTAGATACATATTAAAAAGAAATAAAATGACTTCACTCCTTTTGCCATGAACACTAGCTCCTATGTTCCTTCTAAATTTGAAACCAGAACATTTTTCTTCTCAAATATTTTTCCATTAGGCTACAAAACGACATTCAAAAACACACAGACTGAGTGAAAAGATGTTAACTAGTTTTGCGGCTAGTTCTTACATCTACTTCATAGAAGGTGAAACTCATTCAGATCGAGAACTGATACAAAATAATGCAGGAAGCTGCAGATGTGGCTGGACTCGACACTTATTTAAATAAAATAAAACCAGACCGCAAACCTATAGCTTCACAGTTTCAGAAGTCCAAATTATTTTGTTCCAACTGCGCCGAGTGGCGACGCGGTGACCTCCCGCTCCTCTCCCTGTGACTGAAGCCAGCAGGAGCGAACAGAGAGGAGGCCTGGGGCAGCAGAGGGAGCAGGGCCGCTCTGGCAGAGGTCAGGGGAGAGGAGGAGCAGGGCGGGCGCGGCTGAAACCAGGACACGCGTCTGCTGCTTCCTGCAGGTAAAACGTTAGCTGGCACCTGCAGGCGAGAGTCCGGTTGCTTCGTTAAGGGCGGGAGGTGAAGGGGAGGATTGACCGCAGCGACAGAGGGGAGGGTGTTCCTGCGGAGATAAAAGCGACGGGATGAGCAGGCTGAAAGCTTCGTGTCTGACCCTCCTGGTGACAGAATCCTCTTGGGGACACCGCCGTCTGATTTAGTTGTAACCGAGTCCTTACTCCAGCATTTACGAACGTCCCCGGTAAACCCAGCATCCGGTCTGCGCGCCACGCCGTCCTCTATCTCCTCATCTACGTCCTCGTCTCCACATTCTCCCTGCACCTCTCCTTCCTCCTCGAGGTTCCTCTCCCTCATTCCCCGTTCATAAGCCCTCTGCAGGGAGTCCAGGTTGTTGATGGCCAACCACGGTTCAGACGACACCCTCTGTCTGGAAGCCGGACCCCTACATGGACTTGACTGACTCAGCTCGAACGACGAGCGTCTGCTGCCGCTTCCGTGTTTGCCTGCTGGACATAAACGAACAGAAAAGCCCGAGTCAGAGTCATTACTAAATGATGCTATTTCTACAATTCCAAAATTACACTCTTGTCTTTCTTCCAGGAACAATCTGACCAAACACTGTCGTTTAGTCGATGTAGTTTCTTGCAAGATTCAAAGCTAGAAATTCACATCCAAGGGACATTTCTACGTTGCAACTTGGAAATTACCCAGCATTCATGGAATTAGTCTGAACCAACTTTGAATGCAGTTGCGATTTGAAATTTCCTGGCTAAGAATTTTGCAGACAGAGAAATTTAAAAGGAAACTTTCTTCTGAGGGCATTTGCTAAATGTTAGCCATTCCTAACCCAGTGTTGATGCGAGGCTGATTGATTATAGCAAAGTTCTCGTCTTCTAGCTGTAGATTTTAGATTAAATAATTGTGAGGTAGTTCACCTTTACCAGCCAAACAACCCAGCAGTATGAAGCTACCACCACCATGCCTGACAGTGGCTACAGAGTTACTGGAATTAAAAGCGTTATTTCGACCCGTCCAATAACATTTCTCGTCAGCTAGCTGGTTCTGCCTTTATTATATCTGACTGTAAACCATTTCTCCAGATGACTTTAGACTTCTCCAGATGGAAAGCTGCCCATTTTAGGCAAATGTCATTCGTTCTTGTCTTTCATCTGAGGTCAGTTAACTGAGACCTGAAGATGCGCAACCAGTTCTCATGATTTTAACCAATTTCTGACAGGAGGATAGGTCAAATGTTTTTTTTTTGTTTTTTTTTAAAATCCTCACTTGTTCCTCTGAAGTTGAAGATGTTTCCCCCCTCAGGCGAGCTTGGCGAGCCCGTCTTCAGGATGATGTCGGACGGGGACATGCAGGACACTGGGGAGGAGTCCGGAGACGGGGGGACGTTCAGGTACCTCCTGGTCACTGGGCCTCTGTTCGCACCCGTCTCCGTAGCAATGATGATGATGTCACGACCTTTGGCCCGGCAAGCGTCTATTAGCACCTGAAATAAAAGTGCGGCATGAATCATCTGTGGTACTCTTATATCTTTTTAGGATTTTTCTCTATTTTTTTTTCCGTTGGGATAATAACCTGCACTGTGGGTTGGTGCTGTGCGTTGATGGCGTAGACCAAAGCTGAGGCTCCAGAGCCGTCCTCTATGCACGGGTCAGCTCCTGCAGCCACCAGGGCGGACGCCACCGGAGCGCCCGCTCTCTGCATACAGGTGTACATCAGAGGAGTGCGACCCTCCTGGTCCTGTGCGTTGGGATCTGCCTGATTGTAGGTGATGCTGTTTAAATATTTCTGAAATTCAAACTTTAGCTGATCTAAATGTCGTTTGCTTCATCTTCCCACCATAAAAAAAAAAAAAACAACAACAAAAAAACAACTGCTCTGGGTCTGTCGGTTTTGCGTTGTGGCTCTTGAGTGAAGATGCACAAGCAAAGTGTCTGTTTCATAATGCACTTTTGGTGAGAGGTTTTGTGTTCCACAATGGACAAAACGTTCAAGAACACACACGTGGGTGGATGAAGTACTTAAATCTGAGGCTTATTTAATTCATTTTTGTGCATTGTAAATATACAACACTGCAAAAAAAAACACCAAAATTTTACCAAGTATTTTGGCCTAGTTTCTAGTGCAAGTATGTTAGTACACTTGAAATAAAAAAAAAATAAAATTAAAAATACTAACTTATAAGTAACTTTTCAGCAACATATAAGCTTGTTTTGAGACAGTATGTCCTTAATATTGGTGTAAAAAGTACTAGTTGGAAGTGAAATAATCTTCTAGTGGAACAACAAACTTTTCCATATTCCTCTGGGAGATTATTTCACTTATACCCAACACTCTTTCATCAACATTAAGGAATTATTCACTTTAAACAAGCTCATATATATCAACGCTGAGAAGCTACTTATAAGTTAGTTTTGTCCTATTTCAAATGGACTAACATATATGCACAAGAAACTAGACCAAAAAGTACTTAGCAGGATTTTGTGTTTTTGCTGTGAAAACCGTCACACTGCCGTCGCGCATGTGTTTTCGTGAAAGGGGAAGTATTTGTCACCACAGTTTGACCTTATTCTGCAGCAGGAATCTCAGGAGTTTCACACTCTCCTTCCCGGCTGGCTCTCCTCTCAGGGCCTTGCAGGCAGCCAAGAGGGGCGTCTCTCCTCTCTGGTTGCTCCCGTTCACCTGAGCCCCGCCTTCCACGAGGAGGCGGACCAGACGAAGCTTCCCGCAGGAGGCTGCGCTGATGAGGGGGCTGGAGTCTGTCAGAGGATCCCCCATTTGCCCTGAGAGGCAAAACAGAGTCAGGCAGGCTGCATTTTAGTCGCTGACCCGCTGAGAAGTTTGCTCTTCATCAGCGTGAATGTCGTAATCGTGTTGGCGCTTTCGATGGTCCCATTGGAATTGGTCTGAAAATGCAGGATATGCAACTCGAATTGAACGCAAAAGCTTTTTTTTTAATTACAAAGATTTCAAATGATGCATAGTCAAACAAATGCGTGCAACACCACCAACAGAAACGGATGTGGGGGGGGAGTGAAATTTGCAATTCATCAACAAGCTTCTGGCTCCACATTCGACCAATCTTCTGATCTAAGACGATGGAAATCATTTATATTTGTTGGTGTCCAGCAATAAACAATTACTTTTAGGAATAGTCTGTAAATTTCTAGATCTAAATGTCTTCACAAAGAAGTTTTTTGCAGTCAAGGGAGACCAAAAAAAAAAAAAAAGGGTATTTGGGAAGGATTGTATTTTTGTTGTCTTTTTGTATATTTTTCGTCACCCGCTAAAACGTCCTAAATTGAAATATAAGTTGAGAACAAAGATGGAGAAAGACATCGGTTGATGTGTATTAAATTAACAAAAAGCACGTCACTTACCTTATGGTTCTTTTTGCTGTCAGTTCAGCCGGAAAGAAATCATTTCACACCGAAGTCGTTGTTAATCCTTTGAAACATTTGCCTTTGTTTTGTTTTTAGAAGAAGAAGAAGAAGCGCCTTCATGCGTCGCTGCGATCTGCAGAGGGAAAAGTGAGTTTCCCTCAGCAGCCTCCCTCCCACCTGCTCTCCTGCTCCCTGTTGGCGCAGGAGAGGTTCGGCTCAGGGCGGGCGTTCAAAGTCACAAACGGTTTCCAGCCCAAAATGTCACCTGTCGCAAACACAGCATCACAAAGAGCCAGAGGGCCTTTGATATGAGTCAGCTTTGAACGGCTCTCATCTGCCCTGCGACCACCGTCTGTGTTCAAACAGACGCAGGGAAAAAAGACAAAAGCAAACAAAAACCCCTCGGCATGCACAGGCTCTCTGTTCAACTCTCAGCAGTTCATTAAAACTGTCTGCTGCTGCTGCTTTGGAGTTGGTCATTTTCAGTGATTCAGCTCCAAAAGTGAAACTCAAGATTCCTGAAGCAAAGAGTGGAATATTTTAGGGGTTTCTTTCTGTTATTTATTTTTATTTTTATTTTTTAATAAATGTGGCTTGCAGGATTCAGAAAAAATCCTCAGACATTTGATTTGTGGATATTGGGCAAATACTATGTTATGAAATCTCTGATATTCCAGAAGTCACAGTTCTTTTTAAAGCATCAACATCAGTATATCTGACAAATCTTTTGAATACCATCAGCTTAAAGCTATTATCCTGAAAAAAAATCAGTGACATACTCCTTCAGTGACTGACTGTTGCATCCCAGGTGCACAAAGGAGCATTATAGCAGGTCCTTCTTCCCAGCAGCTGTACGACTATAACCATCACTTGCTGTTTTTTTATGTCTTTCCCATTTGTTTTAAATGTCTGTCTTTTGTACGTTTCTTAAAATACCCTATGCAGATGCAGATTTTTTGCATGATTTTTTTAAAGTAAATATAGCGTATGCTATCTAATAATTCCATAGCATTTTATGCCGTAAATCTGCCCTCATTGTACAGTCTCATTTCCTACTTTCTGTTTTTATTTTAGCTCAATTTAGTTAATTTACATACCAACAGATCACAACACATGACAGCTGAAGGCCCTTTAATGTACATTTTTACCTAGATGTGAAAGTACATTCTTCTACTTGGCTGTCACTTTACTGCTGCTTTATTGTCCTTCAGTGATTTTCTCACTGAAGGACAATAAAGAATATTTCACTTTAACCTGTCCACAAAACAGGACGATGTAGGTCTGAATGTTTACAAAGAAAACATGCATAATGTTGTGCATTTTTGTTTTATTTAACCTCCGTGGAGTTTATTGCTACCTCCATTAGCCCCACCACAACCTGCAGAATCGATGACTGCGATACATTTATGGCTTTCCTAAAAGAATGTGACTCCTTCTACGGCTACTATGAGACCAGAAAGAGAGCTTATGCAGCATTCTCATTCCCAGGTCTCCTCGCTGCTAGTTAGCTCCATGTTTAAGAATCAATCTTAAGATGCTTTTAGTCACTTTTGAAGCCATTAAAGGTCTTGGGAGGAACAAAAACCCTCAGTGGTGCATAATTTTCCTCAAAAAAAGGCAAAAAGCCTTTCTGAAGACTCTTTCCCAGGGGAGGCCATTGATGTTTTTAAAAGCAAATTTGAGATTGATCTTTGTGGTTTAGGGTTTTGTTTGATTTTAGGTAATTATGATAAACTGCTCAGCACTGTTTGGCTTTATACTGATTACATTTTTAATGTACTTTATTTTCTGTAATTTTCATGATTTACTCACTTTTCTCCTGTTTTAGTTCATTTCCATCTCATTTGTTTTTTAAATTAATTAATTGTTAACCTCTGTTAACAATGCATTTTTGTACATTTCTTCTTTTTAAATCCATACTTGTTGAACACATTAATTATTTTTTTTATATATCTGTTTGGTCATAGATGCTGCCTTATGTATCTAGCTTATGTAAATCACTTTGCGTTCCCCATTAATTGCTTGAAAAATGCTCTGTAAACAAAGATTGACTGGCTGCTGGTCGGGAGCACTAAAACAGAAAATTTAAGCCATAACACAGTCATGTATGTCCCATTTCTAACCTATCTATACTAGCAGTGTAATACAGCAAATCACATTTACAGCATCTATATCCTAGATAACTCTGATTAGGTTTCCACTGCACTTCCTTCTACACCTACTTCGTCACGTAAACACACCCATGTGCATTTATATAACATAGCTTTAGTCCTCAAGACAAGTATGTCACTGACATATAATTGCAGTTCAACTGGTTTTATCAGTGTGGCTCAGACAGTCTTGTACTCTTTTACCACCATCCCTTCAGCACAGACAGGATTTAGCCTTTTTTTCTCTCTTTTTTTTTGTTCTGCCTTTCAAGCATATTTTTTCCCCCCACAAAGAAACACAATAATACTGAATGAATAAGTGCCTCATCCTGAAAGTTGCAGCTGTCTGTAATAAACCAGGTTGGAGCACATCGTCATTGTTTTTGTTATTTCACAATTACAACAGTTTCATGATGTGGCCTTTATGTAATTCTGGCATTAAGAGGGTTTAAATGCTGAAACTGTGAAGCTGTAAAAACATGGTCTCTTCTCAGACTGGTTGGAAAACTACTTTCCTATGTAATTATTTGACAAGCTCTTTTAAATGGATGTTTATAACTCAGTCTTTTTTTTTTTCCTGTCGCATAAGCACCATCTAGAATTCCTTTACTTGCAGTTATCATCAGAGTTGCCACAGACATCCCGCTTCCATTAAATATGTGTTTTGCTAATGGCTCTACGGTGCATCTATAGGACTTTTGCCTCGATGTCAGGAGGTATGATAGATACTGTAGCATATTTCCACAAACTTTGCATATTTCTGCAAAAAAAAAAATAATAATTTGATTTTGGAAGAAACTAACGAAAAAACTTCTTTTCTCCATTCAATATATAATTTCGAACATGTGGCAGGGATGCACATCCAGCTCATGTTGTGAAATAAAACAATGTATTTTGTAAAATATGTATCTTTGAATAAACTGATTAAAGTTTTACGTACTGTACGTGTTAATTACCTAACCGGGGGCATCGTCACAAACTATTGACTACAAACAAAGCTTGTCATTTGCACCGCAGTACATTCTTTATTGACCTGTACTTCTGGACAGCGTAAGCTATTTGAAAATGAGTGTTGTGTCATTAGTTGTGACTTATGACAGTGAAGTTGGAAACTTATTTGTAGCTTACAGTGTATTAAAGGATTAATGCACTGGTTTTGGAGGAGGAACCTGGTCTGCATTTGATCACCTTTAGTTCAAAATCTAGGATTCTCGGACTGGTTAAATCTGTATTTTTCACTAAAAAGTTTAATTTTTATCAAGTTGAGATTTATTAAACTTGAAGTTGTTTAGTTTGTTTTTATTTATTGACATATACTAATAGAGCTAAAGATTCACATCTATATCTAAATATATCTTTATATATCTGCCTTTAGCGGTCTAATGATGGAAGACCACCCTCATGGCCAGTGGTTTGAATTGTATCTTATTACGGCCTGCCATAGCCCTTCGCAAACATGAGTCTCCCCCGTTACCTCATGTAAAGGACCATTAGCATAGCGAGACGAGGACGAGAAACCCAACAAAAAGAGTGGAAGTGGTTACGTAAGACCTACGCAATGGCTTGTGCGTGTCTCTCGACCAATAGGATCCGCTTTGAGTTGAGCCGTAATAGCGCGCCGCGGAGCAGCAGCAGAAGCCTCACAGCTCCGTGGAGGTCTTTCTTTGGATCCGACTGGCCAATGTTTGCCCATTTATATCTCGTCGGGCTGCTTTGGTTCGGAATAATTCTGACCGGGACGGGAGGATTGTGGCGCGATGTCGGCTCTGAGGGAGAAGCAGTGTTACGGACTGTCCAGCGGTAAACTAGACCTCGGCGGCAACGTCTCTGTTTTTCACGTAAAACTCACTGACAGCGCGGCAAGAGCCATTGGTACCTTTCAAAACGGCAAGGTGGGTCTTCACGCTGCTCTTCCTCTCGGTAAATTGCGCCGCATGAACTTGTTACGGGGCCTCTCGCTTGCTTTAAAAACGAAGCGACGGGGGTTGTGCTGTGAATTTCGGCCGAAGTTCACCGCCACCTTCCCCCGGAGGTGGTTGCTACCAACGAGCCCCCCCACCACCTTTTTTTGTTGCCAATACATGTTGCATAATGCAACGCGGAAACGTGTGTGTTGTGAAGCTTGTAGCAAGCTGCTGGCCAAGTCCAAACAGGCTTCTGGCAAAGTGTGAGGGCAGCTCATCAGTGAGGAGGACAGGAGAAGGAAAGTGAGGGAGGAGAAGCTGTGGGGGTGAAGGCTTGTAGTAGGAGGGAATATTTGGATGAAACTCCACGCTGGTCATTGACTGATATTATACTTTTTTTTTTCTAAAACTAGGCCATGGCAGAGTGACTGAACTCAAAATTCACCATTTAACCCAGTTAATCACCACTGAACCAGATGCTGCAGGAAGTCTAACGTAACAGACACTTCCTCAAATCAGCAATTCCTTGTAACGAGGGTTGGAAACTCCTCGGTGAGGAAATTACTGCCACCTCTTTGAAAGCTTAAAGGTGAACCCCCCTCCGATCGATTTCGTCATAATTGGACCTGAAGTGGCGATGAGACAGAACGGCTGGGGGGGAAATCACCTAAGCCGAGACTCGGAGCTTTACGGCTCTTCAGATCACACTTGCGCGCATCACGCAGGAAAAAGTAAGACATCTGCACATGAAGCAGGGCCAGACCCTGCGCTGGCTGCCAGCTCACACTGCGCACTCAACAGGTGGACTCTCGATTTAAAAAGGTCACTTAGATGGTAGTCACTGCATACTTTCCATCAGGGCTGCAGACGTGTCACTCCTGAGCTTTTTTTTTTTTTTTTTAATTTCACTCAATGTGACAACGCATTTTTGTTTATTTGCTGTGTCATGATCTTTGAACAGATTTATGATGCTGAATCTGCTGTATGTTTGCATAGATAATCAAAATGATGTTTTTTTTAAATCATTTGTTTATTGGTCATAAAATCAAAGATGAATCTGAGGGATGGTTGAAATGTTGCACAGACATGGGTCATGGATGTATTTACTGTAAATAAAAGGACTTGCTAAAGAGTTTGTGCTTGAACTTGCTCACATTGTTGGCATATTTTAGGCACAAACCTCAATGTTATTCAGGTTTTATGACCAACACACAATAAATGATTGTTTTCTTTTTTTTTTTTTACAAAGAAAAATACATTTATACAGTAAAACTGCAGAATACATTGCAAATACAGCCTCTTTGTTTTTGCAAAGGACTGTCTGGAGAACAGCTTATATATTCCAAGTGCTATGAACTTGCATTTTAAATGCTAAGGTAATATTTAGCCAGCTGGACAGAGTCACACGACATTAGATGATCACCGATCAAATGAAGCTGTCCAAAATATCAAATCTCAAGAGTGTAGGAAGCATAGATGGAAAAGACAAAGGAGAAAATAAGCATATATCACAATTGGTAACAGATTTACCAAATCCAATCGCCATTGCAAGGTTGCAGGCTGGACAAGAAGCAAAGCAGAGAAACAGCCATGAAGGAAACCTGCAAAAGAATCAGTCAGCAACTTTTAGTTGGGGATCTCACAGATTTCTGCTTTATTTAGTGACGAGAAGGAAGTCATTATTGAATTAAAGCGATAAGAAGAGTGGTGTCAAACGTGACCAAAAGTACATTTTTTTGGCAAGTGACGCGTGCGTCAGAAAACTAACCCGTCACATTATTATCAACATGTTGACCCAAGGTGAAAGATGGTGGCATCATCAATCTGCATGGTTTTTATTAACCAAGGGCAGGGAAGTTGGTCAAATTGGAAAGAAAGATGGATTGAGCTAAAGAGAGGGCTATCCCGAAAGAAAACTTGTAGGGTTGATAATCACCCTCAGACGGGGAAATGACCCTCAACCTCCAGCCAGAGAAACAATCGAATCCAGAATCTGACAAGAGACGCACTCTTAAAGACCTGCAGCTCCAATGGCAGCAAGTACAGTAAAGATACAGAAGTCTGAGAATGAATGCATGCCACACTTTTCAGATATTTATTTGTAAATCTTAAGAAGGATACTTTATAAGTTGTCTTTTCTCTGCACTTGAAAATCAAACACTTGCATTTCGTTGGTCTGCCATACAAAAACCAAATGAATTGCACTGGTTTGTTTATGTAAAGTAACAAAACATGGAGGAGTTTATTGCTTTTTCTAAGTGCTGTGTGTTTATGTCACACTCGTACTGAATCACTACGCACAAAATTCAGCTTCTCTTGATATTCTTCACAGCTTCTGTTTTTTTTTTTTTTTTTTTTTTTTAATCTTCTTTAGAGCTGGTCTTCCCGTCCTACCATCACCTTCAGTGGAAATCAAGGGGTAAGATGACCTGCTATTTCCGCTCCCTTAACACTGTGTTTTCCCTCGTATTGTATCTTAAAAAATATCCAATCTCCGTTGTAGAGAATCGCCGTACCTTGCTCAGAAAATGGAAATGAAGCGAGGATCTTCACCTTCGGAGTGACTAACGTCGCTCGAAACAGTCCGCACGGAAGCTTCGACTGCGTCAAGCAGCACGACGCGGGGTAAGCCATGAAGGAACGGCCAGCAGAAACGCAAATATCGACTGCTTTATTCATTCTGAACAAGTGAACAGCCGGCTTTTCAAAATGACAGCCACCGTTGGGACCTTACATTAGCATTTAGTCGTAGCGGTTAACGTTACGTTGACGTTTAGCTGTATATTCAGTGGGATGGTAGCTGCCAACGTTTCCAAATTCCATATGTTTCACGCCAGACTGTGATTAATAGGAAAAGTGCCTTTACTATACTCTCCTGAGCCTTCCTGTTATCCACTGAAAGTCTTCCTCTCTGTTGCCGTCTTGCAGCCTGAACAAACAATAAGCTTTTTTTGACCTGTTGTAGAAAGTCGTTTATATTTGAAATAGTTTCTTGCATTCGTGTGAGCCCTTCAATCACGAAGCACCTCCCTGGTATTGAAAATAGCAACTTTTATTGTCTTCTTCCCAGTGGTTGTTTTTTAAGCAATTTGTCCATTTAAAGTGTTATTAGGTGAAGAAGGCAACGTTTTGAGTTCCTACTTGTTGATCTAGCCATTTCTCTGAGTAGAAGATGAATAAAAGTTGGACTTTTTAATTCTCTCTAGTAAAGAGAAGTTTTTTATTTATTGTTGTTTTCCTTTTTTTTTTTTTAAATCAGCCACAGTTGGGCTTCTGGTTAGGCAAATTACTTCCCTCAACAGCTAACAGGTCGTCTCGTCTGCAGCAACATTATCACATAAAGTTGCATTGTTGACGTTATCTTTGGATTTGATTACCAGAGGAAACCCGGGAAGCAGAGAAGAGAATTTAAATAACGTCGAGGAAGAAAATTAAATTCCCCGTGTCTGATTCAGAACTGACGCTCTTCAGAGCCGTTCCTAAAAACCGAATTTGGACTCGGCCGGCGAAACGGTCCGGCTGATGCAAGCGGGCATCAACTTAAGTAACCGGGTTAGGTTTTTATTAGGAGCATCAATCATGGCAGGCTGAATGCTGACTGTCTTCCCCCCCACCCCCACGTTGTGCTCTCAGTGCTGCCGAGGAGCTGACATGTCTCGGAGTGATTCAGAAGAAGATGACAGTCAACGCCACAGATGACTCGTATGATAAGGCTCGCCAGAGCATGACCCAGGCCGAGGAGGAGACGCGCAGCAGAGGGGCCATCGTCATCAAGAACGGCGCACGCTACCAGGGTAAGAAGAACGGAAAAGGGCTTGCATGTCTGCAGTGTGCGTGTGTGTGTGTGCGCGATTATACAACCAGAAACCCAGCGCAAGACAGGCGCTCGGCCTGAAGGCGATTCTCTCTCTGATATCCTGAAAATGCTGTCAGCCATATTGCATTGGTTGCCTTGGAAACATGTGTAGTAAACAGATATTTTAAGGGTTGCTTTCTGTTTTTTTGTTTTGTTGTTTTTTTTTGCTCTTCCTGCACATTTTGTCCCTTTTCTTTCTTGGTGATTGCATTTCAGTTTAGCACAAAAATGAACAGTGCAAATGCAGGACAATCAGTTTTGCTCTCTGCGTTGTAGAGCCAGCGCTTTAGCTTTTCCTTGTTCTACCACTGTTGTTGCATATCCAACCACCACACCACTTCCTCCTGAGATGATATGTTAGTCTCTGTCATCATCTCTCAGTGAACCTACACAGACACACAAATGGAGTTTAGCATGTTAAGATATGATGAGTCTGTTGTTTTAGAGGAAGCTTAAAGAGGGGGGGGGGCAAGAAAATCAACATTACTCATGCCAGGGTTGTGCAACAGTGTGGTTATGTCTTAAATTAGATTGCTACATCTGCTCGCTGTGCTCTGTTTGTGTCTTTCTAGCCTGACTGTGGCTTTCTGGTGGGGTGAACTGAGGTCTTTTCTTTTTTTATTCACAACTCTGCAAGTGGAGAAAGTTAAGATAGAACAACTTCCTCCTCTCATGTCTAATCTTGTCTAAAATGATTTAACAACCTCATTGTTGATGCATATTTAGTATAGACTGTGGGGTTTAAGTAACACTTTTTTATTTAAACTAACATAACATAATATGGGATTGATTGCCTTTTGAATTAAAAATCTTTCTTGGTAAGGGCCTGTTTTTTTTTTTGTTTTTTTTTTGTGGATAACCTTTTTAACTTCCGGCCTATTAAACTGAGTTTAGATCAGTCATCTCTTGGCTCCCATAGACTGATTGCTCAACACCCCTGAATTGCAAACATTCTTAAGAAGGTTGTAACATAGACGCTCTTGCACACAGGAAATTATTATAAACCATGAATAATACTAATTTGCTTTTCTGCTGCAAAATCAAACTTCTTCGTTAGCTCTTAAGGATGTAGTGGCACAGAGTTATTTACTTGGTTTACTTACTTCTCAAGTATCACATTTTATGGGTGATTTGGACATGGATAATTAGGATATTTTGTGATGTTTAATGCAAAAACTTGTGCTAACTATAAAAAAAAGAAGCAAAGCAAAAAAAAATACAACACTTTTTGGCAGTGTTTATGTATTATACTGCTCTTTAAAAGAATTGTATTCAGCTTTTTCTGTTATCTTTACTTTTCAAATGTATCTTGACAGTTTCCCTAATGAAGAAGTTTCTGAAACGTTCAGGCTGAATAAAAATCAGCCGAGAACTCGGCCTTAAATAGAAACCTGTGAGACTGAATCCTCCAGATTGTTGGAAACCTGGATTTTCTGCAAGCATCAAACCCATTTTTCACCTCTTTACACAAACTTTCTATGGGACTGAAATCAGGACTTTGTTTTGGCCACTTTGTTGTCCTTAAGACCGGTGCTGTGCGGAGGGTCAGTGCTTATCCATGTGTGACGACGTTTTGACTTCCTGGCTGATCTCTTGAGATTCAGCTTCAGTATTTTATCATAATCTTCATTCCTCAGTCCCTCCTGCAGCCAAACAGCCTCAGAACATAAAAGTGCCAGCTCCGCTCCCCACTTTGAGGTGTGCTAGCTTGGTTTCCTCCAAACCTGACGGCTAAACACGTGACTTTAGTTTGATTAGACCACGAGACGTGTCTCTACAACTTGGGGTTGTGTCTCTTTTTGTGTATTTGCAAACCATAATCTGGCTTGTTGTGTTGCTTTTGAACTAATGGCTTCCTCCTGTCTGAATGGACCGTGTCTGTACAGGACTCGTCTCACCGTGGATAATCACGCTCTCTCGCCAGCTGCAGCCGGTTCCTTCACAAGGACCTTAAGCCTTTGTTCTGGGCTTTTTGCACAAATTTGCCAAAGCACAGTCATGTCTGGGACTCTGCACCAAAACTTGCCTGATAATGAGGAGGTTTTATTTTTAGAACAGTATTTGAGTGCGGTGCTCTAAGTGTAGCAGTAAGGAATAAATTGACTGTTTATCTGGAAGGTGCTATGAACACAATTTCTAAACGTACTTATTGCTGATGCCTTTTTTTGTCTCCTCTCCCTTTTTCCTTATTTTCTTTCTCAGGCAAGAAGGTGACGGTGCGAGCTCCGGCTCCGGCGCTGGCCAAGCTGACCAAGCCCAAGCACTCGTCTCACTCCCTCCTCAACAACATCAAGAAGGGGGCCAGCCTGCCAAGGCAGAGGAAGGGTCCCTGTCCAGTGAGTAGGAAAAGTGTCGGTGACGTTGGGGAGCGGCCCCTCAGGGAGAGAGTGATGCACCTGCTGGCTCTGAGGCCGTACAAGAGGCCCGAGCTGATCCTGAGGCTGCAGAAAGACGGGATGGCAGACGGAGACAAGGACGTGCTGGACGCCGTGATGATGGAGGTGACGAAGTTACTTTGACGCTGTGGGAACGAATCCAATAAAACATCTGAATAAGTTTACTGCCGTTCGACGTGTGGTGCAGGAAGAAATTCTGACGGAGGTGGCCCGTTTGTTTTGCAGGTGGGACAGCTCAGTAACAGAGACAGCACGTTCGTCCTGAAGGACGGCCTGTACAAGGAGCTGCAGAAGGACTGGCCAGGCTACACCTCAGGGGACCAGCAGCTGCTTAAACGGATCCTCGTCAGGTAATAAAAACAAATCCTCATTGTTTGCTTGTTGTTCTATCAAACAGTTATTTGCCGTTTATTATATTTATCAATGCCGGTTTTCCAGCTGTTTGAGTAGCTGGAACACCTGTAGGGTTATTTTCTAACCCTATAGAAAATAAATCTCTAAGTAAGATCAGAGAGTGGTATGTTGTAAACAACATTACTTCGGTTTTAAGTCACGCAGTCATGCTGAAAGGCAGCTTGAGGATCATCATCATCAGCATCCTTCGGCGTTGCGTAAACTGACTGTCACCTGTATGAAGTCACTCTTTACCTGGAAATGTGTTCTGCTGGATGTTCTTAATAAAAATGGAAATGAAAAATCATTCAAAATGAGCAAAACATGAATCAAAAGGACAACATTCTCAGAACTGAAACGGCTTAATAAATCTAATAAGGTGCTCTACCACGGTAGGTTCATTTACATGGTTGCTCTACTGCAGCTCAGCTTTAGAGAATCCTGCACCAACAGACGCATGAAGTATAAAAGCCACATCGCTTGATCGGCTCGCGCATGTTGAACACAAACCACTGACGGCGTGACGAGAACTCAGCCTTAAATAGAAACCTGTGTGACTTTCTATTTGTGCCACCAACCTGAGTGCACAGTAAGATTGATGTGAGCGCATATCTTGTATATATATATTTTTAAACTGACTTTACTTTTAGTGTGACCAGCATTAAATAGCTTGTTTTAAGATCCGCTGGCTGTTTATTTAATTAGAATTTAGCTGAAGTGCAAAAAACATCTTATTTATTTAAATCATGTTTTTTGGTATTTGTTAAATATTGTCAATAATGACTTCCAGTAACCCTAACCAGATTGTTAAGTTTTATATCAACTTTTAACATGTCTTAGCACAAAAACACAGTTGTCTGTTGCTCACCAGCGGGCTTAGCAAGTTTTCTGGGGGAAACTCTGCGGCGCATCTGTCATTTACTTGGTTCCTTATTTTTGTGTTTTCCTGTTTAACCAGGAAAAAGCCGCAGCAACATTTTATTTCTGCTCCCTTCCTGCTTGATTGTTGATGTGCAATGCTTCCCTTGCAGGAGACTTTTCCAGCCACAGCAGAACCTCCTCACTGTCCCCGAGGCCCAGGTCAGCCCTCTTCGAGAGACCCCCAACTCATCACCCGCACACCGCCCAAAACACTCCCTCCTCGATGAATACGCCGATCCTCTGGCCAGCAAGAAGCCCAGAATATCTCACCTGACGAGCAAATCACCAAGCGAGAATTTCAGACTGAGGTCTTCTAAACAGGAGGCTCTGAAAGGCGCCGAAGCAGCAGCAGCAGCAGAGGACGGGCGAAATAACTCGCTTGACCCCAAAAGACTTTTTGACTCGCTGTCAGCAGTTTGTCAGCAGGAAGCAGAAGTGGCTAAAAGACTGGAGCAGACGGATGCTCCTCAAGAGGAACCTAGAGACCCAGAGGAGCAGCAGAAACCCAAGTCGGATCGCCCCCCTCCGCCTCTGATGGTGCCCGACCTGAGCAGACACACGGTCAAAAAGAAGAAGAGCAAACACAAGCGCAAAGATCAGGTGAGAAAACGGGTGCCTGCTTCAAGGTGGTTGTTGGGATTTCCATTTTAGGTAATTTGTTGATGTTTTTTATGTTTTTTTTTTGTTTGTTTTTTAAGGAGAAAGAAGAATGGAGAGACAAGAAGCATAGGAGAAAAGACAAAGATTGCAGTTCAGATTATTCAAATAACGATGCTCCTTTGCAACGCACAGGTGAGAACTGCCAGACTTGGTGAAACCGTTAATTCCTCTGTACTTTTCTGCTCACTTACAGCTTTTCTTTGTTTCTTTCAGAGACGAGTAAGCTAATGTTTGACTCCAACGTACCTCAAGTTGACACTGACTCAGCAGACTATTTATCGTAAGTTGTTTGTTTGACCTAGTTGCGTTCCTGCTTAAGCAATAGTTACAGGGCTGTTTGCTTTCCTGTTCCCCTGCAACCTGCAGGACAGCAAACACAGGAACGCGTCTTTGCAAAAACCTGGGTCTTCCCTTGAGGCCGTAATTTTATTCAAATTTTATGTGGAAGACGTAAAAAGGAAAGCGTTCGCAGGGCACCAAAATGTATTTTTTCCCAAACTAAAAATGCAAAAATCATTTTTAATAAAACGGGTCATTCAAAACTATGTGAGTTATCTCTTTCTATAAGGAGAAATATTTACATTTTTATATTCACTACTTCACTTTTAATAGTTTTAACTTTTGCAGCTTATTGTGCTACCGTTTAATTTTCAGATGTTTTAAGTGCTCAAAAATTTGAGCAAGCAACACATAAGATGATTAATATGAAATCCAGTTAATTATTTGCATACTATTTATCACAAAATTATATTGAATCGAATCGATTTCAAATTTAAATGTAACCCAAAGAATCTAAATTGGAGTTTATTGATACCCAGCCCTTGTGATTATTCTTTTCCATCTCAATAAAAATCTAAACACTCTTTTCTTTCTTATTTTTTGCTCTTATAATTCTGTTCAGTAGTTATTTTTTTGTAACTCTCTAGTCGACTTACAGATACGACTTTCGGGCATCTGTAAGTTGTGGTAGATCCACACCTTCTGAAGGATCCCGTTTAATGAAAATCATGCCATTTATTAATCTTTTTGGGTCGATTGTTTCACCTTCGAATAGGACAGAAAGCATAAACATAAAGTCAGAGCTACAATGGATGATTTTCTGCTCAAACCAGTATGTTTTTTTGTTTTTTTTCCCTTTGTGCAGGAAGTACACGGCCATTTCCAGCCACAGCCAGAGACAGAGCTATAAGCTGGACTTCAATAAGGAGTACAGCGAGTACAGAGACTTGCACGCTCGCATCGACAGCGTCACGCAGCAGTTCATGGACCTGGACACTCAGCTCAAGCAACTTCACCACGAGTCGCATAAATACAAAGTAAGCTATACGAAGAAAAATACACGGTTTAGCACATTTTATTGAAGGTGTGGATATTTCCTGCTCGTTCTGATTTGTGTGTCGTTGTTTTTTCTCTCTCACAGACGGTTCGGAATAAAATCCTACAAGAGTACCGGAAAATTAAAAAAGTAACTCTCCTCTTTCTTCACACTGCTCCTCAACAAATGTTTCCTCTGGTTCGCCTGGAGGTAATCGATTTTCTTTGTTTTCCTTGTTCGTCTCTTTAGTCCAATCCCAACTACAATCAGGACAAAGTTCGCTGTGAATATCTACACAACAAGCTGGCCCACATCAAGAAGCTCATATCAGACTTCGATCAGCAGCAGATCACAGTGGATCACTCCGGCCCCAAATGAAGCGCCCGGCTGGGGAGGAGAAACGTCCCGAGGCTGCTGAGCTCAGCGCCATCAACCTGCAGCCGACGTGGCTGGAGCAACCTGCTGTAAACATCAAGCAGTGTTCAGACTAAAGAAAAGTGGCTTATTTTCTTAGAAAGCGAGGAGCTCTGCACCGACGTGGTGCAGACACGAGAAGTCGCTGCAGTTCTGTTCAGGCGGTTCAAACTGGAAACGGGCGATGAGATGAGCTGCTGACCCTGAAAGCATTTAGCAGGTCCTCATCTCTCGTTACACTTTGGTTGTGAAGGATGGCTTGTATGTTCTGGTTGCCAGGTTGGTGTTCAAGTTTTAACCTGAGAAAACTGCATGCTGTACATATCCAGAAAGTCCGCATGATTTGTCAGGTGAGGGTTATTTTTTTCTCTTAGTGACGGCAGCTAGGACAATACAAAGGCCTGACCTTCAGTGTTATTTAAGCTGGCTGAGCTCTTCATCTGTGTTAGCTGTTCATCAGTTTGGATAAAATCATTTAAAAATTCACTTCTACCCAGGACTCATTGCTCATCAACTGCGCAATCAGGGAATGTACTCTTGACATTCGCTGCAAGTGTAAATTACAAATGGTTGAAACTAATGTACAGAGCCGTCCATACTGTAAGCTGAGATGACTTAAAACACTGAAATGTGAAAATAATGCATGTTGTGTACTTTACAGACCGCATGATGAGTAAAACTAAAGGTATTGTCAAAGTTTCTAATAAATAATTTTGTATAGATTCAAGTTCTCATTTTTATTTTCTTGGATTCTTACTGGTGTGGATAACAGGATGTTATAACTTCTTGTGTTTTCTTTTGTATCAACTGATGATTGCCTTGTCCATTCATTTCTTTGCTGTTTATTATAGTTCTGGACGTCGTTAAGATAGACGTCATATGAGCATTTTTGACGGATGTGCTGATTATTCAAGGTAAAACTAGAAGCAGATGAACAAGTTTAAATAAGCTGGGGTTTTTTCTAATCTTCACATACAATATCAAGTTGTACACATAGACAAACACTCCACTAATAAGTGGATAAATGTTCAAAAGGTTATGGTTGCATATTTGAAAAGGGAAAAATCACCTCGGTAGTTTAAGTTTATGGGACAGACCTGACTAGTAGTAAACATTGTTTACAAATTCTAAATGAGGTTACAGTTGCAGGCCAATGCAGGTTTTGGAGTATTTATATTAATTATGGAATATGCATAAATGCTTTATACAATAAAAAAGTTAAAAAGTGACAGGATGGGAAAAGAAGACTTATAAAAGATAAATGTTATAATTTGAATAACGGAAAGAAATTGCTCGATTTATTTGTATTACCTGGAAGACTCTAAATATTTAAAAAACAAAAATAAAGCGTAGTGAAATAGTAAGCAATGATTGGTTGTTCAGTTACAACTGAAGCCTCGCCTATTGGCTGAATGTACGAGCGGCCTCTTGATTGGCTGCCCCGGAGCTTTTTGCCCTAGTTACAACTTCCGGCTTTTGTTAGCATGCTAGTGGTAAACACATTGAAATCTGTAAATTACTAAGCTGTCCTTGAACTTTATGAGAGACAGCTCGGGGTGATATGAAGGGAAAATACAGACGCACGGAAGGGGAAACGTGAGCAGTGAAATGAACGCTTACGGTGGGTTAAACATATTTTTATGTATAAAGTCATTTAGGTCAGTGATAAAACACTCCAAGCTAATAATGCAGGTGTGTGTCGCTTGTGTGTCCAGCAATTTTATTTAGTAGGACAGCTTGTGTATGCTGCATGACCATTTCAAGAAAGAAATCTGTGTTACTAGCAGCGGTTGTAATTTTTTAACATAATTGTTATAGCTCACTAACTTTCCTTGTACCACTACCAGGTAAGAAAAAACAAACATGCAAATATGTGACTTTCTTCCCACTTTTTTTCTGTGACTTCTATCCACACCTCCTCGTCCCCATCTTCTCAGTCATGTTAGGAGTTTTCCAGACGTCACAAAAGCTGAGGACGTCGCTGAGACTCCTGTCCAGAGCGGGACTCCCACCTGTTGACCTCCAGGTGCAGCTTCTTCTCAGGGGCCGCAGTCCACTAAGTGCGACCTTCTCCCGTAAGCTTCACCTTGGACCTGATGGACCCGCGTCGTCCCCGGCCGCTGCTCCACGGAGGCTGCCTTTCTCCAGGGTAACTGTGGAGGATTTGACCTTTTTCAGGAAGACACTGCCAGGCAGGGCCATCACTGACCCGGACCTGGTACAGTCCAGTAATGAGGACTGGCTGAAGTCGGTGAGAGGTGAATCCTAGAACTGCATGTGTCATTTTTTATTTTTTTACTTTATTTGCTTCGTTTACTGCATGTTTAGATCCTTGTGTCTGAGTCCTGCAGGGTCAAGCGAAGTGTTGCTGAGACCTCAGACAACACAGGAAGTGTCACAAATTCTCAGGTATATTAGTGACTATTTAATGCTCTGAGATATTGTTCCATATTTTATCTCTTTAAAAATATAATATTTGAACACACTGCACAAATTTAAACTGGAGAGATTATTTTTTAATATTTGAAAAAAATCTGAAAGCCCACCAAGACCCAACTAGTCAGCTACACTGACATGATGGAGGAAGGAGAACATTGATAATAAAAGCATCCAAGAGGCCTATTGTAACTCTGGAGGAGCTTGAGAGAGCAAGACCAAGCATATTCTGCCTTTGAGAGTGCAGTGACTGAAAGCAATAAGACGCTTACCACAAGCTGTGTAGTAAACCTAGAAGGTAGATGAAACCACAGTGGCAGGCCCATCTTTTGGTCTACAAGCAAAAAAAAAAAGAAGAAGCTGAAAATCACCTTAAATGCATCACTCCAATGGTGATAACATGATTTTGTGGGAAGGCTTTTTTTTCAGGAGTTATAGAAGCTGCCCTCTTAATGGAAAGCCACATAGATGACCAGAATAAAAATCCACAACACACTTCTAAGTTTTTTGTTTTTTTTTTAACTGCTTTGTTTAGGTGTGTCAATATGCGACAAAATGGGATACAAACTCAAGGACTGTGGCTATTTATGTAAGGCCCTGTAACCACATTGCCACTTTTCATGAGGACTTGTGTTTTCCTTCTTTAGTTACTGTCACAGTCGCAACCTGGCAGTGAACCCTCAAGGAGGTAATACTGGTCTAGTCGGCGGCAGCGTGCCTGTGTATGACGAGATCATCCTCTCCACCTCTCTCATGAACAGCATACTTTCCTTTGATAAAATCTCTGGTAAGGTTCAACCTTAAACCAGTCCCCGGTTTTAAGAAAGGTCGCTTGAACAATAACTCTTTAGATTCTCCTCCTCAGGTATTCTGACCTGTCAGGCAGGTTGTGTGTTGGAGAACTTGTCCCTCTACCTGGAGGAGAGAGACTACATCATGCCACTGGATCTGGGAGCAAAGGGCAGCTGCCAGATCGGGGGCAACGTGGCGACCAACGCAGGCGGTCTGCGGCTGCTCCGATACGGCTCCCTGCACGGGACTGTGCTAGGCCTTGAAGTTGTGAGTGGATGCGTGAGCCCACAACAGACGCACTCGGGTTTCACTGTGTTTATTCTAACAAGGGAGAAAATCAAGTTGGTGGCTAACATCAGTCCAGCAGCTTCTACCCCGGGTCATTAAATAAAATGCAATAAAAAAAAGAAGAAGAAACAAACAGACTACAGAGTAAATGGCTCCCAATGAACAGTTGATAGCAGTTGTAAAATTAAACACAGCTAAAAAGTACATCAAATATTAATGATTAAAAACAAATATAATGCATGGTAAAATTACCCATGAAACACTGCATGTAACTCCAATTGTCTAATATATATATAAATTTTTTTAGCTGATCAATTGTAATTTTCTCCAAATACAAAGTTATTTGAAAAATACATCAGTAGTATTGCTCTTTAGGGGTTATCTGATGTCACAATATTTTTTTTTACCTGCAAGAGTCGTCTACAGTAGAAGGAGGGACCGGGTCGGTTGGCATGCTTTTTTGTCTGTCGGCCATATTGGATTTAACAAAAATAATTTCTTGCATTTGCAGCTGATGGCCAGTAGTTGATGGTGTATTTTATGATGCATTAGTGTCCACTTCAGTGGTCTGTGTGCTTTTATAACATAAAAATCCACAAGATAAACTAATTCTGACAAACTTCACAACTATAATATTATTAAAATAAAACTCGGACACAGATGTGGCTTTTATACCCGACATTGTTTGTTTTTTTTTTTTGTTTTTTTGTGAGGATTGTGTAGTATTTGACCCAAAGCTCAAATTTTTAACGCATGTCTTGTTTAGGTGCTGGCGGATGGTCAGGTGCTGGACTGTTTGTCCACGCTGCGGAAGGATAACACAGGATACGACCTCAAACAGCTGTTCATTGGCTCAGAGGGCACTTTGGGCGTCATCACTGCGGTCTCCATCCTTTGCCCTCGAAAGCCAAAATCCGTCAACGTTGTTTTCCTGGGTAGGAGCTTCTCCGCGTTCGTCTCCCGGGTGTAAAAACGACAGAGCAGAGCAGTGAGTGTTTCTGCTTTCCTTTGTAGGCTGTGAAACCTTTGACCAGCTGCTGAAAACCTTTCAGCTCTGCAAAGGCATGCTGGGAGAAATCCTGTCAGCCTTCGAGTTCCTGGATAGTGAGTGTATGAGGCTGCTGAACACACACCTGAAGCTGGCCAATCCTATCTCTGGTATGCACACACATGCCAGTAGTTTATAAAAACGCATGACTCGCATTCTTTCACGTTACAACCACTAGCTTCAGTGTATTTTATCGGGAATTTATGTGACGTACCAACAGAAGGTAATGGATGCAGCTGCTGCTCGTCCAGTTGCCACGAACCTCTTGGCTACTTTTACTAGGAATGAAATCCTGGCCCTGAACAGAGCGGGGGGGGGGAATCAAGAGGCAACAGGGTTCAATACATATGACGACAGATTTTGCCTTCATTAATTGTCCCTGTAATTATTGTAATAAACGATAATATTTTAATAATAGTCTTTTTGAGACTGTTTTCAAGTAATATATTGATAATAACATAATGATGCAATTTCTCCCTCTCAAAGATGAATAAACCTTAATTTTGTACAGAGCACTCAGCATAGGAACAGGAAGATACTTAAAATATCGAAAATAAAACACAACAGTACATAAATAATACACTTTTTTTATGTGTAAAATTTACTATTTACATCATTTTATTTCCACTTCACAGGTATGTACTGCACTACCAATTTGCGTTGAGGCACAGCATATAATCCCAGTCACATTTCTTGAAGCTGGTGGTTGTAATATGACAAAACGTAATCAACGTTCTGGTGGTGTGAATTCTTTTACAGTATATCCGTTTGCTGTTTTCTGCAGATTGCCCCTTTTACATCGTCATCGAAACATCTGGATCTGACTCAGACCACGACTCGCAGAAGCTCCACAACTTTTTAGAGGAAGCGATGACGTCGCTATTAGTTACAGATGGTACTGTAGCAACCGAGGAATCAAAAATAAAGGTAAGGGGACGTTCTTAACACTTCACCTGTTCAACCAAATGTGACATAAAAATAATAAGGATGAACAATATTTTTATCCAGACTCTTATATCTTTGCATCGTGGAGCGGTTCTCGTGTCCCTGGGCTTATTAAAAGCACATCGGACGCCTACAGTCCTGCAGTGGGTGACTTGTGTTTTCATTCTAACAAACTCAGACACTGTGGTCTATTCTGAGTCACTGAGTAGAGAGTCAAAGCAAGCCCTGAAAATAGTCTCCAAACCACTGCAACACACCACTCAAAACTTTAAATGAGTGAAGTAATCAAAGATTGTCTCATCACAATCTTTGATCAGACTGTGATGAGACACAATCAGTTTTTTCAGTGCAGAAATCAGCTGAGAAACTTTTGGTTCAGGTGATTATGTTGACGTTCCTTCAAAATTTAACCATCACAGTCGGTCCTTTTGAACTAGACACACACAGAAAATCAACCAGTGACTGAAGTCGACCCATCTTTGGCTTTTTGATGGGAAACTCAACATTTGAACTTTTTCCAGGCAGTACACTTTCAAATCTGTTTTTGTAATAATCATGATAAAAGCTAAGATAACATAATGAAGATAAAAACAAGCTAAGTTTTTTATTTATTTTTATGTCAACTAGCATGTATACATGTAAAACACATGTAAATAGTTCTTAACCTCATGGGAGCTTCTTGTTTTGGACAATCATTTATGTTGTCTGGATTAGAAAATATGTATTTCCTAACTTTATTCCCTGTCCCATATTGTGTTAACATTCATGCCTTTCTTCTTTGTCGTCCCTTTCTTACTTCTTCCCTGCTTTTTTTTCTTCCTCCTTTCCAAATGTCATCCTTACCTCCTTCATGTCTCGTCTTTCTTCCAGGTTTTATATTTAAAGCCCGAACACTGTACACACGTCTGCCATAAATTCACAGTGAATGCATTTCATATTTTAAAATGAATGAAAATTATAGAGAATTATGGCTAATAATGGTAATATTCTTGGGAGCCTTTCTTTCCTTTTTTATATTAATGAAAGTCAAGCCGCGTTTCCTCCTGCTGCTGCTTTAGTTTTGAGAGCGTGAGAGCTGAATGACTTATTCAGACTTTCCATTTCCACCGCTCCAGACGCTGTGGTCAATGCGCGAACGTGTCACCGAGGCGCTGACTCACGACGGCTTCACCTACAAGTACGACATCTCCCTTCCAGTGGAGCGGATCTACCAGCTGGTGACGGACATGAGGCAGCATCTGGGAAAGCGAGCCAGGAGCGTGGTGGGATACGGACACGTCGGTAAGACCACGGGACGGGAGGATGAGTCGGGAGGTTTTCCGTCCTGTTCTCACGCTTCTTCTCGCATTCCCCCTTGTAGGTGACGGCAACCTCCACCTTAATGTCACCTCTCCTGCAAAGGATCCCGCCCTGCTGGCGTCCATTGAGCCGTTCATCTACGAATGGACGGCCAAGTTTCAGGGCAGCATCAGCGCAGAACACGGACTGGGCCTTAAAAAGAGGAATTACATCTATTACAGTAAATCAAGGCCAGCTGTGGCCGTCATGGGTAAAATGAAGACGTTGCTGGACCCCAAAGGAATCCTGAACCCGTATAAGACTTTACCAGATGATCTGAAGTGATTTTAGATGGAAATGTTCCAGAAGCCATCCTTCACAGCTTACTGTCTGCAATCTTCTTCGTAAGTTTGTAGTTCAGAGCTGCCACCTTTGCACGAAAACAACAATGAGATGTTTCTGGTAAAATTGTTGCAGTCTAACATTCACTTTGACTTGCTTAGGTGTGGCTTTTAAAAAGGACAGGGCAGACCTTTCAGTGTGGCTCAGAAAGAAAAGAAACTGTTAATTATGCATGTTAGTGTAACCTTTGGGCCATCATGATGCACCAGAGTAGAGCGATCAGCATCGGGTGACGTCCTACAGGTTTGTGTTTGCTTCAGATTGAAGTGGAATGAAACTGAGCAAAGCTTGGACACTAAAACTATAATAATCAGTTAATCGTCAAGCAAGAATGCAGTAAATGTTTTATTACATGTAAAAAAAAAAGAGACAAAGCGGTATTTTTCTTCAAAGCAAAGCCAGCACTTGTGAGCTTATTCCTTTGTACACCTAGGCAATGTTTTAGTTTTGAACCAGTAATATAAATAAGTGTCCAATGAATATGGAGCGTTTTCTTTTCCCTCCAGTTATTTAGTTGGCCTCTGCTGCGTCGCATTATTGAAGAGACTCGTGAAAAATCAGCTGCTGTCGTCTGGATGACGGAAAAAGGAAAAAGTAGCTCAACACCAGCAGATCCCGTCTATTCCTTTATGCTCGAGTTTCACACATTTAATGTGAGAGTGTGTGTTTCATTGCCTTAATGTAAAATATTAGATCTTACTACTTGCCTATAGTTTAGGTCAGAAGTTTCTGAACCTTCCATATGGACATTTATAATGTTATTTTGGGGCTTTTAATGGTTTTTAATTTGACAACTTCATTGTAGAGAAAAACAAAAGACTGGAGCACCGATTTGGATTTAGTTTTCTGCAATCAACACATGGTCAAAAGTATACATACAGGTTCAGATATAAATATACAAGAAATGTAATTATCACACTATCAATATGTCCTTTGCCAATTAATGCACATTGTGCCTGTAATATGCTTGACATGTTTAATGCAGCATAAAAAGTTTTCGAACATGGCGAGGTGGTCAAGGCATTAAAAAAACTACAACTGAAATATTTCACAGGCATCAGCTAAAAACTTTTGTTTTTTTAAATAAAACCTTACATGGAACAATTTTTTTTCAGGAAACTAGATTATGCACTTAATCTGAAGTCTGTTTGCTATGAACTCTTATTCACTCACCACCAGTCCCTACAGTGACACTGACCAATATTATAAATGGCTTTTCTTTTTTTGCTCAACATATACATCCTAATGTTTGTGGAAAATGTTTTTTTTTATTTTATTTAATCTATATACCAGGTTAAAGCAGAAATCAGTTGCACATTTGACCACCAGACCTCCTTGTGAAAAATATTTGAGCTTATTTAAATTGGTTGAGTTCCTGTATAGACCTGGATTTTTTTTAAGCATCATTCAAAAATGTTTTATATAATTAAGAAGCTAATTGTTAGCCTGCTTCATCCAATCTAAAACCAGTAAAACCTTGGAACTGATTATAAACTATAAAATGCTTCAAAGTATATGCATGTATTCATTTGAATCCTGTTCCTGGCAAAAGGTTGCATAAGTTTGCCTAATCTTTGTTTTTAATAATCAGTGAAGTATGTTGCCAACTCATTCCATCACAGAACAATTTAAATAAACAATTAAAAGCCCCAAATTAATATAATATTCTTCCCAATTGAGAATGTAATTTAAACTTCAAACAGCGTAGTGTTCTCTCTTTATACTCGCCCACATCCTGTTTCATCTCATTTCTCAATATCAAAAAGTCAAACGTCCTTCTGTATTTCTCAGCAAATTATTTCCTACTTGGTAGTGATGATAGTTAGTCCAATAGCGTTAATGCCTATGTATGTTCACATCATCATCGTCATACACCAGTCTTGCATAAATCCTCAGTAGTGTGGGTAACAGTGGAGGTTCAATACATAAATATCACTTTTAAAACGGGACTAAAAAGTTTTGATTCTATTGGCTCTTCTCCTTTAGTAAGTGAACATGTCGAGTATTCGTTGGCTTGTTCAGATCACGCCGAGTGAGTGGAGCAAAATCTGATTGTCTCTCAGCAGAATGCCACAAACGCATGCCAAAGAAAATGCTTGGCCGGAGATCAGACGGTGGACTCGGCATGTAGTGTTTGGTGTGTGTAGAAAGGCCGGACCCAGAGCCGTGTGGACCGTGCATGGAAGCAGTATGATCGGGTACTATAATATGCCAACCTTTCACACCCTGTAACAGTCCGCGGCGGTAACTCGGGACGCGTCCCACGGCTACGGCTGGTTTGTCCAAATGCGACGGCTCCAAATGTCTTCAAGTCAAACAGAGGGATGTTGGTGGAAGGCAACAGCAGAGAAAGGAAGAGCAAGAGAAGGATAGAAGCTTTCCTGTCCGTCTCCATCCTTCGGATTGCCTCTCATTTCAACAAACTCCAAGCCGCCTGACATCATGCAGGCGCCTCCGTCTCACGACTCCTTGCCCTTCTCCAGGGAGCTGTGGATCTTATCAAGGGTCTTCTTGATGCGCAGCGCTGTGAGTCTGGCAGAGGGGTTCTGGTACCAACACTCCTTCATCAGTTTAACCAGAGCAGAGAGCGTCTGAGGGAGACAAGCGTGCGTTAGAGGAAGCTCCACAATCGATGTCTTCACTACAGCCTTCAGATAAAAACAATGCGTTGGATGATTGCATCGGAAAACTGTTTAGTTCTTATGGGTAATTTTAAGAAGCCTAGGCTCATGAGCTGATACGGCAAAACCTCTTGGCATCTAATAGTGCAGAAACCTCTCGCATACATGAGAAAACAACAGATTGTGAGAAAAAAAAACCTTAGTGCAAACCTGACACTAGTGTTAGCAGAGTCACGACTGCAAAGCCAGTAAAGCAACTTAAGAAAAACTAAACAGAGCACTTAAAACAGAACTAAGTCATTGTAGTTTTGTGCTGTCTTACTAAAGTTACTTCCTTAAATGCTCTTAAAGCAATTCATTTTCTAACTTGTGTCTTTGTGACAAATGTGAGTTAAAAAAAAATAAATACTAAAAAGGTTTTTCTTTTCCTCACCGGATCTGAAAACCAGCGATTAGGAATGAAAGGCCTCTGCTGCTCCACACACACCACTTTCCTCATGTCCTCAAAGCTGGGGTCGTTTGGCACCTGATCGTAAAATGGAGGTCTGTACTCTTCGACGATACCTGCAGTCAGCAGAAAAAAAAACAAAACAAAGAAAAAAAGAGCGAAATTACAAAAACTATTCTAGTCTGCACAGAAGCTGGAACGATTGCGTCACCATGGCACCCGAGCTTCACACATGGCGCTCACCGTTGCTGTACGTGCGCCTCGCTATCTCCCACAGCACCAGTCCGAAGGCCCATATGTCGACCCTCTTGTAGGCGTCGAAGCAGTCGGTCTGAATGGTCTCATCCAGCACTTCAGGTGCCATGTAGCGCTTGGTGCCAACCTTGGGATTGTTGCCCACATCCAGCAGGTTGTCAGCCTGAGTGTGTGTCACAGCCAGCCCTGCAAGTCACAAACAGGATCACAGCAAAAGAGCAGGAAGAAAAGGAGAGATATGTTAATTACACACAGTCTACAAACCTGCAAGTTGTGATAAGGGCAGAATCTGTTATATAAAAAAAATAAATAAATTACAGGAGATGAAGTAAAAACTAACCAAGGTCTGCAATGCAGCAGCGCAGCTCCTTGGTCACCAGGATGTTTTTGCTCTTCAGGTCTCGGTGTGCAATGGCCGGTTTGCCCTCGGTGCCAAAGATCTCGGTGTGCAGGTGAACCAGGCCGTTGGCGATCGACGCCGCCATCGCCAGGCCCTCCGACGTCTCCACGGCAACTCGCTGCAGGTAGTCGTACAGCGAGCCGTTTTCATGGTACTGAGTGATGAGCCACAGCTGAGTGCTGGAGTTTCGAGAAGTCATGTCGGACGCCATAAATCCTGGGAGACATGAGCAAACCGAACGAAAAACTTTGAGCACTTGATTCTTTCAACCGTCTGTTTTGGTTCGGTGGTTCAAGTTTAACTCACCAAGAATGTTCTCATGCCTTAGCAGCACGGTGTTGTAGATCTCCGTCTCCCTGAACCAAGACTTTTCGTCTCTGGAGGAGAAGATTTTCACGGCAACGTTCTCCCCCTGCCACTGACCGCGCCACACCTCTCCATATCGCCCCTTACCTGAAACACAAAGAGTACTTTTTTTTCTATTCAGGAAGTATTCTTGGAAAATGGCTGAACGGAAAAAGTGGAAAAGCGGCCAACACTCAATTTATTAGGTACGGTAAACTCAATTTGTCAATAGCCGCATTTCCATCCTGGGGGGTTTTTTATGCGCATTTTGAAGAAACGTGTTAGAAAAGGTTGACGGAAACAGCCAAATTAAAAAAACACAAAATGTTTCCACACTCACTTGAAGTGGTTATTATTTTGACCAAAAATTTTTTGATTATTACAATGTTTTAATTTATATGTAGATATGTGGTGCTTTTTGTCACTGGAGTGAAAAAGTTACATGCATTCATCTGCTTGATGTGTGACGGCACGATATGGATTCTCTGTCTCATTTGCTAAATACTAATTAAACTGAATAATAATAGAAATGCATATATAAATATGTCATTTTTATTTCTAAAAAATGACGAGTAAAATTAAGAGTATGATGGATTTTTTTTTGGTCGCTTTTGTCAAAATGACAGACAACAAAAGGCACCAGAGGCACAGACGTAGAAACTTTCTACATATCCTGATTGAGTCGCTTCAAACCAGTAGAAGGAAACACGGCTAATTTGAAACACGGCTGTTCAGAGAAGTCCACTTACCAACACACTCCACCAGGCTGATCTGCCTGGCTACAGTTCTCTGGACGAGGAAGGGAAGACCTGAACCACTGCCTGAAGTGCACGAGTGATCCAAAAGATCCTGCAGGAGAAAGGACGAGCAGATGCTCAAACTGAATCCTGTCCTAGTTCACTATTACTTTTTTTTTTCATTAATCTGTACAACTCTTACAGCTAGAGTGCTGTCTCCCACATTGGAGGTGATGAGACCATCTCCCTGCTCGGTGTCAAACTCTTGCAGCCTCTGGAGGCGGCCACGGTGGAGCCTCCTGCAGGCCAGCACCGACACCACAGACAGCAGGACCAGAACCACCACTGGGGCGAGCACGAAGAGAGCCAACGTCTCCACCCGGTACCGAACCGGTTCCCCTTCAGGGGCTGTGGGAAAACAGAGGAAAAAAAAAAAAGAGGAGAGGATGCTTATGAGAACCTCCGTCACCCGGTAAGGCGCTCGTTCAGATTCACGGTCCCGACTCCCTGCTGTCTGACCTGATATGAGGAGCGACATCAGGAAGCTCCTGGTGGTGTTCTCGTTGCACATGTGCTTGGAGCAGCAGTGGACGGCCTGGTGGAAGGACGGCGCCGTGAAGCACTGCAGTCGCTCTTTGAAGCAGCCGTGCTCCAGCAGCACCTCGCCGCCGCTCACTTTAATGGAGGAGAAGCACTGGGTGCCTCGACACTCTGGGGTCTGAGGACATTTGGAGCCTTCGCAAAGACACATCAGGTGTCCTTCTGTAAAAGACATGAGGTTTAGGTCCAGCGCACAAAGAAGGGACTCAAATAATCCAAGGGAAAAAACCCTCTGCAGAAATAAATACTTTTATGTTTTAGAACACCTAAGCAGAAGGCCTCACATCTTCACCTGACATTACAGGAAAAGTGTCTTGTAGATATCTTGCAGTTTTCACATTTTGTTTTTCTTCCGCTTAATAATTAGGAGCCACTTTGTGTTGCTCCATCACATAAAATCCCACTAAAATGCATTAAAGTTAGCAGTTGTAACAGGACAAAATGTGAAAACCCTTCAGTTTGGCTACATTTGCACACTAATGCATGAAAACCTTCACAGGTTAATGAAGATGTAAAAGAGTACCTGAGTCCTCAGCCGACGCCTGTAGAGCCTGCAGGAGGAGCAGCAGAAGGACGTGGAAACTGCCAAGATCCATGTTTCCCTTCGCTAACAAAACAGATGAAGAGATGCCAGAGATGGAGAGAGGTCAACGAGGACAGACGCAGTGTGCATAATCTCATTTACCGCCCTCTGTTCTCTGACGATCATGAATTCAGACAGAAAGAAAAGGACAGTTTAGAATTTTAGCGAACTTTCAGAGGCTCAGAGAAAACACAAATCTCTAATTGATTAGACGAAGGGTAACATGAGGTCTGGCAGCCAAAGGCTGAATAGCCTGAGATATGAACGGTCCGTTTAAGCATCAAACGACTAGAATTGTTACAGAAGAAAATCAAAATGCAAGTTTGTCCTCTTTAAAATAAGATGTGAAGCGTCATGTTTTTAGATTTGGATTTAGAAATCGTGGGACAGACAAATGGGATCCAGCAAATTCAGGACAGGTGAGGACTATGCGAGTTACAGACACACACACACACACACACACACACACCAAAAATACAATTACATAAACTTAGAAAGCTGAGCTAAAGTTCTGCAATAAGTATCACAGCTATATTTATTTATTATTTTGATCTTGGTACATAAAAAATGAATACCTGCTAAATATGAAACAGACTCTGAATGCTTCCTGCCCAGAATCAGCAAGTTTATTTCAATTTTCATTTTTCTACCTCAACCTGCAATAACCCAGCTTCACGTACAGGACTCTTTCACATGTTCTGAGCAAACACTGAACGGTCAGGAAAACCTTTGCTGCCTTTTTAGTGGGGATTTTAGCAAAATCCTAACTAATAGCCTCAAAAGAAACAAACTAAACACTACACGTACATACAGAACTCGTGTCTGATTGAAGACAAAACTAACTGATTCTTTGCGAATCAAATATTCTTTTAGTGAATGTTTTTAGGTACCAACAGGCATAAATAAGTAGAAATGATCAACAAATGTGATGCACATGCTTGATGCTTGATTAACCGTACATGCCTTAATTTCAGGATTCAACCAAGTTAATGGAAACTTAAATATTTTCTTTTTAAATTTTATTTTAGCTGCTCTCAACAAATATATTCTCAAGTAACAACACCCTTTTGCTAATTAAAGGGTCAATTACAAATCGATTAACTAACACGTATTCTAATAATTATGTATTGTACATTCCAGTGCAGTAAGTATGGAAACATTTTGAAATGTTCAACTATTAGAAGTACTAATACATTCGACAGTGGCATAATTTTACGGTGCCCTTCGCTTTAATCGTTTTGGCGCAGAAACTAGTTTAAAATGTTTATAGCTTACTTACTTCCAGTCTGGGCTAAGCCCCCCAGTGTTTACAGAATCTAGCATCGCGCCTGCATCAAATCGCAATACAAAAATGACTAAAATAGAACAGCTTTACCTCAAAGTATCATATTAATGCAGTTGAGCCGCTGATAAAGACGCTGCTCGCTGCACAGACTGGTTTTCAACCAACTTTAACAGATTCTCCGCAGTCAAGAGCAGCGCGGAAGACGAAGATTTCCCCTTGGAAGCGAGTAGCTTAAATCCAATGACGAAACCTTTAGAGACGGATAAAGAAACGCCACCAGGATGTTTTTGACGGTAAAACTCAATAAATAGAGGCCTGCTGGTACGCTGGAGCCGTTCACCGACTGATTTATTGTCCGTCCACAGCCGCCTGAGAGGCGCCAGTCGGACAGGCTGTTAGCCCAGCGAGCTAAGCCATCTCTGGAGCACCGGGGACAGGAATGATAAAAAAACAAAAAACAACCACATACCTGGCAGAGGTGCGCCCTCTAACTCATTCTGGGAGCTCAGTGTGTCCACATACGAGGCTCAAATATTCATAGCCACGTTATCCGCAGCGTTGAACGGTCCTAAAGCAGGGCTCCAGCCCACCCACTGGCTGTTTTCGTCTCCAGACGTCACCAAAACATTATCACCGAGAAGCATTGTGGGGCAGCAGAGTCCTCCGACAGCCTCCGAAGGCAAGCTGGCACTTCACTCAATTAAGACTGAATAGATAGCAGTTGATAACATGTTACTTAGCACATTAGAACACCAGCTCAGTTAAAAACCATGTTTGCAATGAGTCATACTGGTCTCGTGGATTCGGATCGTTTTTGTTCGGCTTAACTAAAAAGAGCCGATTTCTTCTCCTCTCCAAAGGCTTAGCATTTGCTACAAACTCCAACATGCACTGACTGTAGATATTTCGTTAAGAAGCGAACATACATGGATTTGCAGTGTTTTGCAAAGCCACATGCGACAAGATAACACACAAGTTCAAGCTGAATTGATTAAATTATGTTCAGAGTTCACCACCTGAACTGCAATCTGGCATCTGAACGCTGACCACTGTGAGAAAATCACTATGATTGAACTTCCTAGTTTGATATGTCATTATGGATCACATCTATATTGACGCTTTAATTTGTTTTGGATGTATTATGAGCTCTCTGTCTAACTTTATGTCTCTGCTTTTTAATTGACAGAGATAAATAATGTTTTGAACTGAATTGAATTAACGGCATTAACATGTTATATATCCTATTTAGTGAAAAAGGTTAGTCTTATGATCGGAATATTTACTGAATTAAAATAATATGAAACTAGATTCATATTCTGGGGGTTGATAAATGACAATAAACTATTTTAAATACCATACACACCAACTCCTCTAGAAGGAGCCCTGACATTTGTGATAAATGATATGAAAGCATTGCACTGATAATGTGAGAGGTGAGCAATAATTTCAATCTATTCTGTATTTAGAAACAGGGTACAGACTTCCATAAATCACTAAACTCTTGGTGGATAGTCTGAGCAGCAACTCAATTTCCTTCCTCCTCTGTGAAAGAAAAGTTTAATTCTGTAAAACAAAAACCCTTTGTAATCCGCAATGCTAGATCTCCACTCTCTTACCGCTTCCTTTACATACATTGCTCGATCTTCCTCAACAAACTCTGACTCTACCATCCACGCTGAGCAAAAGTCATGCCTGAATACTGAGATCAGAGCTTAGAAGAACCGCATCTTTTCGCGCCTGTCTTCTTCCGCAGATGCTTTGATCACTTCCACTGCTCACTTTGAAGCTTCCAGAACCTCTCCTAACACCAGACCCACCCAGCTGAACAGCCTCACAGCATAACTAATAAGAATAATAGTTGGCTCTCTGTGAAAGCTGCATGCCTGGACAACGTCTCAGGCTCTGTCCTCGAAGACACCCCACACCCGCTGCAATAGGTACTGATTAAAATGTTCTGCATATTTTCTGTCCGGAAAGATTAAAGCTATAATTGTACTTGAAATGTGCCACTATTCTCCCCCTTTCCAAACGCATCTTCAGCGTTAGCAGTTATAATTGCATGGTGGCACTTAAAAGCACAAATCTAAATACGTAGAGACAAAAATTAAACTAAGTATTTGTAAATATATAATAATATACTCAAAATATGAAGTTCGGTCTTCAAAGCATTTTATCAATCCAACAAATTGTATACCATGTAAATTTCAGGTTTAAGTACTCACATTTAAGTCTAAAAGGTTCTGAGGTTAGAAAAACAGCAGCAAACTGGTTTTAGCGTTTCTTCATCCCTAAATCAGATTATTTATGTGTAGTGGAGGAGTGTTGGGTATGATTCACTGTTACGGCTTAAGGCAAAAAGCTGTGACCTGTCCTGTAGTTCCAGCTACATGAACAGTGTTGCATTTTGCCTCATGTGGGTGAGCTTTTACTGACTAATGCGTAAAACGCTGCTTCGCAATGACTAAAACCTCGAGGAGCGATTCCTAGTTGACCACTTTATTGAACAGTGCAGATGAGGCCAAGACAACAGCAAAAGTCACTGGAGTTTGCCAGGATGTAAACTCCAGTGAACTAAGATCTTTGAACTAAGATCCAATAGATTCTCTCATTTCCTTCTGAATCGGTAATCACTCATTTTGTGATTCACCAACGTATTTGTGCTGACGCGATGCACCGGGTCAGATTTAGCAGTAATTGTTGCACAACGCTTGCATGACAGGCACACTGTAAGTCAATGAGACAATGGTGAATAATTTATGTAAGAATTTTCGATTCAAGAAAGACACGTTATGTGTATTAGCTGATTAAATTGTTGACGTGTAATCAGACCTGGTTTGAATGGGGAGTCTCCAGTTTAGCCTATAAACTACCATAGTCCTTCTGACCCCCTTTATTTCATCAATGCTTGGTTTTCTGGTTTGTTTTTTGTTTTTTACTGTTAATATTTTTACGTTCTTTCATACCTGTATTGAACATAACTTGTAGAGTTACCGTAAGAACCAATGATAAATTAAATTGGCTATATGCTAATGTGCTTTGATAAAATGATCTATAAAATAATTATATCAAGGTTTCCTGAGCATAGGAGATAAATAGATTACAGTTATTCACTGAATGAGGCATTTGTATGTAGAATTTTGAGGAAAGAGAATAATTTAATACAATTTGAAAGAAGGTTCAAATTTACATTCTGCACATTTTCAATTAATTTAAACAAGACACTTCAGTTCCAATGGTATCAATGACATCAACAGTTATGACATCACTCTATGAAAGGCAGACGTCCAATCATCCAGGGACATCCCAGGAAAGACACACCTCCATGCAACGAAGGAGGTCCAAGGAATGCCATACACCCATGCAACCAAGGGTCTCCATGCAAAGATATGGACCTACACAAACAGGGGATCACAGAAACATCAATGTTAATGCAGTTAGAGGTCCCGATGAACACAGAAGACATCCAAACAGAGGCCATTACGCCAACTCAGACTACACAAACCCAGGTTATGCAAACTCAGGTTATGCAAACTCAGGTTGCCCAAATATAGGTCACTATACAAACTCAGGTTTTGCTAATACTGGTCACTATGGAAATGCAAGGCTTTACACAAATCTAGGAAACCAGAAAGGACACAGGCCTCGACGCAAATAAAATGGGTAACTCCTAAAACAATGGAGAAAACACAATAAACACAAAAAATAACTAAACAAGATCAATTGCAGAATTAAAAACAGCATAACAGACCTTATCACATTGGTCCTATATCAAAGCTGCAGTAGGTAAATTTGATAAAAACTAAATTTATCCTAAAATGTGGTGCAGTGGTGCAGTTGGTACCATTGTTGCCTTGCAACAAGACAGCAACAGTGCTTAGAGATATCAATTAGAAAACCAGAGCACCCGGAGAGAACCCACACATGATCAGCGAGAACATGCAAACTCCATGTTCAAGTCTGACGCTAAGTCTTGTCATGTTCTCCCTGATCATGTGTGGGTTCTCTCTCCGGGTGCTCTGGTTTCCTAATTGAGCTCTCTAAACTGTCCTTAGGTATGAATATTTTATAAAAGTGTCACAATACAATAGTATTTTACATATAACTCTAACCAACACTAGTCTATTCCCAACTGTAACTAAAACTTAATTGGAACCCCTGACCCAAAACAACGACTCCACTGTAATGTAAGATTTGGTCCCCATAACGCCAATCAGTGTTCAGAAGGTTAGTAAATATATTCAAGAGAGGTATGTAGAACAGCTAAACAAGTACACGCAAACACACACACACACACGCACGCACACACACACACACACATGCACATGCCTACACACAGGTGTTTGGATTCAAGTATTTACAGATGCACTCTATTTTGAATTGTGGTTGCTCTTGTATACTTTTCAGTGACATTATTCAAGCATTCAATCTCTCTCTTTTTTTTGGAAGTGCAGAATAACTTCACTGAAAGCATGCAGAAGTAACACAAGAGGTATTTAGCAGGAACTGCAATTCAAAATAGAGTGTAACTCTAAATACTTGAATCCAAACACTAATAATAATAATAATAATAATAATAATAATAATAATAATAATAAATAAACAAACAAACTTCTGAATGAAAATAATTAAGCAATTAATTACTTAATTAATTAAGTCATTTGTGACACTAAATAAGTGTCACAAATTAAGACACTTAATCAGTGTTGCGGGAAAAGTGACGTGACCAGTCACGTAAAGAAAAAAAAAAAGCAATGTGATTCTAATCACGCCAGTGTTGAAGTTCTACTTTGGAAGTCGACACCCTAAAAGTGCTGCGATGGGTCCAGCAGGTTTACTTGGATGTGTAGAGACACTTTGATGAAGTAGATCAGCGCGCAGTTGTGGTCATAATCACCACTGGGTGTTTGAACGGGAACCAGTCCAACCAGAAGATGAACGGCTGGTTATCAGTAAAATGTTTTAGTCCCAATTACATAATCACAGCTCAAGCGCGCTGCTTTCTCGCAAGGCATGTGGCTTCTTCCCCCAGCATCTCTTTCATAAACAGCACAACGTAGTCTACCCGCAGCATCATAAACAACATCATAAAGATGTCACGAAGGCGTCACGAGGTTTTCCTTTTTTTTTTCTTTTTTTTTCTTTTTTACCCAAAACAGAGTTCATTAGGCCAGTCAGACGTTGCTTTTCTTTCTCCTGTGTCGCCACTAGATGTCACCAAAACGAAGCTGTGACTGAATGAAGCCTCTCAACCCTTGGAAGTGGAACAATCTTTTCGTTATTTCGATTTTGATTACATTCACCTTTGTTTGTTTTTTTGTTGAGATGCTTTAAATCTTAACAAGGGATTAGATTAGAGGATTTTTTCCTAGCTGATTAACAACAAGAAAACGCACAGTAGATCCAAAAGACAAGGTCAAATCAAGACAGAAAAGATTCAGCAGACAGACACTGAATCAACCTTCGACTAAACTCATCTCAGAACCCAGATTTAATCAGAAATCTGGGGAGAGGGTTCGCTACAGACTTTCCTGCTAAATACTTAAACTAAGGGCTTGATATTTCTAATGTTTTCAGGGTGAGATTATGCTACTACGATAAATTGCTAATTTATTTCAAGGTTTTTACACATCGTCACTGCGAGTAAATGTGGAGGAATATTACTCCCCACGTTTCTATTGGTAAGCTTTACCCCTCTTTTGCCAAACTACTGCAGGGGAAGGAGTGAAAAGAGCTGCAGACGTAGAGTTTCACCGTCTCACCGTTGCTTATATAGCAAGTCACCTCAATCCTTACACCTGTCCTCCCCCCGCCCCCCACTGCTTCTAAGATATTTGTTTCAGGAAAGAAAGTTCAGGTGGTTCCTGCTGAATGCCAGATGTATCAAGATAATCTGTGTTATTTTTTTTTCTTCCTTTTTGTTACCTGGCAGAGCTCATAATGTTATGTCACTTAGTCTGATTTGACTTTAACAGAATTCAGAATCGCTGAAACATTTTATCACAGTACCATACTCTATAAACTGTTAGGAGTCTCAGAATAAATACTGTATTTTAAAGTTCACATTCTTCCTGTTCTGTTTGCAACTTTCAGACCCAAATTTGCAGACAGAAATGTGAATAAATGTTTTATCATGGAAAAAAAAAAAAAAAAAACACCACAAATTTCGAATTTCACCTATAAATAGGCCCGATTTTTATTTGATGACATTATGCTGATCCTGGAAATTCTTGAGTAATGCAATACATTCTTTTTTTAAAAAATTAATAAATCCAACATTATTTTGGCTATAGCGAAGAAAGCCTGTTCAAAATTAATAAAGATAGAAGAATGTTTTAGTGTAGTTGGCAAGGGTCACATACAAATAACAATAACGTAACGGCTGTTGCCATGGAGTCCTTGAACCTACAGGAGTGAATCAGTCTTAACGCCTAACATTCAATTAAACAAACTCTGTCGGTGAATTCAGTAAAGGTCCCAACTATTCGTTTTTTTTTAGAGCTGAGGTTTGACTAGTTTTGGACCTAAATACAGCTTGCGTGCAAGAATTTCCAAACTCCCATTTATATTTGAAAGTATTCATGCGGTGAGATCACAGCAGCTCCTGGAATTGGCTGTGATCGCTGACGTAGATGACAGCGATGGTGGTTAAAGAGGGAAGTAAGTGCCCATGCAGGGTGAATGCTGATGTTAGCGAAGATGAAATAAGGTCCAAAAGACACGAAGCAGAGCAACATTTTGTAGGAAAATAGAAAACGAGCCCTGTGGGGAGATGAGAAATCTCAGCAACTATGCAGATGTAAATGAGCTGAATGTGTTCATCTGGACTTTACTTCTGATGTTCAGTTTTTAATTAAGACGATTTTGAATGGATAAGAGATGCTTTGTCCTTTTTATATGAAGTTTCAACTGTTTAATTAGAAAAAAATCTATCTTTACTTAGTAACCCATCTAAGCCAAAGTTATTTCAATTTGTTTTCATTTTAGGATAAATTTAGTTTTTAGCAAGCTATCACAAAGGGAAACTTTTTCCCTTTTCTGTAGCAGAATTCAAATTAAACATAAAAAATAGACAGTTTGACAGGTATAATCCAACAAGTTGATTTCTAAAGGTGTATTGGCAAAATAAAAACTTGAGATATAGTGAATGTTTTGTGTGTGTATGTGTGTGTGTGTGTGTGCACGCGCGTGCGTGTGAGTGTGTGTGTGTGTGTGTGGGTATGTGCGTGCGTGTGTGTGTGTGTGCGTGTGTTTGTAATACTTTGTGGGGATGATTTTCCTGACATATACTACGTTGTGGGGATCATTTGCTCCTTGTGGGGACTGAAGTCTGGTCCCCACAAGGGGAAACCCTGTTTTTGGGTCAGGGGTCAGAGTTAGGACTACGGTGTGAATTGAGTTTTGGTTAGGGTTAGGTATGTGATGGTTAGGGTTAGGAAAAGGGTAAACGTAAGGTTTAGGCTGTAGAAATGAATGGAAGTCAATGGAAAGTCCCCACAAAGATAGCCACGCAAACGTGTGTGTGTGTGTGTGTGTGTATGTGTGTTTGTTGCAGTCAAAACAAGAGGCAGATTACTGTAAAAGTATCTTCCAGTTTTTTTCTCCAGGGGGAAAAAAAGCAATGTTGGGTGTTTTTGTTAGGATGCAGTATATTACAACCTTATTCCAGTTAAATGTGCTGTTCACTGGTAAATTATGTGCACCATCACACGCCTTTGATTTTATTGGTTAAATCAGGATCTGGTTGTGTTGCTGCTAATACAATCTCTTCTTCTATATGTCCCTGTTGCTCAAATTAAATTCATATTTTCCCGCCTTACAACAAACTTCATCGATTTAAATCTGAATTTTATGTCATGCAGAGCATGTTTTTTTTTTTTTTTTTTTTAACAAGTTCACAAATATTACTTTGTGAAGCCTCCAAATCAATTTCACCTCAATAAAACAGAATATTTAACCTGATTTAATCTGATCTGAGTAGAAATGCAGCGGCTCGCTGAAGGGACCAGACGTTGGTTAGAGAACATTAGAGAACAAGCCGAGGAACATGGCAGACGGATCAGAGAGGAAACGGAGGAGAAGCAACAAGGACTCCCTTTGTGGAAAGAAAGTGGGAACGAGCCAAACATGGTGGGGGGGTGGAGTTGATCCGGTCAAATGAAACCAAACTTGCACTTTATGGCCCAAATGCGAAGTGCTGTGTGAGGCGGAAATCTAAAACACAACACATAACTCCAAACACAGCGTAGTGAAATATGGTGGCAGCAGCATAATCCTGACACAAAGTAACTCTGGAAACCCATTTACTCTTTAGACTGTAAAATGACTCGTTTGCCAGCCAGAAGCAGCCATTTGTGAGAACGTGAAATAAACCGAGTGAGTCTGTGCGTGTTTAAAACAACGCAGGTGCAGGTTGACTGCTCCTGACAGCGGCTGATGACGGACGGGAGTAAGTAGTTAAAGGTTGGAAATGAACAGAGAGCTTTGCAATGTGACAGTGACATGACATAATGATTTGAGATTTGGCAGCTAATGTTGAAATATGATAGAGATAACCGTTCTTATCGGGAAGCGGTTTGTCACGCAGTTTTAGGATTTCCTCTCTGCATTTTTCCGTTTGTGTTTTTTTTTTTATAAGGCCAAACAAAAGTACCATCCAGATTGTTTTTACTTCAAGACGGTAAAACAATCACCTAGAAGTAGTTTTTCATTAAGTATGATTGAGTACGAATGCTCAGTAAAGTGAGAATATAAAGTGAAGTACTCAAATGCAGAACTCTTACTTGTCAGTTTAGCAAATTTCTGGTGGATCACGCCCTATTTTTTTAGACACCACACTAGAAATGATTCTGCCCTGGTTTTGAGTCAACGAGAACCTTTGAGAATGCTGAAACCGGGCTGCGGGACAGAAAGACGTCATTTTGTTCTTCCAGGCCTGGAAGGGAGAAAACAAACCTCTGTGTTCTTGTGGAGTATTTATAGGCCGTAAATTGTTCCCGAGGGCCAGATGAGCCTTTATGTCCTGAGCCAATGCTGTGGGGAAGCTTTTCTTCAGTAAGGACTGGGAAGTTAAATGGAGCTAAACAGAGAATAAACCTTGAGCAGAACCTGTTGGGAGCTGTAAAATACCCTCCACTTGGGGAGGAGTGGGTGGAGGTTCACCTTCCAGCGAAACAGTCGCCCTAAACACAGAGGTTTAAATCAAAGCAATTCCATGTGGTAGAACGGCCCAGTCAAAGTTCAGATCGAAATCCAATCGACAATGTGCGGGAATGGCTTGAAAACTGCTGTTCAGAGACCAGCTCTGACGAGGTATTTTGGAAACATTTAGTGGAGGCCTGCTGCTGCGACTGCTGCAAAAACACCTTCTAAATCTCCATGAAATTTAAATTGCATCTAAAAAAAAAACTGACCCAGAAGATTCGGTTTTGTATTCCTTCCCAACAGATTTACATAGATTTATATGGGTTTTTATGTGGCTGGATGTTGTTAGATGTGAATAAAAGACAGACAAATGGTTTAATTTTCTGCAGTAGGTGATATGCGTTCCCTTCTCTGGGTCTGCTGGGCATGAACAACGGCAGACGCTGTTTGTTCTTGCTTTCTTGGAGCTGTGTACTCTGGTGAGTCGGAGCAAGACCTATTCGGTATCTATTCTCCACGAACACCGCTCCGGCACAAAGATGCATTGTCCGCTGCTTTTTTTTTTCTTTTCTTTTTTTTTCTTTTAATTAAAGACCCCTGCTCGAGTCTCTGTGCCAGGTGACCTGAGCTGCTGCGATGACATGAGCCAACCAGCACGGTGTCTACGGGGCTTAAATCTCTGTGGATAATTGGAGGAAGAAACACTACACCACTATCGAGAGACGGAGGTAAGGATTATCTGATGAGGACTTAGACTTAAGAGTCAAGGATGGAGGAATAATATGATGTTTTCTTCTCTCTACATCCAATCTCCCTACGACATTCCCCTGCTTTATACCCCCTCTCTCTGTGGCGAGGTTACGCGAGAGGGAGGAGGCTGAATTATTTTTTCTAACCAATGAATCCCACCTGGTCCTCATCTCTGCTGAATTACAGAATCATTCTGAAGCCGGTTTCAGACCAGAGTCGACATGGAGAGAAGATTAGCTGCGACCTTCCTGCTTTTGCTACCTCTTCTGAGCGTCGACTGTGTCTCCAATCAGAAAACCACAGGTACGCCAGTCGAAGGCTCTCAGGGAACATTTGTTTCTAGAGAATACAGACATTTTCATGTGATCTTGCTTTAATGGATGGGGAAAAAAAAAATAAAAAATCTTCTCTGATTCAGTCTCCTGGTGTGTGCTATCGGACGCCGAGGAGCAGAAGTGCCTGGATTTAGCCGGCAATGCCACGGCCAGGAATGTGAGGGGATCGCTGATGTGTGTCCGCGGCCTGAGCACCAGAGACTGCATGGAGAAAATCAAGGTGCACAAAGACGGAGATGGGATACCTGTGCTTTACAAACCATTTCTAGCTCTGTGCAAAATACGCAGCAACAATTTTGACTGAATTCTTTAAATATCATTTTCGGTTTTCACAGTGTGGTGAAAAATAACACTGCAATACATATGCAATAAGATGTTTTATTTTATTTTTTTTTATAAAAAACAAAATAAATTATAAATCTGATATTATTTTTGCATTTAGTTGTTAGTTGTACGTTAGTAGGATACATGAAGGCATCTCTGTTTTCTCAGAACGGCACAGCAGATGCAGCTTCGATGTTTGCAGATGATATCTACGCTGCGGGTCTCTGCCATGGCCTGGCGCTTGCAGCAGGAGAGTCTCATAATGGAGTAGGTAGGTAAGCCACGTGTTGGAGCACTTAGTACAATTAGCTCACTAGGGATTTTTGCCTGATTATATCAACATTTATGTTTTCCAGTAGAAGAAGAACATTTGCCAGAGATGCACTGATCAGGCTTTTTCTGGACGATAACGATTTCGACTTTGGCCAGTTTGATTTCTTTTTATAGTAAGGATTTTTTGGAAGTAACAGGCAGATTTGTTGATTGGGGTGGTACTTTAGATCTCAACAGAAACTTCAGAACGTCTTTTTATCCAAGTGCGTGTCTCCAAAAAATATATTAAATTGATATTTAACTAAACCAAGTGCATGCAAGTTGATAACTAATGTGTTTGCAGATTAAAAGTGGTGTGTGATTTTTTTAATTTGATGCATTTAACACATTTTTCAATGCAAAACCAGCTAATTACAATCTTTGCCTCATCGATTGGTTTCTTAACGCGTGTCCGACCGCCTTATTCCAGATGGAATCAGCTACTATGTGGTGGCAATGGCCCGGCGCTCCTCTTCAGACCTGTCCTTGCTGGAGATGCATGAGCGCAGCTCCTGTCACCCCGGCGTCCGGACCACGGTGGGCTGGACGGTTCCCATCGGCTACTTGGTGAACACATCCCAAATCAGCGTAGGAGAGCAGTGCAATTTCCCCAAAGGTGAAGCCGAGCGTGACGGCCGCGCACGGCTGTGTGTGTTGATGTACGCTGATGCGTGGAAGGTATTTGAGAGGTCCGGAGGCAGGAAGTGGGGGAAGCAGAGAGGTGGGAATGGATGGAGGTGGGATGTGGAAATGTGGGAAAGAGATGAAACACTCAAAAACACTCTGAAAGAACAGAACAGGAAGATTTAGTTACCAAAAAACACTGTGTCCTCATTGTGTATTTTTTCTTGGACTTTAGTTTAAATGTAATCACATAACATTAAATATGCAGCTGCTTTAGTAAGATACTTTAAATGGCAAATACTGATAACTAATTTGACATAAGAAAAACAAAACAAAACAAAATATGCAAAAACATTTGCTAGTGTCTAATTTCAGCTGACTTGTCCTCCGTTTCTCCTGCCAGTGGTGGGGAACTTCTTTGGTTACAGCTGTGTGCCCGGCATTAAGGATCCTCTGCATGATCCCAGAGGCAACAACCCGAAGAACCTCTGCGAGGCTTGCATAGGAGACGAGAACGACAGACACATCTGTGCCAACAATCACAGGGAGAGACATTACGGAGAGGCAGGGGCCCTGAGGTACGACTCCTTCACCAATAGCCCACTAACAACACCTGGAGTCGAGGTATTTGATCGTCTATGTCCGATAGATCCACTGGAACCTGAAAAAATTTGCCTGCTGGGAAAGAAATAGCCTTGCTCAAAAAGGCAAACCACAAATTAGAGGTACTTGTATAAGAAGGACGTTTACCCATAGGCTTTGTACGAACTTTTAACATAAAAGCACTTGTGTTTTATAATATAAGCTATACAATATGGAGAACAAACAAAATCAGTTCTACGCACTTACGTACATTATGAGGCATTTACATTGCACCACATCCAAATGCTGGTTTAGTTCATTAGATGTTTCTTCATAATATCCTGGTATTTCAGGGTTTGTTGGGTTTATTCAGCGAATAGAAACAGGCCTGCATCGTCCCAGGTGCTCCTCCCCATACCTTACAGTTAGCATGATGTAGTTTTCTATACACTGAAGCCAAATCCAGCTGGATTCCTTGTAGTCAAAAGTTGTAGGTAAATTATCAGAAGAGTTAAGGGAAATCCACATCTTCATGTTTGTGATGGTAGGACAGAAAAGTCTATTGTTTTAGCGACACGTCTGGACTTGTTGCTTGTTGTAGGTCATAGAGAGAAATACTTATCACCTCCCTTACTATTCCTATTGAGTTTGAGAGCCAAATAAAAGTCTGGTTATGTGTTTTTTTTCATAGGTTAAGTGGATTTAACTGTTTTTCCCCTCTCAGGTGTGTTGCTGAGAACCTCGGTGATGTTGCATTTGTCAAACACACAACAGTCTTCGACAATTCGGATGGTAAGAGCAAAAACAATTTCTTGAATGTTCCACAATAGACAAGTGGTGATGAAACACTGCTGGTGTTTGCCTGAATCCAACTGGGCTTGTAGTACCCAAACCAGACACAAGATGTCACTGTGGCACAAAGCATTTCTGCTTTTTAAAACTGTGTGCAATCCAGGATAAATGAGAAGATTTCACTGAAATTCAACGAGGCACATCAGTATGTCTCCCTGTGAGATTTATAAAGACAGAAAGATGGATGTAAAACAGGAACTAAAAAAAAAAAGAAGAGAGAAATGATATCATAACAAACAGATGTCCATGCATTTTTCTGTCCAGCAATAGCATCCTAATTCTCAGCTTGGTGCATCTGCTGCTTTGCTTTGGGCAACATCCAAAATTAATGGTGATCATTATCACAGTCATGCTGCACAGACTCTGCTGGTAGACGAGAAGGAGCAGCTTGGCTCTGGCTCCACGAACACTGCAGCTGTTTAACGAAGCTTGCTGCATCATATGCTTTAGAAAGGTCCAGAGTGGCACCAATTAGGGCAGGTCAGGAGAGCACAGAAGGCCTGGGCTGATGTCTAGGGAGAAGTCAGCATCAAGGTGGTCTACCTCTTTTTTACAAAAACATCTGTTTGGATGTGGAAAGGTAAAATTTTTTTAGGATTAAGAAGGCAAATTGGAAATGTTGCACTCAGAACACGGATCTTGATCAGCAAGAAATATAATTGTAAATATGTTCATTTACCAGCATTTCCCGCTTTTTAAAAAAAGAAAACTAAACTCAGTTTTGCTCTCCTTTTGGTCAGGCAAGAATCAGGAATCCTGGGCCTTGGACTTGGAGCTGGACGACCTCAAGCTGCTGTGTCCGGACGGGACAGAGGCGGGTCTGGATGAGTATCTGCGGTGCCACCTGTCAGACGTCCCCGCCAACGGCGTCGTGGTGCGCGTGGAGGACAAGTGCCGCGTCTGGAAATACCTGGAGCGTTTACAGGTAGAACGCATCAGCTACCAGTAATAGTTTGTGTTACGCCCCCAAAGGCACTCGCCAGCCACTTTATGGGGTGAACCTGTTCAATTGCTTGCAACAGAATTAACAAATAAGCCAAGCTCCATGGCCTCAACTCAAAGCATTTCGAGTCTTATGTGATGTTGAGGACTTGCTGGACTTGAAACTGAGCATCAAAATGGGAAAGAAAATGGTTTCAGATTCATGGAAATGGGTCAGAAGAGAGAAAACATCTTTTGAGGGGCAGCTGTGCGGATGAAAATGCCTTGTTGAGGTCAGGGGAGGCTGGTTTGAGATGCTAATGCAACAATAACTCAAATAGCCAATCATTTCAGCCATCTCTGAATGCACAACATGCTGAAGGTTGAAGCAGACGAGCCACTCTAACAAAACATCCTAATAGGTGCCACTTGTGTAATTTAAGAAGAGAAAAACAAGGCCAAATTTTGACCAGTCTTTAAAAAGTTGGACAATGACAGACTGGTTTGGTCAGATGAATCTGGATTTAACATGCAGGTTAGGTCGCCTCTAGTCTTAACCACAGGAATCCTGGAATCCAATCTGCCTTGTGACAGCAGTTAAGACTGGAAGTGGTATAATGGTTTGGGGGTGTTTTCTTATCACACTTTGGGGCCCTTGTTACCAACTAAGCATCATTTAAGCTCCACAGTGTTGTTGAGTGTTGTTGCTGACAATGCCCTTCCTTTATGACCAGAGTATCTATCTTGTGATAGCTTCTTTCTGCAAGATGTCACAAAACTTAAATCATCTCAAACCAGTTTTTAGATAGTTCATTATCACTCCAATTGGCCTCTACAATTTCTGTCCCACAAATCTGTAGCAGCTATCAGGTCTGAAATCTCTGTTAAATCTATGAGATTTAACTAGTTAAACCTCAGCAACACTGAGGTTTAACTAGTAATGTGACCAGTGGGTGTGTATAAATCTCCAGAGTGAATATCATCGCTCTGTGCTGCTCGCTGTGGAGATCCTAGCAGGGAATCCTCTCTCCTCCTTCCTTCCTCGCAAGAGAGTGTGTGTCAGACTGATACGTCCTGCGCCATTCCTCCAGCTGCACATGCCCTCAATCTCACAGCCACACATGTTCCCTGAACACGCCAACGCACATCCATGCATGCCCTCATGCATTAAGTGCTGTCACACGCTGTCTCTCCTGCAGAATGTGTTTGGCAACGCCACCGAGGGCTTCAGCCTGTTCAGCTCGGCGGGCTACGGCCAATCCGATCTGCTGTTCAGCGACGCTACCCACCACCTGCAGAGAGTTCTGGGTAGTTACACCTCTTGGCTGGGCCCCAGTTACACCGCCATACTGCAGGCCTTCGAGTGTGAGGGTAAGAGTGATGATGTCTGCCTATTCGCCAGTGTGCACAATCGGGTTTATGTGGGTTTGCTTATGAGGAGTGGGTGGCTAAGTGGCTGGATAAGTGTTTTCTGCTTTTTATATGTGCGTGTGTGTGTGTGTGCGTGTGTGTGTATCCACTGCAGCTGCTCTCATTACTGCTCTTTTCCACAAACAGGCTTCTGCTGATGGAAGAGGGGGAAGATACCCAGCGCATCAACTTCCACCCCATCCTGCTGTCTCCATGCTAGTGTTCTGCCTTCCCGCCCTGCCATCTGTGCCCCTCTGCTTTAACACCATTTTCTTTTTTTTCTATTGCTCTGCATTTTATATTTGTTTTGTTCCTGAATTTCGCCACCCATCTCTCTCATTTTAGTCATTGTCCTTCACTAACTTGGTGTGTTGTCCAACAAAGCCAAAAACCGGCTAATCAACTTTTAAAAACTCTGTAAAACAAGATGTGGGGGGGGGGGAAGAGGTAGAAAATATGAAGTAATTGGGTAAAAATACATGATAATAATGTAGAATGTAATAGTTATGGTACCCCTGGTAATTACAGATGATTTCTCTTCATTTTTTAAATCAAAAGTTCAAACAGTAACCATTGAGTTTGACCCTCAGAAACCATCTGAACACCTTAAAAACATCCTGCCAAACTGTTTCACTCCTGTGTGTCTGCTGGGGAATTGCAGCCTTCTTAGTCCAAAGCTTCAGCACCACCACCCTCCCACCTCCTTCTCACAGGGTCCGTCTCTGGCACTGAACAACTGGGTGCTATTAACGTTGACATTAGGAGTCTCAGTTACTGTATCAGTGTGTGTGTGTGTGTGTGTGTGCGTGTGTGCGTGTGTGTGTGTGCTTGAGAGAAGTACGCACGCTTTCCCACAGCCATTATTGCCCTAATTGGCAGTATGGTGTATTTTATATCGCTGGTGTGTGACAGGAAGAAATGTGTGTGTGTGTGTGTGTGTGTGTGTTTATGTGTAGAGTTGCTTCTCTCCCATGGCTTGTGTAGCTCGCCGTTTTGGATCAGCGCTTTCTCACGTCTGGCATGGTGGGCCGCACCGTGCCAGCACACTGTGTATTGTAACGCTATGCAATTTGGAGGGAGAACGTTGAGGCTTGCGTCGCCTCTATTGCCCCGTTAGGGATTCTTGACTGAAATAAATTTTTTCATTACTTCGCATCATCAAGATTTCCTCAGTTTTACTCTTCAAAATGTGCCTGCTTGTTTTTCTTTCTTTCTTTTATTTTTTCCTTTCAAAATTATGAAGCCCTTCAAGCTTTTCCACATTCTGACAAAAGGGTGCCCACAAACTTCAGTGGGTTTTATTGGGTTCTTAAGAGGAAAACCAATAAAATCACTGCCTATTTATGAAGTGGAAGGAAATTTAAACAAACAAAACAAAACAAAACAAAAAATCTGTAAAGAGTATATTTGTATTCCTGGGATCAATTTGTTGCAGAAGACTCTGCAGTTAAAGCTGGGTATGTTGAGCTTCCTGCCGTTCTTCTTTCCAACATGGCTGAACCGCAGTCAGACCAGAAGGAAAGCGTCTGTGAACAGCAAGTTTTAGGTTTTGCTTCAGCGTCCCAGAGGGTGGCACCAATTCTTCAAACGAGAAAAGTCGTCCATATTTGTTGCACCTTGAAACCAGATTTCCTTTCCTCTTTGGCATGACTAGTTGGTCGGTGGGCAGGGATTGTGCCTCCCGATCAGTTTTTCTGTCACAAAAAAACACTTGTGCAACAGCCAGAATGATCACATTTAGACTTTGACCAGCTTTCCTGTCGCATCTCCATGAAATGACACCGCCACCACCATACCTCACAGGAGAGATGTCATTTTAAGGCGCGGTGTTGGTTTTCCAACATACATTTTGTTTTTAGTAGTTGGGCAAAAAAAAAAAAAAAAGTTGACATAGGTATCTGACAAAACAATCTCTTTGCAGAACAACTGTATTTATTCTGAAATGTGCTGAGTAAAAGAGGCAGAGGTTGGTGCCACACATTTTGAATTTGTATTGTCTCTGTCATATAAACTTATAATAAGCTAAAGTTTGCCATTGCATTATAATAAAACAAGGAAAGGTTTGAGAGGTATGAGTAATTTGTAGCTGAATGTTAGAGCTGAAGGAGCTGCTTACATGATTGCGCTTTAGGCCGGGTTTGACGCTCAATATTAGTCGGTTAAGATCTTTTTGGTGATCATTTGTAATTCTGGTTATAGAATAAAGAGTCACGTTTGGCAACTGCAGATAAAATCACTTACCACTTTATAGCTGCTTGATCTTCTGGATCCTCTTCTGCAAAAGTCGGAACGGTCAATAAATTTCAGCCTTTTAAGTGTCGCCTGCTTTTGTTTCCCACACCGCTTCCGACATAAACTGGGCGAGGTTCTTCCCATCGGACTGGGCTTTTTGAAGTCTCCTTGCGTGAAGCACTCACAGGTGGTCCATTGGCAGGATTTTCAAAGAGCTCTGTTTTCTTTCGACTTGGGTTTTTATCATTGGTGCTTTTTATGCCACTGCTTTAAACAAGGCTTAACGTAAATAAGTCACCTGTGCCTGACTGTGTAGAGCTGCAAACTTCCCCTTTTTTCAACCAATTAAATGATGATGAAGAATAATTCTCCCTTCGTTTTGTGTCAACTATTCCGCGCAATCCCGATTTGCCTGAAAACAAATGATCCTTCTTGTTTATCACACACACACACACACACACACGCACACTCAAGGTTTCACTGGTAAATCAGGGACAAAACCATTATCATCAGTGATCCCAGCAAAAAAAAACAGACCTCTTTCTAGAGACCCAATACGCCTTCTGGCAGAGCTTCACCTCATTTACAATATTAATCCTATAGAGAAAGCCTCCACATGATGGAGTGGAACCATTTAGCAATGACCAGATACTGTAGATTGAACTGCACTGCAGCAAAATGCTGCAATCACTCTCCTTGGATCTCCTGCTGCTCCCCTTCTTAGCCGTAACGCTACGATAAAATCACGAACAGAACAGCCTCGGTGCAGCCCAAGTTCTCAGCTGAGAATAATTAAAGAGTTATAAAAAGTGTAGATTTGCATGCTTTTTTTTATTGCAACAATCTGAGATATTAAAGAGGGTGGTAGCTTTAAACAGCAGGACACACAGCTAGAACAAAACAACAATAATGGAAAAAGAAAAAAACGTTCAGGAAAATCTAAGCAATTCTCAAGCAGTTTTCTGGAATTGCAACACTAAAATAAGATTAGGAAACGCAAAACGGATTTACAAATTATTGACACGCAGCTATAAAAGGAAAACGTTTCCATGGCAGCAATGAAAACATTCGACAAAGGATACTCGTACACCTGAGTGGTCAGTCCATCTCAGTGCTGCACCTCCATTTAGCTCAAAAGTTGTGAATTTTGAAGAAATCTTAAAACATTCAATATTTTTGCTAATCCTTACCAACTTTACGCAGGAACGATTGGTCCGATTTAGCGTCGTAGCATCCTCTTTCATACAGCGTCTGGAAATATGTGGTATCCATATAAACCTTTCAAGCATATAATGTGTATAACGTTTAGACATTCCCATTTTATAATACTTTGTTCTCAACAAAACACAAGACCTATGCCAAACATTGTAAAGTCGAATTACTTCCAGAAAACACAGAAAACGACTGCATGTTCTGTCACCACTTACACTAAAACGTATTTTATTTATTCAAAATTGGCTGCACTTCTGACAGGTCAGAGTTAGAAACTCAGTGTGCATGGCATACACACGAAATGAAAACCTTGTGTGACTTTGCTAGTGTCTTTATTTACGCTGGCACGAGGGACGCCCCGGACGGGACGCCATTTGACCAGAGGTTGTGGGGCGAAAGCGGCTCAGAAGAGAGAAATGACAGTGATGGAGGGGGCAAAGATAGAGGAATGACAGGTAATCCATCAGGAGGATGACTGTCATTATTCAATTACCACCCATCCTTAGCTCTCTTGATAGCCACACACACACACACACACACACACATCTCTACTCTCACACATTTGCAGTGAGAATTTGCAGTGGGTTGTGTGTGTGGGGGGGGGATCCCCTTACATGAGGTGGGTGAGTGCTCTGTGGGTGGCGAGGTGAAGCAGGATATGGGACTTGGCTCCAGTTTCTTATACGCTTTTAGTGCAACAGACCCTTAAATCTCTGGTCCTCCTTCCTACATCTCTCATCTCCATTCCTTCCCTCTTCCCATTGCCTTTCACATCTAACCCATTCACCATGCTTCCTTCATTCCCTTCCTCGTCTCGTTCCACACAGTTCATTCAGGCTCCTTAGCCCCTGAGATGATAAGGGACATAGAGAATGATTAGATACCAGTGACACCAGGCTTATCACTCCACTCCCACACTGCTCTCCAGATCCTTTTGCATTATGAAAACCAAGCAAAGCAAGAAAACACACACACTTCATATTCATATTTTGAGTGAAACTCTGCAACCCTCAGGCGTGTGTTTTAGCCGTCAGCAACATTTTTTTTTCTTGCTTCTGAGTTCAAAGTAAGTAGCTACTCCAGACAGATGCAGGAAGCTCCGATGTTGAAGAGAAATTCCCCAAAGGTGACCAACCTTTTATTTACCTCGTAGAGTCATGATAATTTTTAGGTAGAAGATTTCTTATGATCAAATCTTACAACATACATTTTATGAAGATGGGAAGTGAAATTATTGGACTTATATGTTATTAGTTAGTCTGTCAAATTGTATTTTTTATCTTCAGAAATAACCATTATTTCTGCAAACATCCTTTCTTCCCCACTTCTTATCATCTGTTAGACTCCCATTGCCTCATTCAGTCCATATTGGTCACACTTCCAAATATCCACCAATTAAAGTCGGAGAAAGAGGAACGTTTAAGAGATTTTTTCACTGGCATTTACCTTCCTGGTGTTTCACTCAGTTCGACACTTCTCCCTTCGCAGTAGAGGATGGCTGTTCATAATGTGGGAGATTTCCGGTGAGATTCACGTCGTTGCAATCGAGCTAGCGCATTACATCCGTTACAAACTTTAGCTACTGGAAAAATTAGATCCAATCGTTTAAAACTTCAACAAAGTCCACGTCTTTTTACCAGGCTAATCATCTGTGCTCTTCTCTTTCTTTCTTTCTTTCTTTCTTTCTTTCTTTCTCTATGCAAACTTCTTTCTCTGCGTTTCTTGCCTTCTAATACTCTTTATCCATTAAATGTATTTCCTTCTTTCTTCTCTTATCCTCATGGTAACCGCAGCCCGCCCACTTTCCTCATCCGTTACTGGGTCCTCTCATCTTTTCGCCATCTTTTTTTATGTTTATCCACTTTTTCCCCCTAACTTTTGCATTCATCTTTTCCTCTCCTCATCTCAAATTCTCTGCTCCTCTTGATCTTTTTCTTTTCATTAACGTTCTCTCAGAGCCGTATGCAGATCCTTTTGAAGTACCCACACAACAAGTACTAGCAAGTAACAGCGACTCGTTTTAGTCGGAATAAAATTATGTTCATACATGTCAAAAGATTAGGATGATTAGGTCTAACATTAGAGTGCAAGCTGCTTGTTACAGTTTTAATTGGATTAAATATTCAAAATTTTAAATGACTCTAGTTGCGTTGCAGGCTATTAGATTTATCTCAGGACAATTAGACGATGAAATTGAATCCAGTATTTTTAGATCTTTTGTTAAATATTTAATCATGTTGAGCCGAAGTATTTGAAGGAAAATAAATTAATAAATGAATAAAAAAACTGTACTCATTAACTGATTTTCATTTTTTAATGCTTCCCCAAATAATGCTGGACTATTTCACATCTTTTCTGATTACAACAACAAACTTCTATGCATGTTATTTAGAGGTTGTTTTTTGTTTTTTGAGCTAAGAAAAGATTGAGAGTGGAAAAAGTGTGAATTAGAGGAAAATAAAAATAAAAACCTGAAAAGTTTGGTCCACATTTGCATTCAGGGCTCTCTACTCTGATATCCATAAACAGAACTGATGCAACAAATAGCCTTTTATATTGCCTAATTAGGACATAGTCCCATCCTGTTTGTGTTTTAATCTTATTAATGCAACATTAAGGCCTCAGAGAACATTAGTGAACAAACAGCCTACCAAGCACACACTTTAAAAAAAGTTAAATTGATCCACACTGGCAGTCTCATGCTTTTGTTATGATTTTCTTGTTTTGATAGTACAATTGTTGCATTTTAGGCAATTCTGAAAAATAAACTCTTTCAGAGGCTACAAAAACCAGGGGTTGTCACTTTTGAATTTTCAACCAGACCTACTATGTAGTCGGTTTAGATCAAAGCCTTGCAAAGACCCTGGAAAAAAAAAATGTCCAAAATTTAACCCGGTTAAAAATCTACGCAAAGACTTTCAAATTACCATTCACACACACACACACACACACACACACCCATACACACACAGACACACACACACTCTCAGTCCCATCTAGCAAAGCTTCTTCAAAGAAGAAAGGGAAATAGGTTGATTCTCCACACCCAGAAATGTGTTGACTCAGAGCTACTGACACGTAAAACTTTTTGGGAGTCATAAAAAAAAATTGTGAAAACTTTCACAACTCGCTCCTTAATGTTGATTCGGTCACATAAAATCCCAATATAAATACCCTGAAAAGGAAAAGTTGCACAAATTGATGCTGTATCCATTTAGGACACACACACACACACACACACACACACAGTCAGAATAACATTTAACATCTATAGTTTCCCCGAGTTCCCAGTGAGATCCATTAATTCTGTGTCCCTTGTACCTTCAAAGAGTCCTTTTTCCTGCCTCTTACTTCTGTCCACTGCCTACTTTTTCAATTACTCTCCCCTGTGTTCCTTCTACCTGCTCCCTTTTCCATTTGCTTTTCATCTACCTTTCTTTTATTCTTCCCTTGTACTTTTTTCTCTCCCACGTTTATTTTATTTTATTTTTTTTCCTCGGTGCCTCTATCCTCCTGCTCCCTGTCCTGGTTCCCTCTCTCCTGCTCTCTCCCAGCCTCTCCTCCATGGGGCAGCAGCTCTGTAATGTTGTTAGGACATGCTCTCATTAATAACCCACACTCTGAGAGTCTTTGCTAGTGGAGCGTGAATCTCTCATCCGTTTGGGGACGAATAGAGGGTGTTGTGCTGGGTGTGTGTTGGTGAAGGGTGTACGCATGAAAGCCAAAAAAAGAAAAAAGAAAAGAAATCACTGTCAAATGAGAGAAACATGATGTTTTATGGCATTGCTAAAAGAGTGCTGGATCAGTTTAAAGTTTTCCCTATCCAAAAATATGTATATATTTTACGTGTTTGAAAACTGTGCGCACCTCGGGCCCCGTGAATCGTTACTTGTGAAAGACCGGAAGAAAAAGTTGCATGCAACAGAGAGAGCATGTTGCAATCCTCCAATTACGTTGTAGGATCTGAGAGAGAAGCGCCGCTGCCTCATAAAAGAATCATTTGTGACCGACCATGTCTGAACCTCATTAAGGAACCGGGAGAGATTTGAAGCAGCGTCACGGATAAACATGAGAGCTCAGGTGAAGGCGGCTGTCCGGCAATTAGCGGTGACGGAGGGGAGGGGGGGGAACTTAAGAGAAGTTATTGAAAGTAAGTGTGACTTTAACAAGGTTATGTGCGTGAATGTGTGAGCGAATGTTAGATTTATGCTCGATGTGCCACCTCTGTCTACTCCTGCACACCGTAACAAGTCGACAGGTGTATGGGACGGCATCCCGGACAATGACTAATGCAGTGCTAATGGTTGAACTCACGCACACACACACACACACACACACTTGGAAAGAGAGAGGAGGAATGCATTGTACAGTGAGTGTTGTCTAACCTTAGCAGTGCATTGAGCATTGAAGCCAAGACAAAGAGGAGAAAGCAGAGGATGGAGGGAGGGTGATTAAATAGTCTTGTTAGTCCACAGAGTGGTTCAGAACATTAAGAGCTGGGCCATTCATCAGTATAATGCACACACACTCACTATGTATACGCTCATATTGATTGGGCATGTTCGAAATGTCTCTCTGGTCGGCGAGTCTGGGAATTCTCATCGGACAGCGGCCTGCAAAGACACATTCACTCTGTACCCAAAAATGCCCACACACACACACACACACACACACACACACACACACACACAAACCTTGTACTTCCCCAACTCGCTTTCTCTCAAACAGATTAATTTTCCATCACTTACCCCTTCTGTCACGAGTGTGAGCGCTGGCTCATTAAAACTCTCGAAACTCCCTCCCACACCTCCCCCATCAGTCTCTCCCCTCATAAGTGGACAGAGCTCTGCCGTTCTACGGAGGCGGAGATGGTAAGTGAGAAAATAAATTACTTACACACACATACTTAGAGACGTGGGCAAGATGAGGGGGTGAAGGCAGTTTGACTGTCAGGAGAGGAGATGAGAGAAAGAAAAGCGAGAGGAGGGGGAAAAAAGGGGGGGACAAAATAGGTGGATTGTTAGCAAAGACAAACTAAATGAGGAAGGAGGAGGAAGGATTCGTGCAAATAGGATGAAAAACGAGCAGACAAGGGAGGACAAACGTTAGGAAAATGGAAGGAGGTTTAGGGACGTTAAATAAAAGAGATACAGAAATAGAACCTATGTGGATAAATGCGTAAGATTAATCAATGAAGAAATTAAAGTGTGGAGAGAAAGCAAAATGGCATGTTTACTGAGAGACTTCTTCGGTGGGCGATATAGCTCCCCCAGAGCGCCCCGGTGCAGTTTTCTATTGCTTGTTTGCAGGTCCAGTCGATGGGAGTCAGACTGTAATAAAATCCATCCATGCATGGATTCATGAAACTGAAACCTGGGACTGTTTACCAAGCAGTCTTTTACTCTGATCTCTAGTTCAAAGCTGAAACACCTAGACTGGTCAAACTCTGCGTTTATTAAATTTTTATTCTATTTTTGAAAGTGCAAAAAAAAAAAAAAGAGAGAGAGAAAGTTTTTATGTTTTTGTCACTATAAAATGAACTGACACAACCATGAAAACGGCAAGGTACAAATAGGAAAACATTGCACTATATTATGCTAAACTGATCCCACATTCTTGATTCTTGAGTTTTACAACTGACTGGTGAAAAAGAAATGATAAAAAAAGAATCTGAAAACGCTCCCGCAGGGCGAAGTTCACGCCAGAGATCTGGCAGGACAGAAATGTTCTCCTTGGACCTCCCAGCTATCCTCAAACCCGAAGCCCCTTGTTACCACTGTTTAACTTTAATCTTCAGTCTAACGCTTTTAATTATCACAATGATGCGAGCTGTTACCTCTTCGGTGCCGGGGATATTATGATGAATGCATTCTAAGCAGGCCCAATATTAATATGATCACTGCGTACTTTGGGATAATCCGTCAGCATGCTGCTCATAATAACTCCTGATTGTTGTGAGTTAGTCTCAATGCCACAGCAGCTGGAGGTGCGTTTAAGGACCATTAGTTACGCAGAGAGAGGGAGGGGGCGTGAGCGGGACGAGCACAGGGAGGGAAAGGGGATGGAAACAAACAAAAAAAAGGAATGGCGAGCTACGAAAGGCAAAGAGAGGAAAAATAAGTGGGTGAACCAACAAAGACTGCATTTCACACGTTTGCTTCAGTCTTTGTTGATCATTACCGTAACAGACAACAAATTAGCGTTTGGTCATCTGGGTGTTACGATGCTATAATAACGTCGTCAATCAGTTTTAATGCAACTACTGCGAGCCAAAAACACAACGTTGTCCTTTGAGGCAACCTTTACATCGGACTAAACCACAGCACAACTTTAAAAACGATCCAGAATATCGAGGATCTCTGCGGGGTGTGGAAGGCGCCTGATAGGTCGTGTCCAATCTGTGTGTGTTCCCCAGAGATGAAATTCATTATCTGTGTTAAACATACACAGCGCTTTGTGTTATGATTGTTCACTGCAACATTGGCAGCATATTTGGATGTTTACTGCTGCAGGAGAAAAAATCATTACAGATTTTACTTCTTTTGCCAGACTTACTCTCCCCTTTACACTAAAATACTACTTTAGTTTTAGATTTACTAGGGACAAAGATGTTAGCGTTTCCTGGGATTACTGGTCTCAAATTCAGTTTCCATCTTTTTTTTTTTTTTTTTTTTTTACATAGCATTGATATGACAAAAAAAAAATCCCTGAAAACATTCAAAGTTTAAACTCAGGTCTCCAACTTCTTGGTAAACTTGAAAGTACAGAAAACCCTAAAATTAATAAATCAGGCTTTTAAATGCCGAGTCCAGTGTTCTTGAGGCTTCTCCATATAATTTACAAAATCATAGAACCGCGACTTTTCATGGCAAGAATGGAAACAGCTAAATTTGTCATGAATCTCCAGTGATTTATTTAAGACTTTCCTTCAACCGATGACCATTCTGCAGGTTTAATAGTCAGCATTTGGAAGCCATGCATAAAATAATGAAACAAGGACACGTCATTTTGAGCTTATTCAGCTATTTTCTATATGTTCTTGGCTTACGTGAGCACCAGAATAGCTAAATTAGCTCCAAAAGCCCTTTATGCTCTGTTGAATTTGCAAGGACTATTTGTTTTGACTCCCCCGCATCACCTTAATCTCTTAACTTGCAGAATCGTTTGTTTGGAGAGCTGCTTAATAAAGCTGAACTATTTGTGACTCCTGATTACAAGCCCCAGTTCGCTTGTAAATGGGCTGTTGAAGCTAAAGGGAACATTTACTGAAAATGCTTTGAAGAGAACTTTCAAACTGTGCCTTAAAAGTAGGAGCAACTTCTTAAAAGTGCTTGCGCACTCGTATTATCTCTGATGAAACACTACACGAAACAAGAGTGGACTTTGGTTCTTTGTGCGAAGTTCGTCCATCGGTGCCACGCAGAGTAAAGTTGTGTGTGCAAGCACAAGAATGTTGATCGGCAGAAATAAACCCCAAAAGACATCATGCACCCCAAAAAGAGTTTTGTTTTTTTCTTCGTTCCCCAGTAGGGCAGCGTCCTGCTGTGGCGCACGACGTCAAACGAGCTCCCAGTGCACTTCCTGCTGCAGCCTGGGAGAGCGTCGCATGCGAGAACCGGAGCATAAAGAACAACAGAGTCGACGCTATCTGACACAACTTGCATTAATATTATATTAAAACACCTTTCCAAAAGACCAGATCAGTGCACACACTCACACCCATCAACATCAGAGAGCGTTGCTCTCCTCATGAATATTACACCAGTCTCGGTGTTAAAAGCTTTTTTTTTTTTTTTTTTCCCTCCGGCGTTGCTGGCAAAATGCTCCACAGCTGTCGAAGCAGTGTTGGAAGGTGAGAGGAAGGTGTTGGGCTGAACAGAAAGTAACTGTAATTCAAGCGTGAGTTGATATGTGTTTAAGATGATGGAGGAATTTCAATTTCTTAGTATCTGGTCATCATTTTAGTGCAGTGAAGAGTAAAATAAGGCGGATTATGATGCATCAGGCAATGAGTAACCAGGAATAAACAAGAAAACTAAAAACTGTTAAAAAAAAACATTTACGAAAGCTTGATCATGTTATTGATAAGTGTAAATCTTTGATTTGACTGTGATTGAATATACATTGTCCAGCTCTGTAATATTTTGTGTATTATTACGTTGTAGCTCACAGAATAACAGACAATGCCCTGCAAAACACAAAAAGTGTCTTTTCCTAAAGTGGTTGTGCTCGATATGTTCACAACCTCTGGAGCAGCAAGGAACATTTTTAAAATAATAATACAATGATTCTCAAAGTTACCACCGTTGGTAACTTTTTTCGTGCTTTTTTTTGCTTGTCAGTGCGAAATGATGCTCCGTGCTTTACACAGTGTAAAGAACAAATGACCGGTGAAAAGTTGGTCTCTGATTTTAAATGATTTGAGGTTAAAGGAAAAGATTGAACAGATTTAAGATTCCTGCAACTTTTATTCTATTAAAAAATAAAATCCAAAAATAAGCATTTTGACTTATCTTTATACTTTCCCATTTTAAACTGAGACAAATGTGAGAATCTGTGCGTCAACTTAAATCAACCGAAGTCAATATGTTTATGTTCTTTTTGTTAAGAGAATTTTAGCTAGGGAAGATTTTCTTTCTTTCTTTCTTTTTTATAAAATCAGCCACAATTTACACCTTTGATTTTGTATTATTTACTACTAAGTCGTGACTTGCATTTTAGATCCAGTTTAAACATTTTCTCAGACAGGTGAAAACACTCTCATACCCAAAACATGCAATTACTGTAGAAGAGCCTTTAAATAGCACTCTTCTTCTTGTCTTGCAAAAACATTCAAATATCTTGAGCTTTTCCACATTTTTTTGTCACTGCAACAATTTCAGATTTGGGTTTGAATAGACCAAGACAAAATACTGTACAGTTGTGAAATATAGAAAATGAAGCTTTCATTCTTTTTAGAAGTAAAATCAGAAAAGTGTGGTATGCGTGTTTTATTCACTCCCTCTGTGTCAATTCATTAAAGAAACACATTTTGTCACAGTGAGTATCAAAATTTGTTCCGCCATTCTCAGTTTTATATAAGCCTTGAATAAACGTATTTCTCTGTTCCTGCCCCACGCTGCTCTTGTTCCTGTTAATTACTGATTGCTTTCACCTGTGCTTCTGCCCTTATGTAGCCTTTACCCTGCTACTGGAGTTTCCAAACTTCCTGATGTAGTTTTGTCCAGGTTTCCTGCATATATTGTTCAACTCTCTACGATCCTGCGGGTGCTACAATCCCCAGTAGGCTGATATTTGTCAATTCCTCATCAGTTGCATCTTTAATAGATGATAGATGAGGACTTCCAGGTTAACCACCTCTGCTGGAGTCGGACCAAATACGTAGCTGCTGACCACCTTGCACATTTTCAATTTTGTAAATAAAACTTACTTAACCTTTCCTGGGTTCTGGATCTAAAATATATTTTTGTTGCACAAGCAAACACATGGAGCTCTGGTTGTGAATGATTTAATAATGATGCATAGCTGAATCATTCTTAGTTATACATTTACATAGTAATTACTGTGTAAAAGTTTCAAGGCCACTTTGACAAGTACCATAAAGCATCTGAGTGGAGTTTTTAAATTAAAACGCCTTAGGATCATAGAAAAAAGAACGGCACGTTTTCGACATCTCTCATAATAAAGACCTTCTCTAAAGGTGTGAAAGGTGTGTCATGGTAACTATGTAATTATGAAAACGAGTTTGGCAGCTGAATAAATCGAAGAAGTGATTGACAGAATGATTTTTTCTTTTTCGCTCTCTTCTTGCTGAATTCTTTGTCAGCATTAATGATCTGATGATGCAGATCTTCCATGACCGCAGCAATTACTAACTTTTAAATGAAAACGTTTCAAAATGAAACATCGTCGTCCTCGCAGCTCTCTGAAATATTTGTAAAAACATTTGCATCTCCTCTGAAGGCATCTGCTGGTTTCTTCTCCACTCCAGCCCGACGTCATCTCTGCTCTTCTGCATGCTCACACACCGCACCGCGCTCTCCCGGCGTCCTTGGACCCGGCGTCCTCTCCGCACCGGCAGCAGAGCATACATTAGGTTCTTCTGGGTTGCCCTTGAACCTCTATAAAGAGCTTTTTTAGAGTTTCCCGTCCACCAGCGCCGGCTGCTGAATGAAAACATGGACATAAAAGACTTGCAGCTCTTTATTCACCCGAGGGTGTGCTTTAAAGGCACAAAAGAATCTAATTTACGGTTGAATTGACATTCAAAATAATAGTTCATTTGAATTGTAAAATTAAAACACAATAGCACTTTCTCCAGGAGTGTGATTTTTACCTGGCAGGGAAAAAAATAATTTAAAAAAATCCTCTGCTTCCAGTGGATGATGCTTTTGGCTTTTCATACATCTTTAAATTCCATCAGCCTTTGTGGTGATGAAATCACATTTCATACCATAATTGCAGTTTTTTTTTTTTTTTTTTTTAGTATATCTTAACCATTCTAACATAACATTTTATGTTGCATATCGTAAACCCAGAGCTGAATTTACCTTACACAATAGGAAGTGTAATATCCATTGTAGTCCTGTGGAGGGAAGTCCATTTTTTTTAACTTTTGATATATTTTACACTGTCCTCTCAAGTGAAAACACACAACGATTAAAGCTGCAGTGGGTAACGTTTATAAAAAGTTAATTGTTTTACATATTTGTTAAAGCTGTCTCTAGAAATCTTGGCTCACATTTTATTGAACCGTTCGAAATCCTAAATTCATCTTTACAAACTGCGACCTCTGGGGGCTCCTGTGTATTCGTACAAAACAGAAAAGCAAATGAAACGCTTTAACTCTAACAAACATAAATCCGTGTTGTAATTAGAGACATATTTCACCTCACACGAAGCAATCACAATACATCGTATGACAACTTTTCCACTAATCCTCTTCATCAGTTGAACAAACTGCGACGTAGAATTAAACGAACGGGGGGCGAGTCGCCCAATGAGGTTGAGACTAATCTTATTTTACAAGGAAACATAAATCCCCTTGGTGCCTGAATGCTCCTGCACTCATTCCCTGCAGTTTTAAAGGTTAAGAACCCCCAATAAATAAGCGGGGCACCACATTAAGTTTCTGATCAAGAGATGGATAGACGAGGCCCTTGAGCGCTGTTGGAATGTGTCATGTTGCATAAATTCCCCGACTAAACTGACAGCGATTACTCCCTAATTAGTCCGCAGAGACAAAAGAGACGTGACGAGGGTGAACCACTTCTGTCAGTCGTATCGCAGCGGCGCTGTTGTGATGCTCGGAGCCGAAGCCTACTTGTGTCAAAAAAAAAAAAAAAAGTGACTCATTTGTGTCTTTGTGTCTGCTTTACAAAATACAATTTACTCAGTTTTGCTTAATTGACGGCATTTGGTGTCTGATTTTCGTGATTATAGTGTCGTTTTGGGGGTTTTTTAGGTAGGGGAAAGCTGTGCTTGGAGAAATTTATGGTTTAACTTATTGGGAGTATTCTACTTCCTTTATATGTGTTGGTGTAGAGGGTAAAGGGACCATCTGTGTTTCCATGCAGTGGCTTCTAATTAAACATTTAAGTGCTTTTGGGAGTCATGCTTTAATGTATTCTTTTTTTTCTCTTATCCCTCCTGTTGTTTTCAATATTTGGAACCTGAAGAGATGACAGCAATGAATATAATGAAATCTCAACCAAAGCATTTTTTGTTTTCAGGCTTGGCTGCCCACAAACTAATCAAAATTTAGTGAATGTAATTTATTTTTGTTGGGACTTTATGTGACGGACTGCGACACACAGTCGTGCAAAAAAAAAAAAAAAAAATCACACAGTTTTCAAACTATTAAAATAAAACGTCGGTGACTCAATGTGATCGTAAATCTGCTTATTTGATTGGTTTAACATATATTTCTGTGTATAAATCAGGTATTTTTTGCAAAGTGTTCTGAGAATATAAAACGGTGCTATTCGAGTAAACTGAATTGAAATAAAAATTAAATCCGAACAGTGTTGTTCGTTGCTGTTACACCCTCAGAATCAATACTTGAAATACTGCAAGTCATTCGGTTTCCATCCCCGCCATCTTTTTTTTGTTGCTATTCTTCATATTCAAACTCAGTCAAATGAAAAGTGTGTGTGAACAGCAGTGAACTGGATTTAGGTCTGGACTTTAACTGTTCTCATGTCCAGAACCAGCCTGTGTTTACATCCAATGCATCTTCCCGTCATCTTGGACCATCTTCTGTAAACAAAAACAAAAAACATCCTGATAACATGATGCTGCCACCACCCTATGTCTCTACGGGAACGATGCGTTCAGGGTGATGATCACTGTCGGTTTTCTGCCGCACTTGTAGCTTTATATACACCAAAATAAATACATTAAAATAATTTTTTATGCCCCCTTTATGGCTTTCTTCCAGCGTTGGCTTTCCTCTTGCTTCTCCTCCAAAAAGGCAGAATGAATAATCCAACTGAGCTGTGCATCTTTGCAGCTCCTCCATAGGTAATATGCACCTCTTGGCTGCTTCTCTGACTAATGCTCTCCATTCATCGTCTGTCGATTTAGGTGGATCATCAGAGTATGACTGGGTTACAGTGATAATAAACTCTTTCCACTTATAAATGATGGATTGGACACGAGATGATTAAAGTTGTGGATGTTATTTTATAATCCTCTGATTAAGTTTATCCCTCTTCTGTCAGATGTGTTGGTTGATCAGCATTAATTATTTTGTTCACTAATGTGAGCTTAGACACATCTTTGAAACGGTCTCACAACAACTATACAGTAAATATATTAAAACAAACACAGGCGGATATTTATTAGTTTAGTGAATTTTAAAGGCAGATTTAAAGATGCATCACTGTAAAAGGAGTCAATACAAGTTCAAACCATACTTTTCATATATTTTGTTTTTATTTAAAAAAAAAAGGTGTTAACTGTAACGTCACAAAAAATTAAAACACATTTTAATTTGTTTATTACTTTAAAAGAAAATAACATTTCTATTGTCCAAGTATTTATTTTCAAATTCAGTTGCAATTCTGAACATTTTACTTTAACACTTTTTTTTTTTGTCATGTTGGAAGTGGTTGAAACCGTCATTAGTATTTTAGATCCATCAAAAGCTGTTAATATTTTATCAAGAAAGTTAAACAGGAGCACGAAAGCGTCCCACTGTTAGAAGAGCTTCATCAGATTATATCTAATCATATGGTGGCGCTTTGTGATAAAGCATCAAAATTTGATTTCTTTGTCACTTTTTCCATTTGGCCTCAGCACATTGTTGGACTCCGCTTAATCAAATCAGCCCTTAATTAGTTTTTTTTTTCTTAAGCAATCTCCCAAATGCTTTGAGGAGTATCATAATTCAGATTTCAGCTTTGAAAACAAATATATTTTACTAATTAATTTGATTCTAATTTGCTTTCTCATTCATCTGCTGCGATGGATCTGCCTTCTTGGAGTCAGCCTAGTAAATGGAGGAAACCCAGGCAAGCCGAGCCGAGCCCCTCAGAATCTCATTAATGCGCTCACTCTCCTACATTTCCTCCGTCTCCCTGGTGGTGCTATCAGAGGAGTGAATCTGTGCGTCTTCCCTGCAGCTCTACATGAGCTCCATCTCCTCGCCCCACACTGTCTGGCTAAAAACATGCAACCCACACCGAGGCGTTTCGCTCGCTGCTAGTCACTTAGCTGCGGTCAGACGGAAAATCCATACAAAGACTGGGAATAAAAAAAAAAAAAAAGAAGTGAGAGAATACCTTTAAACGCAGTGTAGCCCATTAGGTTTTGCAGGATGAAATCCACACAGACTCGCTCAGAAGGATGATGATTATTATCTCTCCTCTCATTTTCAGGGTCTGATATGACCTTCTTTGTCCGTGCAACCTGGTGTGCTGCTGCCGCCGCTGCCAGGTTGAACTAGCCAGAGGGCACCGGGGGTCCGCAGAGGCCCTGTGATGGATGGTCGGCGCTCATTTATGGAAGAAAAAACTCTGCTCTGTAGAGTGTTTGGTTTTCTGCATGCTCCAGTACATGTGTATGTGTGTGTCTGCGAGAACTGACACAGGTAAAAGAGAGCAGGAGGTGAGGTGGGCCTTTGATTCTGAAGCGTGCCACAACCTTGACCTTGCTTCTGGGCAAAAAACAGGCCAAACTTTGTTTATATCTGGAAGAGAAAGCGAGAGAGCAAGAACTCAGCTGACAAGGTTTTAAAGGCCAGAGGATAGTCTAACCTTGGCAGAGAACAGACTGGACACCGGCCAGCCTCATCTTCACCTTAATCCCCACGCCTAATAAATCCTTCACCAGGCCCTGCAGAGACCGCAGCATATTTCACATCATGACCTGATCATTTTTCTGATAAGTTTTCACCATTACACCCCCAAAAGAGCTCGCTGAGAAACATCCCAGTGAAAGTTCAAAAAGGCGCAGCACTTCCTTCTTCTGACTGTGGGTGGCACTATTGAGCCACTGTAGCTTGAGTGGCTGGATCCAGTCATCAATAGTCAGATGAAGACAGGGAAAAAAAAAAAAAAAATCCCCCCCTGCCTCCCCGTAA
>NW_006799947.1:5248919-5370611 GCF_000485575.1 Poecilia formosa | reverse complement strand
AAAAAAACTCCCCGCCTCTGCAGCAGCTCTCACCGCGAGCATTACAAAGAGAAAAGACGATGCACATTTCTGCAGGATTCGTCACATTGCAGCATGCAGCTTCTCAGGGTACCTGAGAGAAAGCTCCTGATAGCTCTAGAAAAAACAAACAAAATGAGAGGGAAAAAAAAAAAAAAAATCCCCCCCTGCTGAACAACAGTGCAATTCACTCATAGTGGGTTCTTGATCCAGCTTCCTGCCTCCACCCACCCTGGAGGCTGTGATGGATGTGCTTTCCCGCATAGGTGGTTATGAAATGCTTAACAACGTGACATAACAACGCATAACAATAACAATTTCACTTCACACCATTCCTCAAATACCTCCACCGTTTAGGCTCTTTAGGTAAAGCAAATTAGCAACGAACAGCTACCAAAAAGAGATCGCAATTAACGACATGGAAAATATGAGGATGTAAAAATCAAAGATAGTTTACAGGACAATAAACATAAATAAAAAAAACCGAAGCATTAAAAACCTTTTAAGTGGATGCCTTTTATGAAAGCTTGATCGTTTCCTAAGCAGCTCATACTCGGTTAGATTTGATGGAGAGTGTCGACAGGCTTCACTTTTCAAGTTTGGCCACAAACTCTCATTCGGATTTGTGTCTGGACTTTGACTGAGCCATTCCAACACGTGAGTATGCTTTGATCTAAACCTCTGAATTTCAGCTCTGACAGTATGATTTGGGTTCTCCTGCAATCGTTACGATCTTCTGGATTACTTGGTTGAATATTAAATGGGTTCTGTGTGTTCCTTGTGTTGTTCAGTTGCTTCGAGTTGTGTGTTGCGGTTCCACTGACCCTCGTTTCAATCGAGGAACTCCTGCGTTACATTGTAGTTTTTGATTCACTTCTAGCCATTGTTTTTCCTTGGCTCAGACTTTGCTTTGCGGCATCTTCTTCACTTTCATTTAATTAGTCCCAAATGTTTCTTTTACCAGTAATAATGTGTTTTTATACTCCCCAGATTATTCAAGTCATTGTGTTTCAACAGCTTGCTCTTCTCTCTTTAATGTAAATCCTTGGTTTTCTTAATGAAACATTCACAATTTCATCCTGCCTGACACATTGACCTTTTAGTCTCAGATCTTTTGTAGCTCATAGCAGATTGTTTTCCAGGATTCTTCTCTATTTATCTTCGTTTACCTTCCCATCAGGTCTGACAAACTCCTCAATCTAAGCTGAAGAAAAGCATCTCCACACATGATGCCGCTACCTCTGTGCTTCAGCTGAGACTCTTCTTATGGATTTCTGACCACAATGGCTTTTCTGAGTTAAAAAAAATAATTAAAAGTCAGCTTTATTTTAACAGTGCATTGTATCGAGCTGCACCTATTCTATGAAATGTTGCACATTAGTGAATATCAAAGGAACGCGTCGCCTGCTATAATTGTATAGATCCACCCTGGCGAGGAACACGTATGCATTATTAATAGTCACATATTACAGTATTCTGCGGGGGAAACGAACAAAGTTCTCCTGCACAGAAGAAATCAGACATGACAAATTTCTTGTTTGTCAAAGAGGCGAGTTCTCAGCGCTGACTAATAAAAAGCTGCAGAGAGAGCGAGGGAGAGGGAGAGCGGCAAGCTTTCTTTCCAAACAGGCAATTTTCCTTTTGCCTTAACCCTCACCATGACCCTACCTCTAACCTCCACCCTGTCCAATACCACAGACAAAGAGCACATATTTCATGTGTTCAATCATTGTCGCTGACATTATGGCCATTGGCGGGGCTGTCAGCTGTGACTATATACTGGCTAACCCTCAGGTCCCTGCAAACACAGCGACGGCAGCCCCCTCAGCCTCCCACGACGATAGCTGCCTGGGAAATAGAAGTACAGCCTCCCTGTGATCATTCCAGGAGCAATCCTGCCTAACAGCTCTGGGCTTTATGGCTCTGCTGCTTCTGGTGATTCACACTCTGTCATATAGTGCAAGCACAGCTACACCAACGGACAGATTCATGGGCGCACGCCGGCTTGCACATAAACACCTGCTCGCAAACACACATCGGCGAGGCTCACGTAAAGGTAAGCATACAAACCGGGCGGATTCCTGCTTACGCAGGGGAATACATGTCAGTTCTACAGATACAGACTCTGATGCATCAAAGCGTGTTATTATACAACGTGCAGACTACTTTTCATTGCCGGAATAGAAAAGAGTAATGCTTTCTTAACTTGGGTAGCAATAATGTAAGTTTGGGCAAAATCGTTGGGAAACAAGTTTCACCGAGAATAAAAAGCAATGAAGATTAAAACACATGTGAATATGAAAATGTAAATATATCAGGGTTTTTTTTCCTGGAGGCTGAATCTAACAGATGAGACAAGACACCAGCTGACTTTACTGACTATCTGAATTTTAGCCAGCTATATTGGTTCTTTAAACCAATATATTTGGATTAGCCAGTTATTTGTTGAAAGACTGATAATTATTTCCACTGGAATAGAGGTTGGAGATGGTGCACCACTAACGATCTTCTGCTGGTGAGAGTAAAATCTACAGTATTTCTGGTGAGAGTAGCCACACAGAAAAGTAAACCAGTGTAAAAGTCAATGAAACAGTGTTCATTTCAACCAGTATTACCTGTGGTTTTTACACAAATCAGTGACGACGACACCTATGGATTTCCTGTAAAAAATAATGCAAATATGATGATGACGACTTGAAGGTCTGAAGATCACGTTTGCCTGTGATATTCCAATTTGAATGTCAATTTAAAGAAGCAGAGTCCACGTTGGATTTCACACAAAATGTTAAAGGCCGATTTTCCAAACTACTGCCTTGCAGTGAGAAGGTTTTGGGTTTGATTCTGGGCTGCAGCCTGTCGGAGCGTCTACTTGTTCTGCTTTGGTTCACTCCAGGTGCTTCCTCTCACAAGTTGCCCTGTGATGGACTGACAAGCGGTGCAGGGCGTACCCTTCCTCTCGCTCTCTGGGGATATTCACCAGCTACACAAAAAGTTTGGGATGTCTGCATAATAGTAAAGAGTGAGAGCTGTCAAACAGACAGAGGAGAAAAGTGTATCAGAGCAATGTTTTGTCGTGAAGAGCAAATTGTTGGGAGTCCAGTTCACGCAGCTTTTGTCAAAAGGGTCGAACTTGTTTACCAGAGCGGCTGGATCTATAAAAAAAACAAAATTTACTCAAATGGGCTTGTGAAACAGATACATTAACAACATTAGACTTTGTAGTCAGTCGTGTTTCAGTCAGAAGATCAGTGTAAATAACCTGGCACTGATGTGTTGAATGAACCCAGGATGGGGTCAGGCCATGTTTGACCCAGCATCGCTCGTTATAACACTTTAACCCACACAGCAAACGCGTCTACTCGTCTCTGTCGTAGTCTAATCCTCTGATGAAACTGCAGGCACTTCACAACATGGAAGCAGTCTTTACTTCCCGATGGTTAACGTCGCCCCACCGCTGGCGTAGCATTTCGGTTGCCTGGGTAACCTCACATCGCCTTTAAGACCCCATTAAAATCAGCAGAGATGAAACACAAAAAAGCAGATCTAGTAAAATCCCTCTTAACCTTTACCAATCCTCTCCTCTTTCCTTCATCCTTCCATTTTCCGGCTTCACAGACAGCGACTCGAATTCGCCCTCACCCGCTCACCCTCACCAACCCGCTCATTTCCCTCTCTATTTTCTGTGCTCAGAGAGAGTGATACAAGTTCTCACCTCGTTCCTCCACCTTCGTAATCCCTTTCCCTTAGCTCAAGCCCTTCCACTTCCCCCACACGTTTCTCCCACATCTCACATTTTCAGTAATACAGTCCCTTCTACCTTGCGGCGATCTCTCCTCTCCCTTTTCATCACCACCTTCTCCTTCATCTCTAACCCTTCATATTCTCAGAGATGGCGAGGATGGGCCTTTCCTGTCTATCAGCTCCAGCTATGACCTTTTATTCCTCTCATCCTCTTCACTATCCCCACCTCATCCACCCGCTTGGCCGTCTCCCTTTGTTCTGCGTAAACAGTTGTATATTTTCACTAGAGTGCCTCTGATTGAAGTCCAGCCATGACTAGTGCATAGATTACCCGTTATCTCGTTCTGTGGATGAACGGTATCCTTCACTTTTTGTGTCTCGCTGGATGCCACTGAATGATGCATTGTGATCTGCAACATCAAACCCGTGCCGTTGAATTCATACATCTACATTATCCGGCTGCCCTTGGCATGTGTCAGTAGAGACTGCAGTTTACTGTCTGGTAGCGGGATGACGCAGTCTTGCCCCGGCCACTGTCACATTGATGTACGACGGCAAATTACGGCGATGAAAACCTAACGCTACTACTGTTACCGTCCCATCGACTGCTTTTAATGCAAAGCGGGAGGGAGACGGGAAGAGGGAGAGGGTAGGTGTGATGCACTGCACACTTTCGTGGATATGTTTTTTTGACTTACGAACCGTTCAGCCATTTCCATTCCTCCTGGAGGCCACTACAAGGTAAATTGGATGTATCTACAACTGTCAGAGTGCGGCTGCAGTTTGTGTGCGCGTCCGCTGGGATAATGGGGTAGCTGCTTGAGTGAACTTTCTTCTATCTCTCGGTGCGTTTCTGCCGACAATGTCGGCGAGCAGAGTTTTGTCAGATGCTACGGCTTTGAGCGATGTGCAATTCTCAGCGCAATGACAGCAAAGACTGAAATGACTTTGAAGAGATGGAGGAGACGGCGAGAGAAGACAGAAACGGGGAAGGTAGTGGTATGAAGATATGAGGACAGGCCGACAGAGATGACAGGAAGTCGGGAGGCTGGGCGAAAATGGAAGGTGAGAGAAACAAGGGAGAGATTACAGAAAATACAGGAATGTAAGCCTAAAAAGACTAGAAGGTGTCGGTGATAAAGGATTACGACTCACGGAGGAGTTTGAAGAGAAGCAGGGGTCACTGCAAGCAAGCAGTTGCCTCCCTCGGTGTTCTTCCACTAAAAACACAGGCTTAAAAACAAAGTTTTAAAGTTCTTCACTGAAATCTAGTCGAACAAGTTGTAGCCTTTTTACACAGTACAGGTTCAATAACATGAAACTCACTTTCTCATACCTGACTGATCCACTTGAAAAGCCTGTTAACCGACCAATCAATATAAGCAGCGCAATAAAGATCTTTTCATAGTTTTACCCTCTTCTTTCTTGTGTTTAGCTTTGTCCATATCCTGGGCGAAGACATTGACCGAGACATAGAAGCCGTCGCCTCTGAGTAGTTTATGTTATTCTTTCCTGTAGAAGGTACCCCTGGTTAAGAGTTGAGTATTTGACAGTTTTTCTCTCCTTGATGAACCCATTAACAGAACTATTACTCTATGGGCTCTCTCTCTCTCTCTCTCCGTTTTTCTTTTCTATAGAAAGTACCCCTAGCTCAGTACTTCATTGTTTAGCAGTGTCTGTTTCCCTTATTTGTGTATTCTTTTTGCTTTTTCCTCCTGGCTTAGAGTATTTTTTGCTCCAGCCTGTCTGGGCTGGGTTTTTCTTTCTTGATCGTGTCATGTGAAACCCCCAGCAGGTTGTGTTGTTTTTTAGCGATTGCCTCAAAGTCAATGACTCGGTGCCACCAAATGGGGTTCATTTGGTGGAGTTTTACCAAAGGGCATTACATGCTCTGCTGAAGTCGACTGTATTTAATTATAATTGATATCAATTTGCACCGCATCCAAGTAAGTGGATGTGAATCTGACTATATGATTGGATTGGAGTAATTTGGACTAATTTGTGCCAAACTGCACACCACATACTTCCCCAAAAAATCTAAATCTAAATCTTGTAAAGTGCCTACTGATATGTATTATTAACTGGTGCTATAAGATACTGACATGAATTGAATTACTCATGTGTTGTTTGTCTAGTTATTTAAAAATACATACTTTTAAATGTTTTCTATGCCTTCAAAAAACATTACATTGGGTCTTAATGCCACTGTTGACTCAAGAACTTAAAAAAAAGCTCCTGCAGCTCTTTTTCTTTGGCATCTGTGGTTCAAAATTGCGTTATTCAGTAAATGGTTCAGATTAGCCCGGGGAAAGCATGTCAAATTTTCTCCCTCAGAGGAAGAAAGCCAAGCTCTTTATCTTCATCACCAACTAAATCCAACTTCAAATCAAAGTGCTTCCAGTATTTGAAGTGAAAAGTCAAAACTCTTTTTGCTTTGTCAGTAACGGCAATTTCTTATCCGCAGCTGCATTGTTTGACTAAATTCTGAAAAATATTCAGAAAGCAATATGTGCAATGTTTTTGTTTGTGGCTATTTTCTCCTGCTGAAAATCGGAAATTACAGTTTTCCATTTTTTCTCTCAGCGCTAAAGAATCTAGCAAAAAATCCTGGAGTCTGTCAAATGTTGGTTAACGTTTCTGATCTGATGTTATTCAGTTCAAGGCCTTAAAATCTATAAAATAATAATAATAATAATAATAAAAAGATTGCTTTTTATTCTCCTGCATGTTGCAACTTAAGGGATTGTTTTTCTCTTTGACAATAAATGCATTGTAGAGAGAAAGTAGTACAATTATTCTAATGAATCATTAGTTGGAACATTTAATCTTGTGGCTGTTTTTTGGCATCAAGAGGAAACAAATTGTAAATCATAATGAGTCTGATGTGGAGTAAATACGCATTTATGAGGTTTTTGGTGTATAAAAATGTACATAAGTTTCTTCCACACTTATTTTTAATACAGTAAATGTAATGTAAACATGGGAATACAAGTTATATGGATTATAGAAATGCTTAATGCCGCCACACTTGCAAATTTGACCAATTTCACAGGGGGTTCAAGCCTTAATGAGGGTGGTGAGCAACCAACCATATTTCTTCTTTCACTTAAAATAATTGTTTTCCATCTGTCAATAATATTTTCAATTAAAAGAAGATTCAAAATGTAATGTTTTGGCTAATCACACACCAGTCACTGCTAATGGAATCTATTTGAGTTGGAAAGTCTGTGTTTGAAAAACATTAAAATTGTTTTTGTTTTTTTTAAATAATAATACACTTTGTCTCAAGCACTATCATTGTAAAAAAAAAGACTTTATGTTGGTAATTGTTGTGTTAAACTGTGAATGTGCCTATCTGAGCACAGAATTGTCTAACCTCTTCTGACCAACTTCTTCGTCCTGCCCTTCTTTAGAGACAGTAAAGTGTTTCCCAACCTTATAATCTCTTCTGTGGACCCTGGTTACGCCTGGTTACGCATCTTTCTTAGACGTTATCTTGAGGTTACAGTGGTGATCTGAACACTGTGTCTGTACACAACAGCAAAAGCAAAACATTGATCAGACAGAACAATTCACCCAGTCAACATTTTCAAGGTTTAACGCTCCATCTGAGCATTAAAGTTTCTCGGGTCACCTGTCAGCACTCGACCTATGAACCATAAGAGACCTGGATGCTCTGAACTCCCAGACATATTACTTCAAATAATGGTTAAGTCCCATTCCCCAGTCCAAAAGCAGTCACCTGCTTGTCCCTCAGGGAAAACTAAAATCCAGCCTCTGCCTCTAATCCAGATTGCTCCAAAGAGGAGAAGAGTTGGAGCCCCTCCTTATGACATTGGTTCCAAAGCATGTATTCATGATAAGCCTGCCTATCTGTCTTTTCTCCATCTCCAGCACCAACTCTGTTTCCATCTCCACCAGAGGACATGGAAACGGCAGACTCAGATACAGGACTCAGAGAGTGAACTCAGTTTAGATTATTTTACAGTAAAAGAGGACAGCACACAAGTAGACGGAAAAAAAAAAAACATACGAGAATGATCAGGTAAAGTACACAGTTCAAAAACAGGCTGAAATAATAAATAGAAGCAAAGGATCAGATCAGCAGAGACACAAAAGTTTGTACACAAAAGACTTCCATAAATACAGAGGCTGGTGAATTATACTGTCAAACAGAACACACTGGCATAACTCAGGCAAACTGGGTTTATGTGCTGTAAGTACACTTACAAGGGACAGGAGATGGAAGATAATCAGAGATGACGAAAATTGTGAAGTGGAGGTAAAACCCAATCTCAAAATACAACAGAAAATACGCTCAATAGACTAAAGAATATGAGAACTAAAGATAAACAAGGAGCAGAACTTGACTCAGCAAAGATTAGCATCAGACTGAAATTAGCTTTCTTGGTAGCTTCAGGATCCTGGGATTAAACAGTCGACGACTCCACCCCACTCTGACCCTTAATCCACGACTTACTGAACCCTAATGATCATAAACGCCTATTGAACAAGGCAAAGTTCAGTTTCTCAGCAAGAGTTACCCTACAAGAGGTAAACTTGGGCCTGCATAGCTCCCAACCCTTTCTATAATGGTAAAAATGAGAATTCAAAGATGGTTGGCAAGTTTCGGTGAGAGTCCATTACAACCACAATTGAATTTTGCTCATGCAGAATCACTCTGCATAAAGAAAAGGTACAGGCGCTATGTTTACGAAATGTTCTGTCCATCTCTCCATCTAAATGCTGATTTTCACTCTCAATTTATGGATATGCTGTCAAAAAGCTACATTTACAGCTACAAGAGAACCTGTTCAAAACTAGCAGCAAGACAAGATTTAAAAGAAACATTCCCAAGTAAAACTGAATAATGAATAAGAACAAAAGTGCTTTAGTGTTTACAGATTTGTCTCCGTATACCAATTTTTTCACCTGGGATTTTAAAATCCTTATATTCTTTTTTTTTTTTTTTGTGCTTTATGCTTGGTGCCGATATCCCAGTCTTTGAGGTCAGGAAGACATTTGACATTTTGCTCCCTCCGTAGGTTTTTCTATCAGATGTAAGCTTATTGTCTGGCCGTGCCACTCCAATATGCTAATATTTCTTCCAGTCAGAAGCAATAGTTGATAAAATTACATGATTAAACCTAAATATGTCATTAATTTTGGACTTAGCTGTAATTGAAACACAGATTGATAAATTAAACATCAACAGCTTGACGACTTTGCAGCAGTGATTTATCTAAACTAACCGGGTGTGAAAGTCTCTCAGTTTCCTCTTTACAGCGGAAAACCTTAAGATTCCTGAAAAGAACTGTCGAGTTTCTGGAAGATTAATATTTACACCACATTGCATTCCAGGTATTTATCGCTAACATTGTAAGCGACACTAAAACAACCCTGACAAAATATTTCTCATTCAAAAGCCTGGGTGTTACTCAATGAAAGCAAACCCGTAATGTGCACACACTCACAGAACAGACCACTTAATGATTCCTTTCCGTGGTAATTTGATCTTGGTTCTATTAGCGTTGTAGCTAATTGGTTTATTGTATGTAATGTAATTTCCTCTGCAGCATGTTAAATGCTGGATGCGTCTGTGTGTGGCTTTGCTCTACAGCAGTAAAGACTCTGCTTCTTAATGGTCTTTTTTTAAACTTGCTGGATGTGTGATGGCTCTGTGAGGCAGACAGGTGCTGAATACCAATAAGGAGAGCGGTTTCCATAGGAATGGCTTTATCAGTCCACCGGGCTGCCGGCTCACAAATCAACCTTCTGTCTCGGTGTAATTTCGGTTTTATGAGCTCAGTCGGAATGAAAGTTCAGAAACAATATTGTCTGAGCAATTAGGATGATTTGGATAATAATGAGATTTGAAAACAGAGATGGTTTATGAGGGTAATATCGCAGATGAAAATTTGGAGTTTGGACTTGTACATGCTCAATACTTGGGCATGACTCACTTTGGTGATTAAGCACAAAGACTTTCAGAAGTATTTAGAAACCTTGCACTTTCTCGGGTTTTGTAACATCACAATCACAAACTACAACTTATTTCACTGGGATTCATGAGGGCATATGCACTAACCCCCTCTTTCTCTGATGTCCCTCAATAAAATCCAGAGCAATAATTCTCAAATAATTAAACAAAGAACATCTTCATTTAATAACAGGGTTAGGGGAATTCAAGTATAAGTACAACTATTCTGTGAAGGCCACAGAGACGGACTGAACAAACATTAATGAACAGTCAGTGAAGACAAACACAGCAGACAAGTCAGAGATAAATTTGTCAGGTTATAATGCAAAATGGCAATCACTGAACATCCCTCAAAGTTCTGCTAATGCCACCGTTAGAGGGTGGAAAGGACATAACCCTGAGAAACCAATGAAGTTCACCTAAACCGTCAGAAGAACACTGAGGGTAAATACAGCTACAGGAGTTTCTGCAGAGATCCTCAGATGAGGTAGGAGAATATGTTGACAAATATTAGTTGCATAAATCTGAGGAAAAGAGGAAAATCTTTGTGGAAAAAAAAAGAAATTCTTAAGTCCAATTTAAACTTTGCTGCAATCCATTTAGAGGAGACATCAAAGAACATACTCTGGTCAAATATGATAAAAATTAAATGTTTTGACCTACATGCAAAACCTCTGTGTGTCACCTACACAGTAAAACATGGCGGTGGCTGCATCATTCTGTTGGGATGCAATATTTAGCAAGGAAGACGACCCGACACAACGGATGGATGAGTGGAGCTAAAAGCAATGCTGGAAGAAAAGCTGTTAATTCACGACTATCACCCTAAACATGGCCTAGCCAAAGTCCAGATGTAAATGCAATTAGGTCTCTGCAGCAAGACTTGAAAGTTGCTATTTACAAACACTCTCCATTCAATGCTGCTATTTACACCAGGCAAACATTTTGGGCCTCAAGCTGGGAGAGACATTCATCCACTTTCTCTACAGAATCACATTCAACTTCATTTTGTTTCATCCCTTAAAATCCAAATAAAATAGATTCAAGTTTGTGGCAATTTAATGTGACAATTTGTGTCAAAGTTCAAATGGGTATGAACACTGATGGAGGTCACTGTATGTCATAAATGATTCCTGGACAAAAAGACCCTGCAAAAAAATGACAGAAAAGTTTCCGTCAATTATTTCCCAGCTTATATTTAGAATTGCACTTTAAAAAAAAAATTAAACGAGGACCTCTGCATTGGATTTAAACACCGATATATAAGCATTCAGTCAGTTTTTTTAATGTAAAGGTGAACTAAAACCACTGGCCCTGTGTGAGGAAAAACACTGTGTTGACTTAGGAAAGTGTGACATGCAGGTGTCTGTAAGGAGCCGCTCTGAACCAGTGTGCAGTGCTGTTGGCCATGTGGGAGGCTGCTCCAGCAGAGAGATGTGGTGCCGCCGGAGAGTCAACGAAAACCCCCAACACAGAGACTTTATTAAAGACTCGACAGGTGACGGAGGTGCCAGAGAGATCGGCTCCATCGACTGAGTCACACACACGCGCGTGCGCCGCTAACACAAGCATGCAATCCTCTATCTCTCTGTCTCCCTTCACACTCATTGATTGCTGTCATTCTATAATAACCTCTCTGTTCCACCAATTCCATCCTCTGACTGCCATCGCCTCTCCTTCCCCTTCCCTATTCTCCTCTGAATTTCCTTGTCTTTCTTCTTTCACATCTCCCTGAGCCACCTCTGCCTATTCTTCCTCTCCACATGCTTTGGTCTTCTGTCACCTTCCCATATCCCTCCTTTCTCCTCTTTGTGATTCTCATCCTCTTAGCTCTACCTTTAAACTTTCTAACCTCCCACTCTTCCTTCATTTTCTCTCTCTCTTTATTTTTTTCCCCCCATGGCCTTTTCTACGATTTCCCCACCCCATCGTCCCCCCACACCTTCTCTCCCTGCCTTCTTCTGCTGTTGCTGTAAAGGTCAGGTTAACTCCATGAATAAGCTGTAGATTTATGATGCTGTCATCTCCCAGGAATCACTGTGACCAGGGCCAAACAAAAACAACACTGCAATAGACCGCAATAGATCGCCCGAGCCCCATTCAGCAAACGCAAGGGTTATTAATGAGGCTATGGGCCAGCGCACCAGAGGTTGAGGGAGTGTTTGAAAAGTGTGTGCTGCTGCCAAGCACACACTTTTACTTTTAACCACACAAACAGATGCACAGAAGGGTTTGTGGAGAATGTGCGTGCTCCAAGAAGAGATTATATCCAATAAGTTTGTCATTGGGGTTCCTTTAAATTATTCTCATAGTTATACAGAAAGCAAAAACATGATAAATAAGGGTGATCTGAGAATAAACACAAGTGCAAACATAATATACATTAAAACCATTTTACTCAGGTGGACCAACAGAAGTGTCTCCAGGATCTTTATGATATGCAGTGATTTTTATTTAAGCTGTCATGTACTCTGGAAAGGTTCCCAGAGATTTTGAAAGAGAAACTTTATAAGTGACAATGGTGATAAGTTTTTTTTGTTTGTTTTTTTAAAAATAAATGTTAACATGATTAGTCAAGGGATACAATGGATAAAAAATATGTGTATAGTCAAAGCTAACTGGTAAAAAAAAAAAGAGAAAGAAAAAAATGTCAACACCAGTTGCATAATTTGAACAACGTAATAGTAATACAACCAGTTAACCAGCCCTCTATTATACATGAAATTTCTTTTTCTTTTTTTTTTGCTCTCATCAAACATGATTATGCTCGGAAGGGAGTTTAGCTTTAGGACAATGTCAAGCACCAGTATTTTGCAAGGATAATATTTTAAATTATAGATCATAGCATCCTTGTGAGGTCCATGCTGCTTCGTCTGTACCGACGCAGGGGAGTGGCCCCCCACCTGGTCCTCATTGTACAGCCTGTGGGCAACACACAAAACACATTAAATATGAAACCAGGTGCTGGACTTTAACAGGTGCAGGCTCAGCTTTAACAGTTTGTTTTACTGGAAATGTTACAAATTATAGTTGTTGGTTTTTTTTCATAAGATGTTAGTGGTCAGGTTAATAGTAATGATACATGAATACATATTGTTCACTAAAGCAAAAAATAAATAAATAAATAAATAAATAAATAAATCCTTGAAATGATTGACTAAAAGAGTAAACAGTTAAATCATGAAAACTGAAATACAAAGTGATCTGCATGAAATTATAGTAATATTTCAAATGGCCTAAATCAGTTAATCCCATAATCAAAATCTTCATCACACTAAACAAACAAACAAACAAACAAACAAAAAAAGAATATACAAGAATAAAAATGTACTGTTCAGAGACTTGAATGTTTAAGGAAAATTGTTTTTGGCCGAATTCTTATCTATTTCTTTTTTTAAAACATATTTTTATTGATTTTAAACACAATACAAACAATGTACAACATTATAGCCAAACAAGACAGTTAAACATTTTATTTGTGTGTCTACAAGCAAACAATTAAAATATTCTCATCCCACCAATGTACAGGATCCTTTGTGTGTGTGTGTGTGTGTGTGTGTGTGTGCGTGTGTGTGTGTGTGTGTGTACTTGTTTGTAATACCTTGTGGGGACCATTTTCCTGACACATGATACGTTGTGGGGCCCCTGCTCTTAGTGGGGACCGAAGCCTGGTCCCCACAAGGGGAAACACTGTTTTTGGGTCAGGGGTCAGATTTAGGACTAAGATGGGAATTGAGTTTTGGTTAGTTAGGATTGGATAGGTTTAGGCTGTAGAAATGAATGGAAGTCAATGGAAAGTCCCCACAAAGATAGTCACGAAAACGTGTGTGTGTGTGTGTGTGTGTCATGGGAGTTTTTTGTCCCATGACTCCCCGCCCACCAGAGCTCTGCTATGAGGCCCACCTCATGGTAATCTCCTAGCTGTTGGGAATACAAGGAGCTGCAAAATGTCTCTTCTTTGCCTTATTATCTATCAAAGTGAACCTCAAATTTTCCTCGCGTCTCTCCTTGACTATTGGGATCCTAGAGCTTCCTTACTTTCTGAGTCACTTCACGTTTTCTCTACTCCCAAGTTGAAGATTCTTCTCCGGTCCTGAACTCCTCCATTCCAAGCTTACAAGACCAATCTCTGCCAAATACTTCCTCTCCCGTCCTCTGCAGCTTCATTCCCCATCTGCCACCGTCAGCCTGTCTCTCCTCCAACGCTCTGCTCCCTCCTTCTGGACTCGGACTTACACTCACCATTCTCATCCTCAGACTCACCCTCTGGACTGACAGAATCTTTTTTCCATTGCATTATCCCTAAGATCTGTCCATTTCCCTCCTCTTGTTAACTCATCGTCTGCACCCATATCCCTTCTGGTAATTAAATCGCGCTCCAGACACCGTCAGTGGGCAGTATCTACCTGGATCCTCCTGATGTGTGGATAGCATTAAACCCAAGATGTAATTAAACAAAACATAAACCCTCATACGAAAGCCTCAGTCCTCGACGTGGCCATCACACTGTGCCCAAACATTTCACCAAGAAAATGTTTGACACCGAAAAGGATGGATATGACAACTGAGGGAGGAACGCCGCAGCAGTTTGAGTTAAACAGGACTTATTACAAAACTGTACGGTTTTCCAAATAAGCAAAATAAAAGGATCAACCTTAAAAGTGTCACTAAGTTTCATTTAAAACAGTATTTTTCTACCCTGGTCCTCACTGCCCTGCATGTTTTAGGCATTCCCCTGCTTCAGCACGCATGATTTCAATTTATGGCGGATTAACACAGTTTTGTTGTCATCTACATGGGGCGTGTTGAAGCAGGGAAACATCTAAAACATGCAGGCCAGTGTACCCCTGTTGGGAAACTGATCTAAGAGACATTCATTATAAGCTGGATTAGTTTTCTTCCACTGACTATGGTTTACAAGGTCATTTGGTAAAACCTGGAAAAACTATAAATACTAGAACATTAGCACAAAATGAACATCTCAAGCCTCCGTGCTGCCTTTCTCAGCAAGCTACACATTGAGTAAAAGCTGATGCTAACCGATTTATTTTGGCCTCAAACGCCAAAGCTTTTCAGGGTAGGACTGAAAATAAAATGTATAAACGGTGTGTTGCATGTGTAACCTTGCACGCCTCCTTTTATGTCTGCAAAGTCTGAAATATATTTATGGAAACAAACAGCAAAAAAGCAAATGGTAATGATAAACATCAAGGATGAGAGATTCAGAGTTCAGGCGTCAACAATAAAATGCTAAATAAAGACATCAAACCAGAAACGAGAATTTACATAGCTCCGCCTGATTGTCCTGTGCTGTTTGTTTACCCTTTGCAAATATGAACATCTTTTGTTTCTGAACACTGAAACGCACTGACATCTCAGATATGGTTAAATGTCCTGATTACGTATGCACAAAGACTTTTGGTGTTTAAGAGATTGATCCCTTTAAACTGAGTATATTTCTGTAGTTGGTTGTTAATAAAGTGCGTTTTTCAAGGGACTTTGATCCAGAGAGAAAAAAAACCTCTGACCACATACATAACATGAAAACATATTTGACTCTCTTGGAAAATCCTCAGATGGTCTCGCGGTTGCAGACGTCCCAGTTTCTGCTGTAGTAATGGAAGACGTAGACACTCAGGCACTCAGACAGATAAAATTACTCTAAAGCTCCAGCCGGCCTTATTACTCCCTTCTTCCTCACAATTTCCTCTCGCTGCTCCTGCACTCACCGCTCCCTTCCAGTCTTCCTCTGCGGATATTTTCTCTCCCTCCCTGCTAGTGTTGGGTCACAACGGGGTCAATTTCCTGTCAACAGTCTGGATTAAAATTTCACAAGGGCCCTGATGCATATTTTATTGTTCTACGGTCGCTATCTATCATGCTAGGTCCTCCCGGCTGCCTGTCTCCCTTCGCCTCTTCCTCCGGTAGTGATTCGTTTTCTGTATTTGTCCATCTCTAGAGTGCAGACCTCACAGCAGCTTACTGCACTCATAATCTGGGGGCTGACTGGCATGCAGAAAGCCCTTTACACACTCTGATTGTCAGAAGAACAAATAACAAGAAGCAGAAAAGATTACTTGTGGTTAAAGGCTAAATATCATCGCTTTTTTTTTTTTTTTTTTTAGAAGGCCCGTCCCCAAAGCACAAGTTTGAACAATGAATAAATCAGAAAGGCTGTGCTGCTTTTCAAATCAGATAAGTAATTTGAAAAAGGAAAACACATTCTTGACGACATGCACTGTGTATGTCACTACGTGAAATTAGCTTGTAGCATCTAAATATGTTGTAGGAAATCTTTAGACGAGGTTGCAGAGTTCCAGCGGGACGACAGGCTGAATAATGTTTGACATCTAGGTCAAACATCTGAAGCCACACCACTAAACAGACTGAATTTGTGCAGAAATGTGAGACCTTCAAGAACTTCCGTTCATTGCTGCTATGTTTTATCTAACCACTGAACGGCAAGCTGTTATAAAGTATTCTTGTAACACAATTCTGCAAAGAAATGGGAGTAACAATGCTGGTCAGAAATGTAAACCCTTATCTGAATGATTTCAGCAGCTTTGTTGTTTTTTTTTTTGTTTTTTTAATTACGGTTTTTGTCACAAGTCATCACTCAAAACTATACTGAATTACAGACAGATTGGGTTCAACACAGGGCTTTGGTAGGGCGCCATGATGTTTTGGTTTTTCTATCCTTTGCAGGATAAATCCTTTAGAAAATAAAGTCATCCTTCTTAACCAATTTTTTATTTTATTTATTTATTTATTTTTGATATCAGATATGGAAATTAATAAAACTACTGCGGGTTACGAAGTCTACCTGAAAAATAACAATGTGTGCCACTTAATTGGGATTTTTGGAAATGTTTGCTGTTTAATTTTATGCTAGCAATTCCTGTTAGCATGAGTACAATGTCAAGACTGATGGCAAAAGAGGAATGTTTTGTAAATTCAAGAGAAAATATCCCAAAGTATTCTTTTAGTCCATACCATTAGTGCATACTGTCTTAAAATGCTGATTGTGTACAGTGACCCCTTTTTTTTTCTTAATGCAACACATTTACCAAACTCTGAGCCCATATTGGACACGTTGGTCAACCAAACTACCTACCTCAAAAACATCTTCACCAGATACCGTGACTACCATCTCTCGTGGTTTTTTGATTATAATAACAGGAATACTGATTGTTTCGGCACTGCAGCCCTGATTCCTTGATTAAGCAGCATGTGTAACTACAAAGGATTTGTTCGGCTGGAGTGTTTTTTTCCTCTCTCTCCCTCTAACTGAAAGGGCGCCTGATTGACTGCACCTGTTTTTTTTTATTTTTTTTTGGTGTATTTTAAGTGACCTGTGAACATGAATCCATAAAAGCTGATGAAAAACAGCTCCTGAAATGCTTGCTATTGATTGCAATCTTTCTTTTTCTCCTCCAGCAAAAGTGTTTCATGGAAGAATATTTTGATATTTGCTTGATTGTTTCTTTTTCGAAAGCTGTTGGGGTTTAATTTTGTGTTAATGTAACCCTTAAAATTTGCGCTCCAAATCCACTACTACACGTATTCTCCTGCAGAAATGACCTTTTTCTAAATTAAAGGACCAAGTCGTAATTAATCTATTGTTTATGGGGCTGGAACTTATGACAGCAATGTTCATGTTTGTGTTTAAAACTGGCAGAAGAGATGAAGTCTTCAGGCAATTTGCCACAGCAGTAAATGACTGCTGGAGACATTTGAAACGTCTGACAGTGAGCATTCAGACAAGTTAAAATGTATGCTCCAATTCTGACCAGCATTGTTGTGTCGGTGCACACATGCAATCCAACAACTTTGTCACCAGAGTAACCAACATTATTTTAACAATCTATGCAGGAGGATTGTTTGAAGAGAAAGACTATCGATTTATTTAGTGATGTAGTCTACAGATGTTATACTGGCAGGAAAAAAACAAAACATCTTTCCTCCAAACTTGTTCTTTAAAACAATAGCAATCCCTGTTTTTTTTTAATTTATTTTGTTTTTTTTGTCCTATCAACTGCTGCTAATGATCATAAGAGGAACTATGTATGGAGAAAATGGTTATTGATTTCAATCAATCAATCAATCACTTTATTTTGGTAAATTACCCACATTAAACACATGACACAAACCAAACAACAATAAACAACCTCATAATTTACCAAAAAAGGAATAGGCTGAAGCCAAGCTTATTCTTGCCTACCCTATTTTACACAACAGCCTACCAAGATATCTTCACAATGCATATATAAATCTACATAACAGCGTAAGATGTTATCATTTTACATTTTAGAGCTCTTTTGAAGCTTACCAAGAAAGGACATAACTTAAAATCATCATTCAATTCATTCCACAGTTTCACACCAATAACTGAAACATCTTGATTTTACCTGGCTCTTCTCTTTAGCACATTGAAATATAAACAAACCTTGCAAATTATATTTATTCTCTCTTAACTTAAATAATTTCTGAATACCAGAAGGAAGACTTTTATTCAATGCTTTATACATTATTTCCAGTATTTTTATATAAATAATATCTTTAAAATTTAATATATTACTTTGAAAGGAAAGTTTATCAGTTGGTTCACAATATCCTACCTTATTAATAAGCCTTATAGCTTTTTTTTTTGCAACTTATCTAATACATCAATGTTTGTTTTACTTGCATTTCCCCAGATTTCTGAACAATAACACAAATAAGCCATAACCAAAGATGAATATATAATATGCAGGCCTTTAACATTTACTAAATCTTTTATTTTAAACAATATTCCAAATAGTTTTTGCAACTTTATTTCTAATGTATTCTATGTGAGGCTTTCAACTACGTTTACTGTCTATAATAATTCCTAAAAATGTTGTCTCATAAATCCTTTCAATTTCAACTCCATTTATGCATAACTTTACTTTACATAAAATTATTTTATGTATAATTTAATATTAATCAGTGGAGACCAGCATAATCTTTAATTGATAGAGGAAACATAAAAAGTACAAAATGCAGTAAAATGCATTTTCTTCTGTAAAGACATTTCATCTTCAATCTGCATACTCTTCCCAGAGTGATCCGTCATAGCTGTGTGACTTTCTCATCTCGAAGCAAAGACGCCTGTTTAATAACCTTGGAATAAAGAGTGTTGTGAGCAGAGAACTGAGACTTTAAGTGGGAGAAGAAAACAAAATCAGTCTTCTGTTTGCTTTCACTAATCTTAACCCCTAAGTTTCCCAATGACATGATCTCTTCATCAGAAGTGAAACCGCACACTCCACCCTTCAGAATATTTTTGTTTTTGGTCAAGAGGGGACTTTATGTTTTATTTTAAGCTTTTTTCAAAACAATCTATGAACTTTAAAACAGAATTTAAATGGTAAATTGTAATTTATGTTTTATGCTTAAGACTTTGTTTTTCCGGCTCTAATATATGATTGTGTTTGCCCTTTACGCATTGAGTTGTATCAAGTAGGCCACGCTCTCAGTGAGTGCTCTGCTTTTGATACAGAGCTGGTCCACACCGGCTCATCAGTCTGCTAATTTACCTTCTTCACATTCAGTATTTAGAGTGTTGCGTTTAACCTTTTTACGCTTTTACACACGTGCCACTTCCTCCTTAAGCTGTTTTACAACCCATTTCCACTCAGACTCTCTCTCTCTTTTTTTGTTTTTTTAAAGTCATGTCTGACTTAATCAGTGTCATGTTTGTCACTGATGCTGTTCAGTTTTTCACTCTGGGGTCTTTTGCTGTGGCTGCTCTATGCCTGAGGTATTTTAAGCTACGTGTGCGTAGCTTAAAATAAAATAGATTGGCAGCAGGATGGATGACTCTTAGTGGTACCTCTACACACATACTGTAAATGCACACTGTGATTTTGAAAAAAGGTGATCCCGACTGGATTACAGGTGTTCATCTTAGTGATGTGATGCAGCATTATTTTTGGTTGTCTCATATCACACATCATGAGATGTACTCCTGGTCGAATTAGAAGCTGTGTCTACCACATTGGGGCAAAACACAGGAACGGTTTGAGCTCTGAATTATTTACAGGCTGCAGAAGGTATGAATGAGTGGTTGTATTCATGTTGAGTAGTGGATTGCAGACAGAGACCAGAGAAAGACTAAATAAGATTTTGCAATATGAGCAAAGGTAGAAGAATTTCAAGTTTACCAGAAACTACAAAATAAGGTAACAATTTGGAGATTTTTTTAAAAATTATTCTTCAGTGCAGAGATGATCGAAGAGTTATGAACTTTTCTCTGGGAGCCTGCTATATGAGTTCATGAAAACACACTCCTTTTAAAATAAATTTTTTAAAATTAGAAAAAGAGAATGACAAATCACTTCAAAACAATTGTCAAACTTTGAAATGATTCAAAGTCAACAAATCTACTAAAAAGAAAATGTGAAGAATAAAACGGTGCAGTGATTCAGTTCAAGCATGCAATCATCTTTGTTAAAGATCTCTCGACTCAACAATAGCAATGGAGCTCTCTATTTTAACTTTTCTTACCTGTTTGGAATAGTAATTTGAGCTTAATATCACAATAGAATGTTTTGCAGATTTTTCCATCATAAAAATAACATTTTGCTGTTTCTTGTCTGGATATCTGCTCTTGCGGCAGCTACTACATTTGGTCATAATCTGGTCATAATCTGAACAGCTGACTTGAAGTGAATAGAGCAGAAGCTGGTGTAAGACTTTTTTTGTAAATGTTCTTTTTTATATATATATTTTTAGTTAGCTAACCCTTAAATAAACTTAATACATGTTAAATTTTAAACATGGTATAAAATATTGGTACCTCTTTAGCGTTTGGTGGTATAAAGTCACCTTGCAAAGAGCTGAGTGGGAGGAAAACGGACCAATTACCTGCCTGCTCTGAGGTGGGTGTTTGATTCGCCCTCAGTGTCCTTGAGAACCACCACCTTGGGGTCACTGAGGTCATTTGTAACCTTGTTAAAAATCACTAACCAAAGGAAAGATGACTGATGGCGTTGGCAGAAAAACTATATTAAAAAAAATACCACTGTTGCCTCTTTATTAGCTAGTACCACCTGGTCTGTTATTGGGTATTATGTCCTTATATATTTTTTCTTTATTCCTTCTTAATTGCCTTTCTTTAGCATTTAATCTCATATTTGACATCCCCAGAAACGCAACGCTATATTATCACTGCTCGTTTCAAAGGTTTGTTAATTTCTGTATTTTGAATTATGATGATGTTTTCTTGGGAACAACTGTTTTTTTTGTTGTTGTTTTTTTGTTTTTGTTTTTACAAGAAAAACAAAGTAGAACAACTCAGACTTATAAATGTATTATAGCCATATCCAACACATGATTAAGAAATAATGTGTCTCCAAGATACTAATATCTATATTTACTGAAGATCAGATGACCATGTCTTCTGGTGAGGCAAACACTATGTCAGCAGGCTGAATAGTGATGTTCTAGTCCCACATACCTCACATAAAACGTCATTTAAAACCATCCTAGGCACAGGATGATAATCTGATATTTCCACTCAGTGAAAACTTCCCTGGCAGACAAAACACTAACACAACGCTGAGACGCTCCAGGTCATAAAACCTCATCTGAATGGTAGAGCCACTGCTTTAATGAACAGCACACCTCAGTGAGGTGATGTTAACACCCCGACAAAAGCTAAATACACCATAAAGCACCGACAGTTTTACAGTTCTTACTGTTAAAGCTGTAATGTCTTGACTTTTTGTCGATATATCTGGGCTGACTGTGTTGCAATAAGGACTTAGCTGCTATAATCTAGCTTGCTAGCTGTTCTCTATACTTTGCCTCTTAGTCTTAAGAAGAAGCATTATACGTTTCACATTTATTAAGATAAGATAACAATTTCTTTAGCTGTGCTAGCTCATTTTTTATTAATACAGGCAGCCTGACAGTAGATCAGAGAACCAGTTGTAGATAAGATCTGGCTAAAAAAAAAAAAAAAGCCTTTTATGCTTACCACATCTAATTTTTTTGTCTTTGTTTTTAAGACTGGACAGTGTCAAGGAAAACAGAAAAAGCACTTTTGTTTGTATCTCATTAAATCTGCTACCTATTAGATGTTACACCAAATAAAATGGAGAATAATGCACAGTTGTTATTAGCTTGAATTGCTAATTGAATACATGTTTCAGAGAAGAATCAGAATCTGACTTGCATGGTCGTTAAAACGAATCTGCAGTTTTCACAACCTGACAGTGGTTAGCAGTAAAACAAGATGACATGATTTTCCAACTTCCACTGGAATGTTATCAACTGAGAAATGTTTTCCCAGGCTCCGAGCTCTGACAGATAAACAGCAGTATCGATATCGACGCTTGACACGCAAGTCGCATTTAATCTGAAATCTGACAGACTCTTCCTGCTGGCATCACCACAAACCAAACGACACCCTCACCCCCCCCCAAAAAACAGCTGTAATTAACAGTAGCGTCTCCGATTCTAACCCAAAGGTTTCTGCGGCGAGGAGACGGTGATGTTATGTTGGTTAAAGAAAGATTCAACGTTTTTCAACTCCCTCAGAGAAGCTCATGTGTGTTTGTCTTTCATTTCCATGGGATTAGCTTTCCAATGAATTTCATTACAATTCCCTAAACACACCTTGTGCGACTCTCGGTCCCTGCGGGGGAACTCCACCGCCAGTGGTCTCGCCCGCCCGAACCGCAGCAATCGTCACATCTTTGCTTTTCCGCAGTCTGCTGCTCTCCAGCCTCTGAGTTACTGAACTCTGGCTGACCTGACAGTAGTCTGGTTTTAACCCAGCAGTAACAACCCTCATCTGCCCGTCTCATCACCCCCTACACCCTCAGCCTGACCGCGAACACACACACTCAGAGTCAGACAAAGTGCAGCTGCACAGCACATTTAGTGCAGCGCCACAGTTTACTAGAGTGGACCGCCTTAGACTAAATACATTTCTCATGTAAATTTAATCTCTTGCAGAGTATGTGAGAAAAGGGGGGTGGGGGAGGACTTGTACACAAGATTATAAGTACAGTGATGAATATGAAGGGAAGCTGCAGTCTCACAGCAGGATGAAGGAGCGTTTTAGCAGAAAACACAAGAGAGTTGTGGCTGCTAAGAAACTGTGCTGCAAATGGATGCTAGTCTGGAGATGTGGTCTTTTTTTTTGTGTGTGTGGAAATGCCCCCATCAAGTTTAATTCCTGGGAATGTTATAATGATTCCCTTAAAGAAAATTGAAAAAAAAAATCTCTTTCATTTTGCACCTGTTCGACAAGCCCATCAAATCATCTGAACCGGTCCAACTCCTCCAGTTACGAGTTTATTCTCTGGCCACCTACTGCATTTCTGTCGATTCTTTTCCACACCGAAGGTGAAGGGTTTACATCCGAAAAAAACAAAAATAAAAATGTAATGATTCACTCTGTCTCATTCATACCTGGGAAAGCACATCCTATTCAAGAGTCACCTTTTTCTTTGCTTGGAAGATAACTTATCTCTTCAAGACGTATCTCCCGTCATCTTCTGCAAACTGAATTATTTGTGCTCTTGCACAAATCCATGTCATCAACATCTGAAAAAAACATTATCTGTCTCTTCGAAGGATCTTGTCAGGGTGCCACATCTTGAAATGCCATTGCTTTTACAAAAAAATAAAATAAAATAAAGAAAAACAGAAGCGCTGAGGCTTTTGGCACCCGATCAAAATAACAACAGCCTGCAATTTAAAAGGGAAAAAAGAGCCCAGGCACGGTGCACCACAGAGGACGCAGACGATGGCACCATGCCTTCAGAAGGTGCATTAAGTGAGCATTAGAGTTACACCAATTGAAGCATTAATGTCACAAAGAAAATCTGAATGAGCAACCCATTAGTTGAGTGCAAACTGGCCTCCTCGTTGTCAAATAAGACAAAACTCCAGAAAAATGAATGAAATGGTTCACTGAAACAGGGAAGAAACACTGCGTAATGAGATCACTAGGGGTGCACCGATTGCAGTTTTCTGGCCGATCGTCGATTACCGATCTTTTATAAAGCCTAACTAACCAATTCCAATTTTGGCCGATACCATTTTTTTTTTTGTCTGAAATGTTGCTCAATATATCAAGAAAGTTGCTGAATTGGCAACAATGCGGTGACTATTGTTACGATGCTGCCCCCGCTATAAGCTCTGCTAGCTCGTGATGGTTTGTATATCGAAGCCAAAAAGTTCAGTTTTGGTCTCATCTGACTGGGGCGTGTGACAAATCTTGGGGTTTTTCTTAAAGTATGCCTTTCGTTCATGTCCAGATTTGTGGTGCTCTCGCCTAATAGTCGTCCGTTTAAACGATCCTTTCACCTGAGTTGTGGATTTCTGCAGCTGCTCTATTCATACTGAGATTAACTGCAGCACGTATAGATAACCGGAACAAATGAACAAAACTGTTCAGAGTTTTATTGACAAGACTTGAAAACCGCTTTAATTTACAATCATGGGTTGATCTGTCTCAGAACCTGACAACAACACAGATTAGACTTTGGTTGTAACCAGACACACAGTCAGGAACTTGAATACATTTGTAAGACTCTGTATGTCTGTTAAAGTGTGCACATCTACGCATGCAGAAATGGCACTAACAGCATTACATGCCTGAGCACTCTGCTTTCTTCCTGCAGAGCTTTTGGACCACCGAGTACCCATTGTTTCTTTCCTTGTAACACACCGATGCACACTCACAAACACCTTTCCTGGGTCATTGTGAGGTTGCTGCTGAACGTCTTTATGTGTGACATGGCAACACAGTGTGTCATTCTTTTATTAAAGCCAACACGATAAATGTTTTTTTTTTTAAACTCCCTTTCATAAATGGTTTCTTTTGCAGCGAGTTGACAAATAAAACAAATTACTTTGTTTAATCAACACAGATTCAAGTTTCAAGAGTGAAAGCAAGACGGCATCAGCTGTTCAAGTAAATAAACAGGCTGCATAAAACTGGAACAAATACTACTAATAAAAAAAACAGCTTTGTGTGACAATCAAATTAGCCTCAAATACCTAAATACTCCAGACAGAAGCAAAGATTTCACAGCTTTCAACCGAGATCTGCATGCTTTTAAAAAACAGCAAGGTCAATATAATGACTTTAGCTGAATAATAAACACAGGCTGTCAAGCAAGTAAATATTTAACCTTGACAAAACAAAGGGAGTTGCATAGGTCACAGTAATTAATCAGAAAATAATGAAGCTGGGTCTAACTGGTCATGCTTTCTTCATTTTCAGTGTTCCTCATTGGTGTATGGTAGGGGCTCCTCTGATTGAGCCCATAAAGGTTTTATAGACCTTCAGCATCATGAACATATTTATGTATATAAAATACAAAACAATAAAGCTTGTCATGGATTAGTTGCAGATGCTTCTGCGTGAGGAGGCTAAGGAAAGAAACGGAGGAATTAGGACGAAATTCCAGAAAAACGTAAAAGACACAAACAGGAAAAGACATGAGTAAGAGAAAGATAGGTGAGAAAATTAAGTAGAAAGGCGGAAAGACGGACACAGGGACTATGAGTCTGTCTCTATTATTATTGCATTCGAAGATGTTGCAGGAAGCATAATTTGATCACCAGTTAAACTCAGTTTCTGGGCGTCCGAGTGTCAGAGTGTTGCAACCTAGAGACACCATTAACCACACAAAGGCCACTGCTACAACATTTAGATAAATATTATAAAAGAAATGTAGCAATAACCACATAATAGCAACACTTAATCTCATGCTATGCTATGCAGACACTTTGTCTGCACTGATGAAAATACAGTGTACCGCGTGCTTGACCACGGACTGGGATTTTTTTTCTTGATTAATTAAACCTCCATTTATCTGACCACTAGGGTGCGCTCATAGGCTGAGTTTAGAGGTTTGAATGTGTGCCTGAAGATGTTCAGTGGGTACAGAAAAACAAAAAGAAGAAAAAAAAAACAAGATTGCGCAATCAGAGAAAAGCAACATAAAAGGCAGCTTATTCTGGTTTTATTTAGTAACTGCAAGATTTACACCCTACATCTCCATACACTCAGGCCAGTTTATTGGGTACCCCTTGTCTTTGTCTGGGTTAGACACTCTTTTGCCTTTAGAGCTGCATAGATTCAACAATGTGCCTGAGACTTTCAGCATCAAAACTCACATTTTGGATCATTTGATGCGACGCAATTCCTGCACATTCAATATAAAAGAGTGATCACATCCCAAAGGTCCCAAAGTTTTGATTGGGAGTGTTGAGATCCTCCTCAGAAGAAAAAAATAATGGTAAAATGATAATTATGTTGGAAATGTTTGGTGTTTGTGATGTTATTCTACCCATTTAGTTAATTTACTGGTAATTCCTCATATTGTTGAATGATCTCCTGAAATGGTATTTTGTTGGCCAAAAGAAAAATATATTTGCTGGCAAATCAAATGTAATTGGCGTCAGTTTTGGATGCTTTTTAATACGCATCGGAATAAGGTAACAGCTCACTCCTGGTGATTGTTCTCGTGTTTTTTATTTTTTATTATTTTACCGTCTCTGTAAACAGTGTGGATAAAACAACCGGCAGAATTTCAAAAAGCAGATTTTGTTTAACTTTTCTGTCGCGTCTCCTCGTCTGCTCCAACTCACTGGGGGCCACAAATCAAACTGACAGGGTCAGAAAAAGCCAGTTTCATTACAGAAACAGAAACATTTCTCTTTGGGTACCTGTGATTGATATTTTATTAATCCTGATCTTTTTCTCCTCTGCTTTGCCCGGCGCTCAATTCACACAAAGAGAAACTAGCAACAGCTGCCTTATCACCTATGTTTTGTTGTTTCCCCGGTGTCATGCATTTGCTTATGGCTTGATTTTAGAGGAATGTGTCACATTGTTTACTGATCAGAGATAAAAACAGGCTGATCCGCTGCGTCGAATTCATCATTGAATACATCGCCCTAAAAACAATCAACCGGCACGTGATAAAATGGAAAACATAATCACGATGTGACACCATGTAAACAGTTCCTAACGGGGGGGAAAAAAAATCCCACCAACAAACACACAGACTTCAAGCTGTGTAAATTTCTCCATGTGTGTGTAGAGAGCGCACACAACCCTGAACATGACACTTATCAAAACGCTCAAGAAGAGAGAATCTTTTTGCTTTGAAAGCTGATTAAAATGAATACAGAATTGCGTTTACAGTAGCGCTCCTTCGACTGCAGCTGTTGGTTTTTATTATTTATTTTTTAAAAGGAAGCTACAGAAGAACAGGATTGAGGGAAAATGTTTCATCACCACAGCAGCAACAAAAGAGCGAGACGGAGAGCCAGAGCGAAGGACAGCGATATGTCCAGGCTCTGTTGTTCGTTTTCATTTGAACCTCTGAACCCTGAATGACTTCCCATAGGGGCAAACAGCTTGTCAGCGCTGCAACTATGTGTGTGTGCAAGAAAAAGAAGACAAAGGGAGTGTGTCCACGCTTACATCAGCAGTTCAAACCCCTCATTTCACCGCCTCAGCACCCTTCAGTATTGCACCCTGCTCTCTTTACGCCCCATCTCTCTCTTTACACCCCATCTCTCTCTTTCTATTTCGCCTTCATCCTGGGTGTCACCAGGACAGATATTTACTCTTCTAGGAGGATGCCCAGACTACTTACTTCTTTCTGCCTGTCTAGTGTTTTTTTTTTTCTTCTTCTTCTTTTTCACTGGCCCTTCAGTCAGTGAGTCAGTCCATCAGCTGTTCTGCTTTATCTGTCTTCTGGACTGGCTGTCAGTCAGTCTGTTAGTTGGTCTTTATCTCCAGCAGTACATCATGTCAGGCCATTTGTGAGGCTCTATTCCTGCCACGTAAAATACACTTTGCCAAGAAAAAACAGCTACTCTACAAACGGCACCCATTTTTGCTAATTATAATAAGTTAATCTACTATCACAGGAGGACAAGTTCACAAGCACAGCACCTATTTTATGAAGGAAGAAGAATTACTTGACGTTCCTGGACATCCTTAAGAGCTCTCTTAATATTTAGAGTATTTTTAAAGTGTAAATTGGTCTTTTATAAGTTGATCGGTCCAGTAGGGGAGTTAGCAGTAAAGAAGAGCATCTTAGACTAATTAAGTCTCGGTAACGGCTATTAGACTCCCTCTATATGCTAATCAGTTTTCTGCAGCCTGCTGGATGGACTACGGCCTTTTCTGTCGTAAACATTTGGAGTCTGTCAAACTCTGCTGGGACTGTAACTGGTGTTTTGGTTGAAGGTGCTTCTCAGTGTGAAACTGAGAAATGAATTTAAATATCTGATGTCCACTGTTAGGCGAGCCTGTGGGTTTGTTTAATTGAGTTGTTTTGCAGGATAATGAATTTAAACAAATTCTTAAATAGACTCAAATTAAACCTTCTTTCAGAACCAGTACACAGACTCAGTCCTGTAGAAAAGAAGAGACGCAGCATCAGGTTTAAAGGTCTCACAGGTCACCAAAAATTTAATACTTTCTAAGCTTAAAAAAACAGAAACATTGTATTGTAAATTCTTTTTTTAGGTGCTCAGTAATACATAAAACACTATATTTTAATGAAACAAAGTAGTCCGGTTTTCCTCGAATAGGGCACTGTAAGCTATTGTAGATTTAAAATGGATTTTTTTTGTTATTTTGTTTTTTTATTTTCCATCTTCCATCAGAACTATTTGCTGTGTTTATTGAACTGATGCAGAAATGTCCAGATGTTTCTGGTTTGAGAGGAAAATTACTCTGCATCGTTTTTTTTTCCGTTTTTTTTTTTTTTAAATGGTTTATGCCAGGGAAAATACTGCTTTCAAAAAAAAAGTCAAAAATATCCATGTGTATAAATCGCTTGTGGTGGTGTGACAAATTTTCACCATTATTGTGATCAGAACAAGAAACCAAACCTTGACCACAAGGACCTTGATCTTGAGAGATTGTAAAGAGCGACGGTCTCTCCACTTCTGCAGCTTTTGGTGAATGTTACAGCAGAAGTCTAAGTGCTGCCCTCTTGGCAAAATGAAATTGTACAAATTATTAACAGCAGGTATCAATAATTGTGACACCAGTGATTTTTGTTGAAACCAATTATTTCTTAACATGGATTTGCCTCCCCCCCACTGATTAAATGTACTTAAATTAAAGGTTAGATTTTTCTTCTTTTTTTTCCCCGTATCATATTCAGTAATAAAAAGCTACTGCATTTAGAGAGAGCCAATAATGTAGCAGGTATTTTATTTTTCTTATACATCTATCTGATTAACTCCTACTTTCTTATTTAGTAGAAAGTAGGAGTTTCTACTTTCTACTAAAATAGTAATAAAGCTACTATTGTAGCTTTATTATTAAGCTACAATAAGCTTAATAATAAAACTTTTTTTGTCACAATTTACCACCTGGCCTATGTTCTGAACATTTCTGTAAAAAAAAATGTTCTTGACATTTTGGGTTTGAATATCTCAATCAGCTGCTCATCCTTTTCAAACTACGTTTTTTGCTGGCCTTGCTAAGCATGAACTCGATTGTTAAAAGTTTGAGAACTACAAGCAGAAATCTCACAGGCACATTAGTTTCTACTGCAGAGGAAGAAAAAATAAACCCAGAGAAGTCTCACGAAAATAACAAAACAAAGACCAAGTGCTGCGATTCAGAATGATCTTTCATTATTCATGGAGGAATGTGTGGGTTTAAAGTTTAATAGAATCAATATTGAATTCTGATCTCCTCATGCATTTAAAGACAAGAAGATCTGAGAGTATCAGCGTTCCATCAAAATGTCTGGGCTAATTTTCCCCAACGCTAAGATTAGAAGAAATGCACCAAACAATTGAGTTGAATAAAATAAGTGTGTGGAGATAAGGAGACGGCATTTTGAATAACACTGTCTGAGACATCCGGAGATCTGCCTTGTTTTACTAATGGCTACAAGGATGGATAAACTCCAAAATGCCTGAATAAAACCTAATGTTGAAAACTTTCTGGCATTGATTATTAAGGAATGACGTAAACAAACAGATGTTGATACCGAATGAAGCATGTCAGAGAACTGTAAGTGGTTTTATGATCTGTAAAAATGCTTTAATGTTGGCAATATTTATTATATTTTTGTGTGCTTGGCAATAATATCAGATTGGTCTCGTTTTCCAGATACAAAATCTAAATAAAAATGAACTAAGAATGATGAAAACTGTCACTAATCTTTCACCAAAATCACTTAAATATGGAGAATCTGTGATTAGTGACATGGAAACCAGGTGAGTCTCATCAGGGGAAAGCTAAACAGCTGAGCAGGAGAAATGAGAGAAAGGAGACCAATCAAACTGAGACAAACAAAAGGAAAGAAGACAAGAAAAAAGGAAGACAAAAAAAAGTAATAAAAGGATATAGCAAGACCTAACCAAAATGATCAACAACACAGAAATCAACAAAATATGGCAAGACATAAGTATGAACAATGAAAACCCCAAAAATGATCACAAACACTTTTGGATTATGAAATTCATGACTGTGATCTTAAATAATTGCCAGCTGCTCCTTTTATTGCTATTGTTAGCTTTCAGTTCTTCTGTCTGTCGGGCTGCAAGAAGGCGATCTCATTGATTATTTGGAGCATTGCTTTAAAAGTCGACATTTCCATGACAACTTCCTGTACTGAACTTTTAAGTTTGAGCTATTATTTTACTTTTGAACAGCCTGAAGTACTCTGAGAGCTAATCTGTTCTCTAATCCCATCTAAACTGCAGTTTAAGACCCATTAATTAAGCAATGCCGCATGAGTTATGCAACAAATGCCTCTCATGCAACTTCCAGCAGCTAAAAGCCACAGATTGTTTCCACAGACCTACATTTTTTTTTTCTTTTCTCTTTTTTTTTTCTCTGCAAGGTGCAAGCTCAAGCTGCTTTCAAACCTCATATGTCTTAATTTTACTCTCATAATTAACACTCCAGCTTTCCTAAATGTTCATCCTCTGTGACAAATGAGGGCCGTGTAAGCCATGACCTAACCGAGGCCCGCTGTCTGTTTCAATGCCCACGGGACGGGAGCTGAGGAATGGACTGGAAGAAACCGAGTGTTGGAGGTGAGGTGTGTATGTGTGCTTCTGGTGACCTGTGTGAGTTAAAACCAGGATTTGAGTTATTCTAAACCCCCACAGAGAAAAGACTTGGCTGTCATTCAGAGGACATGCAGCAGAAAAATAAGAGTCTCAGTCGTATCCGGCAACATTATTCCCTCTTTCTCGTCTCCTCTTCATGCCATTTATGAATTGTTAAAACATAAAACAAAGGATTCAGCTTTCAAAATGGGCAATGGTCTCCCGTAGGATTTAAAGCATCTTGAAACGGTATTCATACCCACTGACACTTTGCATTAATTGTCACCTTAAACCACAAACTTTGGTGTGTTGTTATTAGCATTTTATGCTAGCATATAATATTGTGAAGGTAACGGTTTTCAAAAGTGTTTGTAGAAAAAAAAAATCTGTAAAGCCTGGCATGGATTTGTGTTTAGTCTTGTTCCAGTATAGCACTAGCTTCTCTAGTGTTATACTGGAAAAGTGAACATTGAGAACATTAATGAACGAAAGCATCGTAAAAAACCACAGCTAGTCAGGAACAAAGTTCTGGAAAAGGTTAACCCAGGTTTGCATTATGAAGGAATGTGTTTATGTATTTTGTTGTAATTTTATACGAAAGACTAACCCATGATAACACATAATTGTAAATTGAATGGTTTTCAAAGCTGTTTCCAAATACAAATAAGTGCCTTGTTCCAAAGGAACTGCTTGGTTTCAGAGGTCACCTCTTCATTTCAGCTTCTGTGTGAAAGTTGTAGAAGCATTGTAAAAAAAAAAAGAAAAGAAAAGAAAGAAACAAGGACCACAACAGCTCAGGAATAAAGTTTTGATGAAGTTTAAAGCGGAGTTAGGTTATATAGGTTTTATGTGGAGGAAAACGCTGCACCTTACCCCTGAACTCACACTCTCTGCGAGGCCGGAGGGTGTGGGAACGATTTTCTGATTCTGCTAAGAAAATGGTCAGAAATGTCTGCTCCTGCATAAGCAGAAAAAAAAAAGGAATTCAGGGTGACTTAATACGGCTAATTAGATTTTTAGTTATAGAAGTAATTGTAAAACCTTTCATAATGTTGCTTCTATTTCAAGTTTGTTCTCTATTTTGGATTTTTAGCCAACGAATGCTGTGGTTGTAATATTACAAAGTATGAAAAACCGTGGTACGAATATTTTTCAGTGCTTAAAAAGAAGACCTCTACGTTACACCTCGTCTGTTTAGCAAACAAAGAAATTTGCCAATGTTTCTTTATGTCACCGTTTCAATCTACAGGGTCTTAATTTGCCACTTTTTCACTCCTTTATCTGTGGATTGATGCCTGCCAGCAACAGAAAACGAGTAAGTTTATCAGTGCTTGAAAGAACGTCGTAATACCTCACAGCAGACGCGGGCATCCGTGTGATACTTAGTGATGCTCGACTGAGTTCTCCAACTTGCGCTCTGGCATTAATAGAAATCAAGATGGAGAAGATGATGAAAGGAAAACGCAAGACTGACAACTGTTGAGACATGTGGAGATGACGAGGAGCACTTCTGTGCCCCCGTAGAGAAACATGTCCGGGGTCGTAATGAGTCTTCTTGTCTCATGTAAAATGAAAACGTGCCATTATCGCGCCGCGACCAATCTGACATTATGATGTGAATTACAGGTTGTACTGGAGGGAGGTGGAAAGCCGCACACGTGAAATCATCACAAGGACACCTTCTAATTTCCAGAAATAGTCTCCTCTTTATCTCTATACGCTGTCTGAAAAATCGCCGAGCGGAGAATGAAGTTGATAAATTCAATTTCCACTCATTTCGAGGCGAGTGCCAATGTTTAACTCCATTATTAGCTTGCAAGCTTCTTCAAGGAAGATCTTACAAGAAGATGGAGCCACTTTATTTTTTTTGTGTTTTTTTATCGGCAGAAAAGTTTCACTTTGGTTAACTGAAAATAGATAACGGTAAACGATACGGATAATTTCTTTTGACAGAACCAACCACGAGGGTATGAAATGCAGAGGTTCATTTGTTGGGACATATATTGTTTGGCCATTAGCCCCAGTTCACTCTGCACAGCAGCGACATCACGGACGTCAAAATGAATTATAATGGAGTCGCTTCAGGCCTGCCAGCTTTGATCTCTTCTCTACTTATTTAGCTTAGGATGATAAACCTACTGGAAACTCATCAGGACTAGCAGAATGAGAAACTATAATTGTCTTCACAAGGTCAGGGAGAGATCTTTTTTTTAATTTGACTGCATTGTTCATGTCTTCCAACTAATATCATTGGACAAACTAATATTACTGGACCGCCCTCCGGGAACTTCATTACTTTCATGGTCTTAACTCAAACAGAGGGACATTTTTTTAGGAATAAAATAAAAATTAGGCAAGTAAATCATACAGCAAAAAGACGTCTCCTTCTTAGCTGCGCGTGTTCAAAGATTCACGGTGACCAAAAGGAAAAGAGTAAAAGTTTTTTACCTTAAAAATTCAAGGTGGTATTGAGCCTCGTGTCCTCCTGCCTGCATTTCTGCTGCCTCAGTAAAAACAAGAAGAGCTGCACAGACCTCCCAGCTGACCCAATAAAAGTAGCGCATAGGAGAGGGATTAGCTCTGTTTTTTGGTTTTGCTAGAAGGAGAACCATAAACTCAACTCTCAGAAAAAGCTGAGCTACTGTGCAATTACCTAGAAAGCTTCCAATACAACCATATACAGGCAGTCTAAAGTTATGACATACATGTGCTTTTTCATTTTCTCCTGTTATTGTGAGGTTTAAATCCAAAGAGGACAAAACTTATGGCATCACAATTTGACAGGGAGATCAGCTTATTGGCTTTTCAAGAGGGAGCTGATTCAAATTCAAAGATTAATCCCAAAGGGAAATTAAATAAAAGTCTAAAAATTAAACTGGAGTTGATGGTAGATATGTGGTTTACATATTTCATTGCAAAATGTCAACCAAGATGGAATAATGTAGTGTTTTACATTTTGTCACTAATGCTAACACAATCCCCATTTTAATACGTGGTAGTGGCAGCATCATACTGTGGGCATGTTTTCTCCAGTAGGGGCACTGTTGAGCCTCTGCTCCAATGGACTGGTTTAGATCAGAGCATGTTCATGTTAGAGTGGTCCAGTCAAAAACCTAGCTAAAGTTGAAGCTCTTCAAAAATAAATAGTTAAACATTTATGTTCAGACATTCTCCATCCTCTCATTGGATTTGACTTGGTTTGCAAATATGACAAAAAAAAGAAAAATGTATTTTTCTTTTACTTCACATGTTTTATATTGATAATATAACACAAAGTAGGTATAACTGCAGTTATAATCAGGCAAAGTATATTAAAAAAAAATCCATTATGCAACTGCAAGACGATACAGTGCAGGGGTTTGCAACCTGCGGCTCTGGAGCCACAAGTGGCTCTTTGGATCTTCCAGAATGGCTCTTAATAACTTTGGCTTAAGATAATAAAAAAAAAAAAACATACTTTTAACAATGCAGCTTTTAGCAATTTTACAGATTTTCTTGAATAATTTAGTATAATTTGCACAACAAAATGACGCTACAAGTACCAATAATACTTTGAAAAAAATGTGCTTTTCTTTTGCCAATATCAACATCCCATGTAAGAATTTTATCCATCTCGTTTTGCTAACATTTTTCTGTATATTAAAACCTCAAAATAGAAATAAAATGGTGGTTCTTTAAAAAAATGTCTTTAATCAAGAGGTCATGTAAGACTTGTGGCTCTAAATGAGTTTTATTTAGCTGGACTGGGAACAAAAATGGCTCTTTGAACTGTAAAGGTTGCAGGCCGCAGCTATAGTGGAATATGCTACATGTTGTTAGTGGTATGACTTCTTGGGGACCTTTGAACCAAAGTGTTGGTTGAATAATTTCAGATCTGTTATCCATGTGTTATCAGCCACTTTGTAGTTTGATGCGTCACATGTCTGGGCTTTGACCCTGCTCGTTTTCCAATCTCAAGTTTCCATGTTTGCATCTGAACTTCTAAGCTTCTGCATGAACACTTTCTTTGTGAACTGATGTTTGTTCACACACAAAGTGAGGATGGCTGGTTTGTGGCATCTCGCAGTCGACCGAATATTTCAGATGAAAAGGGCTGGGGCGCCAGGAGGAAGAGCTTGTGATGTTTAATCAGGTCCTTTTTTTAATTCCTCCTGCTGTGATGAGCGCTGGGCTTTAATTCTGCCCCTCATGCCAGAGCATGAGGGGCAGAATTAAAGCCCAGCGCCATGGTGAATCCTCACAAATTCTCATTCCAGTGGCATTGGGCTGATTCGGTGCCCAGCAAACATCCAAGGACGCTCATCTACGCACTCAAGAGCTGGCAAAAGTATGCAGGAATTCCTGAAGACGTACAAGAGAAACTACGGAGTTACACATATTGAACCTGACATGGAAATAATGCAAATTCATGTCTGCATGAAGAGATGAACATGCCTCCGCTGTTTATTATGTACAGGCATGTAGCGCTTGAAGCCCTAAGCCTCCACTGGCTTGTCTACAGATTGATGCTTCAACCATCTGTCAGCTAACAGTTCTTCATGTTTCCCTTATGTGTATTTTGGAACTTCACAGCCCAACGTGGCAACATGCCGCTTTGTGTATTTTCGGGGATGCCAAACTATACACATATATACATCAGGCTCAATAGTACCAAGCAACCATCTAATCTAAACGTGTTTTTTTTCATACATCTTGATATGATGCATAGAGGTAGTTGGCACCGTTGCATAGCTCCAATTTCCTTCACATATAAATCATATGTTTATACTCCATGTCCAAATGAATCTAATTCTCTCTAATACATCTTAAGGAGACACAAGGATAATACTCTCAAATATAGACCACAGTTTGAGTCCAACCAAGTTTCCCCCACAAATGCAAAAAAAAAAAAATCTAGTCAACAATGTTATATAATAAACACTTTTGTCACTTCAGGATGGAGCTGAAGAAAGTTGAGTTGGATTTCAGCAACAAACCTGGGTCGTTTTCACATCCTTTTTCATTTGTGGAATATATTACCTTCAGTGATTTGTATGTCAGAAAACAAATCAGTCTTCTATTCTTTATTTCTCTCAGCAACAAAACAGATGTATATCAGATATACCATATGCCAAGATGAAAAAATGAATACAAACACGACGTTATATAGACTATAAAGTATATATCTCTTCTTGTACTCCAAGTTTGAATAGTGTATGTGTATTAGGATCAAAGCTGTGGAAACCACAGTGTCGGGACAAGAGATATTATTATTTTGTGACGCATTGTTTTGATTTAATTTTACAGAATAATTTAGCCATCAGGAAATTAAATTTAAATTTCTCATAAGAGTTTCCGAGTGGCATTACTTAATTGTTAGTTGTTAAAGCAATAACTGTGGATACTGGTCTAAGTATATTAGCCATATGTCTATGATGAACAGCATAATCATAGATGTCAAGAAAGGTAATCTAAAGTACAATATGCAAAATAACTCAAATTTATCTAAAATAAAAGAGAAGTAATTAAAAAGATCAAGTAGGGAAACTGGGGGAAAAAAACACTTAATTGGGTGAACCATTTATCACCATCAGTCATTCAATAGATTTATAGAGCAAATCAATAAACTAAATGACAAATAGGGAAAGTACAACGAGAAAACTCAAAAGCAATCTGGAGAATCAGATTATTTGCCTATTTTTACTCTAAAATGAATTTAATTAAAGCAGCCATGATATAATAAAAATGGAGCTACGTTTGATCATTTTCCTATTGCTGCATTCATTAATAATCATTTGTCATATACAGAATTGACCATTAACAATTTTAAGACAGGGGGCCTTAAGGATGAATTAATAAATGACAAAATGTGAAATAATGAGTCTAGAATACTGGTGATTAAATGTAATGCAGAGTGAGATATTGTTAACTTTCCTTTGAATTTAAATTAATGTTTTATTTGACACAGCGTTCAATTCATCATCCACAATCGGAAAGGTTTCTGTATCCACCAAATCCACGCGAATATAATTTACATGCTAAACATGAAACAAAGTGGAAACAAAAGTCTTTTTTTTTTAGTTTTAGGACCAAACAATATGCATTAAGTTGTGTTTCATCAAGAAGTACAGGATCAACATTACTATTTTTTTCAGTAAAGCGACCTGCTTTTACCTACATATGAAAGGTTCCAGCGCAGACTAGCTCACTGGACTACCGGGGGATTTCCCGGTGGGCAGATGGGGCCGGTGGGTTTGGGAGCCCTCAGTTTGCTTTGCCTTGGACTAGCTTTCATGTCATGTCATTCCTCTGTGGAACATTACATGCCAATCACTGACGCAACATTAAATGAGTCCAACATGAGCTGTGAAGATGGAGGAGCTAAAGCAAACTAATGCAAAAAGATGAGAGATAAAAAAGGAAAGAGCAGTAATGAAAATGTAAAAACTTGGATCTGTTTGGAGCTCCATCCTTGGAGTTCAAGATCCGGTATTTCCACCAGACACGGCGAGACTCCAGGTGACATCTGCTGCTTATAGCAGCTTTTACGAGGTTAGCATTGTTTTATTTTTCAAGCTTCACAATAATTTTGTTGCTATGGCTGTTGAATGTTGTTTGCATGGTCTTTTATACATTAACAACACTAATATCTTGCACAGACTGAGGCTGATGATGACTCAGGAGAAGCAATAGACAGCCAGAGGGCCCAAAGCTCAGATTGCACAGTTATACTAGTTAGATTTTATGTTATAGCTACATGTAGCTATTGTTGATGTAAATCATATTAGCAATCTCAGGATAAAAATCATCACATTAGCACTGTAACTTTATATAGACCTATAATTCTCATTAAAATTTCAGTGGATCTGATGAAGGGTGAGGGTGGGCCGGTCTGCCAGGAGCTCCCAGGACACTTTTCCTCCCCAGTCCGGCCCTGGCTTCTGGCAGCACGATTGATCTTAATAATGAGCATATTGAAAGCCAACAGCATGTGTTTGCGCCCCTGTTTACCGAGCAGTAATTACAACAAAGATTTCCTTGGTAGCGTTCTGGTCCAATGTTGTTTTTGGACAGTTTATTTTTTAGCTCAAAATATTTCATCGGCAAACATGCACAGTTGGTGCGAACAGAGAAACGGTGCAGCACGGGGTTTGTGTATGACACAGCATGAAAAACGGTTCCTATCCTCATCATGTATGCACCTATTTCTGAAGAGAAGACATGCCCTTTCACTTTTGTTGCATTACATCCATTTTTCACTTGGCTGACTCCTGAAACATTTGTGTTAATTCAATTTTGTTCATTTACTTTAAAAAAAGAAAAGAAATCAGTTCACTTGCTTAGCCTGATGGATGACTTTGCTATACTTAACAAGCACTCTGGCGGCATGCAGGTGACCATCATTTATCAGTGTTATCGAACTGTGCCAACAGTATAAAAAAATAAGTGGACGGAGAAAAGATGGCAAAAAATCTGATTAATCTCATATTGCACTGATCTTCCATGTGAGTGGGTGAGCCTTAAAAAGATGTAAACAGAAGTGACATGTGGAGTTGCTGAAAGGATCACTCACACAAAGCCTTGTTAGCTGGAGGACATTGACAAAGGAAAAGGGGAGACGGGGAGTCTGGTCGTCACGGAGAGGAGCTGACAAACAACTTTGAATATATCCACATATTTAATGAAATCCTGTCAGTCATATTGGCTGCTATATTTTTTCCTGGGACTTTATGTCAAATCTTTGAGTTATGTATACCATAAATGTCATTATGCTAAACATTTAGGCAGTCTGTCATTCGAGCATTAAATTGTTTCACTTCCTGTACACAAAGGGGTGTTGTACTCCAAGCTGACAGTTGGCTCTCTGTAAAATCGTGACCATTTATGAACAGCTGCCTGCTCTTTACGCTGCAGGGTTTCCTCCAGGACGTTTTCAACTGGGTGGCAAGACGGGAGAAACAGATCATCTTGGGGTAGCACGCCAAGATAACAGAATGTCAGGAGCAAGGATGGGGCGTCTTTTCCCGTTTGTCGTCATTGTGAAAGTAAATTATTGCGTTAAGAATCATCCATCCTGTGGTAATAATAAAATAAGGTTTGAAAACCCAAACATTACTTCTACAGTTTTTTTATACTGTTGGTTTCATGACATCATCAATCAAAGCTGATATAAAGCGATCTCAAAATATGATTGAAGTGAATTATTGTGTCAAGTGTGAACAGTGGGATTCAACTCTGATTGACTGATTAGCACTTTGTTGGTTTGATCAGGATTGTTTTTCTTTTTTAAGAATGAATCTTAATTGTTTAATCTGCAAATGTATAAATTAAAGAGTGTTGTGTTGACACATTAAAACAATTCTGAATGACGTACATCTACGTAGTAAAGGAAAACGATAAATATTATAACCCTAGGCTATACAAAAAGAGCCTTGGTGATATTTTTATATCTGAAAATATGCATAGACTGCTGCTTCTTTCTACTTTTGTACTTGTATGTTATATTTGCACTCACATTTTTATGTCATTTTAGCTTAGCGTTTACAGTGGTGAGGTGTCTAAGAGAGCCAAGCCTCCCTCCTCCTGACGATGTTTAGATTGGTGAAGATGCCCAGAAAACATTTGCACGTTAAAATCCTCATCAGACCCCAGAGACATTACAATAATAGCTTCATTAATCTCATAAATCGGTGGCATCACTCAGCCACGAGCATGTCATATTACGGCAAAGCAACAATCTGCTAGCAATAGTTGCCATTCATGGAAGAGTAGGAGATTGATAAATGATACGACACTAAAGTTGTCATAGAGTTTGAAATTGCGACGCAAAATATATTCCTCAGTTTTAATAGAATTCATAGTGACTCAAACACTGAGGAAGAAAACAAAGAATGAATGAGCGACAAAAAAAAGCACTGCCTGACTGAGTGTGTTTATTAAAAAATGATGGAGAAGCATGGGAGTAGAATGCTTATCAAATATAAATGTGTTCTGCTTTGTTTAGCGTATTTTAGGATAAAATATGAATTTATAAATAGGTTTCTATGTTAGAATCGAGGCCTAAGGGCTCCAGCATGTTGGATTCTGAATTTATTGCTTTAAAGTCGGCTAAAATTGACACTGATTGTGTACCATCTTTAAACATGTTAAGAAATTGTATGACATAGTGCAATGTATTTATATGGGGACAAGCAGTACATTAGGTGGGGTTTTGTCCCCATTACAGTATTACAAATCTCATTTCACTGATGTATAAAAATATAAAAATAAGTAGTTGAGTTTTCTAGGCAGCTACACCAAATGCAGTTTGATTTCAAGTTAAGCCAGGTTACAATAAATTCTTCTAGAAATGTTGAAAAAAAAATTATTTTGCAGAAGCATCACAATGTATGTACTGCATACAGAATATGTTCCATGGATAAAAAATTTGCAGAAATGGCCCAACAACGTTTTTTTGTAATCTCATGCTGCACCATGCAGGCATGCATCTCTGATTTACCTGCATAAAGAGGCTCCAACTGCAGGCTGGGTTTGCCTATTTTCTGATAAATTCGGCTAATAATTATTTGACAACTCGAAGGGACTCACAGACAATGAGCATTCAATAAAAAACAAGCTAGAAAACAACTTGGTAAATATAATAGGACCCAAGGCCTCAAAGAATACAGTTTATTTCTTATACCTATGTCAAACATTTTATTAGTTACATACTGTATGTAGTCCTTGGAACCAATGTTTCTTAAGCTCCATGCTCAACCACTTGTCTTCCCAGTTAAAAAAATATTCACTTTGAGGTTTCTAAAAGTATGTCCCTGAAAGTATTACCCATAAATGAGATTAGTTTCAACTAGAAAAGCTTTTCGGATAAGAAGGATGTACATTCAACAATTTAAAAAGAAAATTCAATTGACAGTCAACCTGTAGGCACAGATTACAACACTTTTTATACCACAAAGGCAGTGGACAGGTTTGTCAGTAAACCAGTGTTCCTTTCAGAATCAAAAATCCATGATGGACACTCACAAACCAATTTATTGAGTGTCAATTTGGACCACTTTATACCATCAGAAATTGCTGAAGCAAGGTGCCAGAAACATTTCTCCGATACTTTTGATTACATGAACATGACTGCATCACGGATTTGCTGCCTGCACATACATGATATTAAACATCCTTAAATCCAGCCCATACAGAGCTCAATCTCTATTGGACAGAGATCTGCTGATTGTGCAACAGTGAACCTATTTGAGATGATCTGAGTTTTTGGCATGGTGCACATACTGGGGTCCTGAGGGTATGAACATGGTCAACAATAATATTCAGTTTGGTTGTGATAAATGATAAAGTGATGAAAAGGGGCCCAAAGTGTGCCAAAGAAAAATATCCTCCACACCATTAAACATCCGGCAGCAGCCAGAACTATTGATACAAGGCAGAATGGATCCATGCTTTAATACTGCCTATGCCAAAATCTGACCCGACCATATGAAGGTCACAGCTAAAATTAAGACTCACGGGACCAGGCAGCAATTTTCCAATCTGTTATTGTCCATTTTTGATGAGCCAGTGCATACTGTATCCTCCGTTTCCTATTTTTAGCTGTGGCCTTCTGCCATTTCAAGGTTTGATTGTTGTGCATTTCACAGATGATATTCTCCATACCTTAGTCTTAATGAGCAGTTATGTGAGTGACTATTATCTTTCTGTCAACTCTAATCTCCAAATTCACTTCTGATGTCAATAAGGTCTTTTGTTTCACATAGTTGACATTCACTGATGTTTTTGACTTTCTCTAAATCGTTGTGAAAATCCCAGTAGATCAGCAGTTTCTATAACAAGAGCCATACCACATTGAAACTCCCAGATTTTCCTTTTTGCCTGCTGCCATGTGACTGGCTAGAAATATGCTGAATGGATGTGTGGCCATTTGTGTGGCCGTTTGTGCCATCAAGCAATTGAAATATGTGCCTAATCAAGTGGCTGGTGAGTGTGTAGTAATTACATCATCTGTGCACCGCATCACAACCGCTGTATTGTGTTCTCTACGAACAATAGCTCAGCTGAAATCCACGACGTAGCCGTTTATAGCATATTATATTGTCGTTCTTTATCAAAATTTCAGAAGCTAAAAAAATGACCCCACGCCACGAGGAGAACAAGTCGTCAGAACGTGAACTTTCTCTCGCACTCGGTAACAGCACACGTTCTGACTCTGTGTAATGTAAATCCATAGTTTGATCTACAGACTTCCATAAGCACGGGCTGTTTGTGTCTGCCGGGCACAGCTGGGCTCATGTGGGGTTATAAATAGCTAATGTACACAAGCTCTGTTTGCCCGCTGAAATGGATATTCTTTAAACAAACAAATAGGCCTGACCCACACGGGTTGATGGATGAATGTACGCCACAGGGTGCAGTTAGCGGGTAATAGGCTTCCCTGTAAATGCTGGCATCTACGGCAGCTTAACAGCGCTTAACAAATATAAGCTTACACAAGAACTACGTTGCATATGTATTTCCTGTTGTCCTACGGACACTGACAGTTTTCGGTGACTGTGTTTGACGCCTGCATATAGGCCCAATCTCACAAAGGATCAGTCAATACATTGACTAGTTGAAAAAGAAGAAGAAAAAAATACACATCCAATTTGTATATGTACCTGCCAGCCACACACCCGGTGAGCCAGCATTGGGCTGTAACAGGTCTGCAGGCTCATTAATGCAATGATAATTTGCACCTCTAGAGGCCCGGACTATCGAGCGAAGGCTCATTTACTTTGCTGTGTTGACAGGGAAGGAGCTTAATGTGCCTTTGCAGATGTTTGTGTGTTTCTGCGTGTGTGTAATCATGCGTGACCATGCAACAGGGATTCACTCATCTCTGCCAAGGTCAGAGAAGGAAGCTGTATTCATTATCCACAGCCGCTGATTGTGCATTCAGAAGGAATTTACATTGTGCAGCTACAATGAGGATATAACAATGGACACGGTGCTTGTGGTGCAAAGATATTTCTCTGGCTCATCAACCATGGACCTACCCAAAGTTGTATTTTCAAAGGATCTCCTAATTGTCTTCTCTGTCCAAAACAAACAAAACCAAGCATTTAATGAGTGTTTTCTTCTCAATTTCACAAGAACATCAAATCAAATTGAAAGCTACGATTTGACTGGATAGTTCAAAACCTTTGAAGGGAGGATATGTTAAGAGGTGTCAAGCAGTTAATACCTCACCTGTAGTTGGTAACTATCACGGTATTCATTTCATATATATCCAGCTCAGCTGGTCCTGGAGGCTGAAGCTAACAGCTAGTCAGATAAGGGCTAAGACCAAAGTAGACTTCTGCCAAACAACTTGATTCACTCAGTGTTTGGACGTGGTGTTGCCACATGGCAAATTGGCACCAAATTAGAACAAAGGAGCAAAACTTAAAAAAAATATCCAAAAGCAGTCGTCCTCAGCTGTTTCGGCTCTGATTGGAGTCGGCGGTTCGGTTTGCTGGATTGCAAACACGGCTAGGAGACTTTGACATATAAGAAGTTGTTCCATGAAACAACCTTTTTCATGATGTCTTTGAGATTTAAATATTTCCATGACATTAGAAGTGTGAATTGATCTTGTTCTCTCTCTGATAGCCATTAGTTTCACTTCCCAAAACCAAATAATCTTTATTTATGCTAAATAATGAAGATGCTAAAAAAGTTATCTACTGTAGGAAAGATATTAACTGTCTGTAGCCTTTAAAAAAAACAAAAAAAACAACCTTCATTCAGAAATGACCTGGACTCTTTGTAGTTCAGGTCATTTCTGAACCTGAACTGTTTTTTGGGGCGGATTTAAGTCTCCAAGATGGACTGATCTTCACAGTCCCTATCGTCACTGGGTTTTCTTTCCTCTTCACAAAGTTCTCTTACAGGAAAAAATGATTGTGTGATTTGAAAAAAATAGTCAACTGAAGCACAGACTGAGCAGCATCACAACAGAGAGAAAAATGAAACATTGTTGAGTGTTTGGAAATCCCAATGTGGGAAGATGAAGATCATCAGAAGACGGCCGTCCGCACACACACACACACACGCACACACACACACACACACACGTTTCCACCTTTCTTCACACAAAACGTGTGTGAAGAGAGGGATTGCTTGGTCCGAGATTGAAGATTAGAATGAGAGGCAGGCGATACAGTCCGACTTGTTCCCTTCAACAGGTTCATCCAGAGCTGAGCTCGCGCAAGGTGACAGAAAGGTAAGAATAGGAGAGGAAGGGCGGGTAGTAAGAAGTAAGCGTATAGAAAGCTTGGGTTACCGACTTCATCTTTTTTAACAGATAAGGAAGTTGAGTGACGGTAGCGAAAAGTCAAACTTAGTTCGACCAAGTCTCCCAGGCCAAAATAATCCCATCAACCATCAAGTTTAAATTAAATCTCCTTTAAAATACTCGCTTCATTTCTCAGCATCATGGACATTTTTTCCCATTGCATATCTTTTTCCCATGGCCTAATGCTTTCCCACACAATGAAGAACCAAGACTCAATGGCCCGTTTCACTCTTATCAGCTGCCTGCGACTCTGCACTTCCTCGGCTGTGAAAGCTCACTGCTGTTCTGCTCCGAGACAGAGAGGAGGAGAGAGACAGAGCACCGAGGAGGTAGTTCCCCTGGTCCTTTGTGCCACCCGCCCTCCACTGCCCCTGGGGTAAACACCAGCAGCTGGACCAGCAGAGAAACAACATCTGCAAACACGCTATGCGAGAATGAGTCCTTGTTCCGGGGTCCGCCTTGGCCGCCCTTCAAAGAAAAACCATATCAATACATCTATTCTGACGTGAGAGAATGGGAACTGTTTTTTTCGGGGCGGATTTAAGTCTTCGAGATGGACTGATCTTCACAAGCCGAAATGAAGGCCGAAAAGGCTTTAATGATAAAACTGGGGGAGCAGAGAGTGGTGGTGCTGCTGTTGGTGGTGGTGGTTTGGATGTTGAAGTTGATTAGTTGATCATGTGACGACGGCCTTTCTCCGAGCTGTCTTTAATTTGCTCAGCTAGTAAAGAAAAGTAATTAATCTCATACTTCCGAGACCTCTCAGGGGGAGGAGGGGTTCAGCAGCACATAACGGCAAGTCTTATTGTGAAAATTCTTTTTTCTTTTTTTTTTTAAGCAAATTGGTTGAATGTCTGAGAGGCTTAAGTCTGGGTTTTCCTGCACAAAACTATCTCAAGGGGGATTTAACCTCCGTAGAAACGTTACACTTCGAAAGATGAGGCCTTGCTGTAATTTCACAAAAAGTATCTGACATTTCCACAAAGATTGAAGGCTTCATTGTTAACCACGCAGAATTGTAAACTCTCAAAGTAGAAAAAGGACGCCGACAACAACAAAAGTGGTAAAAGATGGAATATTGAGAAAAACAATTATTTGATGAAGGGTAGATTTGAAGATAGAGAAGAATTAAATTGATTAGTGATGAAATATTTAATGAGGGAGTGTGTGCGAATGAAGGTGATGAGGAAAGAACAGAGAGAGAGAGAGAGAGAGAGAGAGAGAGAGATGAAGGATAGATAATCCCCCCTGCCTGATGCTGGTTTCGTTTGACTCTGTGCGATAACAGCAGCTGGAGATCGCCCGTGAAATCTAGACCCCTCCGTTATCCCACCGCTTCCCGTACAACAACGCTGTTTACTGCTGTATCGCTTTACCTCAACTGTAACCTACCTCTTCAAATTACAGCCATAATGCGTTTGCACAACAGCAGACGCACAGTGGAAGTCACCGCTGATAAGGAAACACTCACACAGCCACAAGCACGGGACAGAAATATGCACGCAGGAGAACCTTGCTGGTAAAGTCGAGCTAAGACGTCCTAAAAGCTGCCGAGGAATCAAATGAAAGCAGATCTTTCTGTGCAGGTTTGCAGGAACTTCTCATTATGAAGGGGAATAAAAACACTACGAGACCACAATAAAGTATTCTGTATGCGACTTTTGCCATCATTCAGTTTAACTGGAAATTCAGCTGTAATTCAATTCAGGAGAAAAAAAAATCTGAATGATTTACAAAGTTCCAATAATATACACACAAAAACTTATGTTTTCTTGAAATGCTTTTGAACCAATTTCAGCTCCAAATCTTCTTTGATAGGAGTCTATGAGCATCCCATATCTTTTTTTTAAAGCAATATTGTTTGTCAGTTATAATAGCTCAGGACTTTGATTAGGCCAGCTTAAAACTTGGATCTCTCTCCACTGTTCTGTAGTTTTGGATATTTGCTCGGACTCACTGTGATGCTGAAAAATAAAACCTATCTTCATCTTCAGCTTTCTATTGGATGCCTTAAGATTTCTGATCAAAACTGGCTACTATTTGGAGTGATTCAGATATTTTTTTTTTAAATAAAAAAACATAGTTCCATGTAAAGAAAAATGGCTGCTGCTCATTAAAGCTGCCACCAACGTTTTTCACTAAGGGAAGTGGGGCTCCTTTGGTAACATCCTGTGTTGTTTTGGGGCCAAACTTACCCTTTGAAATTATAATATTAGGTGCAAGTTTAGCTTTCATCAGACCGTAACACATTCTGAGACATTCTGTTGATTTTCCCTTTGGAGGAAAATACTTGTTTGCTGAAGCTCTGCTCCTTCGAAGAGAAAACAGAAGATTTGTCGCCACATGTAAAACACAACCAGGACTCGGCTGAATTTCCTGGAGCTCCAACAAAATTGCACATAAACAATTATAGCCAATTAGAAACAAAATGACTGATGCTTTATAATTATTTTGTAACCATTAAGAAGGCAGCAGGCAGCAATTTCGAGCCACCAGTGAAGATTTTGAGCTTTATTAGACGTGAAACCGGTAGCGTCACACGGCGTTATTGTCACAGGGAGCCGCCGCCGTGATTGGTGCGCGTTAACTGGTTGCTCCAACTGTGACACGAGCTGCAGATTCTGAGCTCAGGAGTTTTGGCTTTCATGGCCCATCTCTGCATCACCTCAGAGGCTGTTCACAGCAACGATCATCGCCGCTCACAGTCCTCAATAGACATTCATCTCCAGCTCATTCACGACACACGCATTAACCTGACATCTGGAGGATACGGTTGTGTGGATGAGAATGTTTTCATTTCTACTGGCTGTGCAGCACGTTAATGCATATATTGTACAAGCTGTAAATAATGTGTGTGTGCGCGCGAGTGTGTGTGTGTGTGTGTTTGTAGAGATAAAATAGCTTTGGCTGCATTTTCCACACAGCAGATAAGGATCAGAGGCGCCCTGATAGTAGGAATTAGGAGCAGGGATCCCATTGATCTCTAATGGACCGCTACAAGCAGTCTGAGAGCCCATCAGTGTATCCAAGGAAACACGATCCCGCGTGTGTATGCACGCGGGCACGCACACGCGCACGAAACAAACAAGATAGACACACTCACTTATGTTATAAATGCAAGAAATGTTACTGCTGGGATTAGGTTACACGGCAACAACGCCCCCAGAATCAATGATGAAGGCTTAATTACGGAGGATGAGAGATGAGACTGCACGTGTGGAAATGCATGTGTGTATCAGTCCGCCAATTTCTTTTTTTTTTTCTTTTGCTGCAGAAAAGGAATATCGGAGAGAGCTATTGTTTCAAGGCTGAGAATTTAAGTGAAACTGGAAGGTCAGTGGACTAGATTGCCTGGTCGTCGCCGCTGTAGCTATGAAGCTGAGGACAGGAAATCAAATTACCCTTTTCTCTCTCACGCACACACACTCGCAGTCATATCCAAGTGCAGAGGAAAGGGACAGTGAAAGATGGCCTCCCGAACGTCTTGATATTGTGTCTCTTGTCTCTCATCTGAGATGAAATGAATGCATCCCTCCTGCCTCTGCGCTCCTCGCCTTTTCTTGTTTTCTGCCCTACTGGGCACATCAATTACCCGCTGATGAATGACACAGAGAATTGTATCTGTGCTTACCACTCTCACTGTACAGTGTCAGCAATTCATCCTGTGTGTGATAACTCGGCGTCATACGATTCGCTTCGGTGGGACGCTGTTAATCTCTGCAGGAGCAATTATAACGGCATCATTGGAGGCATTTCGCGGGAATGTTGCGTTGCATGTTCATGGATTCTTTCTGCAGCAGGCAGTGCGGCAACTCGCTATCACATAAAGTTAATGTTTTGAATTCATTGTTGGATTTAACTTACTTTTTTTATTTCAATTGCCATTCTCCTTTGTGTTTAGTTTTTTTTAAAGATCACTGAACTAACATCTCATTGTTTGCTAAAAAAAACAATGTGGAGATTTACACTTTTTCTGTTGTGTCTGTTGAGAGGATCTGCACTATTCGTCTAAATAAAAAGTAAATTCAAAGTGTGCTCCTTACTTGTCTTGTTTTTGACTTTCTTTGAAAGTTAAATGTTTCGTTTTTAAATTATTTCAGACAAATAAAAACATTTCCCCAAATAAACCTAAACCAATGTGGAAAAAATGTTTTACCCAATTAATTAAATCATGATTTAACTTTTCTTGTGAAAAAACCTAGTTAATTTTATCAATCAGATGGCCTAATTGACCATTTGAGAAATTATTCAAATTTACAACACAAACTATCTGCCAATATTGAACAGGCTTAAGTCTCAAAAAGCAACACACAACACTATCAACATTAAGAAAAGTGTTAAATACACAGTTAATTCAGAAAGCTGTATTTTGAGAATGCAGCGAACAATAAGAGCCATTATCTACAAATGAAGAAAACATGAAACAGTAGCGATCCTTCCCAGCTCTCAGCCACAAAAGAAAAGAAAACGTCTGAAGCACTGCAGGCCTCCTCTGCCTCAGTTGGACATTCACTAAAAAAATGTCTTGATTGCTGAGATTTATTGGAAGATATTATTTAGACTGTTAAGATACAAACTTGTAAGTCTGCATCTTTTTCTGTTTGTCGCTAAACTAACAGCTTTTCTTAAAATTGTAATATGAAACATGGTAGTGATTAAAAAAAATGCTCTAGGGCTGCTTTCCCTCTAGCAGAAAATCATGAAAGAGGAAGGCGCAACCTGGTAATGCTTGATATGGTGCACTCATTAATCAGAGGAGATATATTTTCAGCTTTTTATAAACCACGACCCAAATGCAGACAAAATCGGGAGGCAGTAGATTAAGCGAGAATGTTTAATTATAAAACCGAACAGCAAAAACTTAAAAATGAGACTTGGGAAATGGACTGAAAATTCTGGATCTTAAACGGCAAGGAGAGGTGGAAATGATGAAGCAAACCAGAAGAACTGATTAGAAAAACGGGAACAGCTGAAGGAGGCAGGCAGAGGAGAATCAGGTAATGGGAAACAGCTGGGAAGGTGAGCAAATTAACAGACTGAGGTAAGGTGAATAATTAACACAGTGAACTAAACTGGAAATCAGAGAAACATAAAAAAAAAACAATAATACAATACTGATGAAAAGGAAAACAACCACAGGGAACAGACCTAACAAAGAAATAAACATAAACATAAAGGCATAATATGACATGGCAAGATCTAAAACTGTATAAGCAAACGACACAGAAATAATCAAAATACAAACCCAGAAAAAAACCAAAGCCCAAACGCAGCAGGATTGTGACAGATTAGAGAAGATCAAGTTTAAAGTTGGATGATTGTGGTTACTAGACAATTTCTCAGTGTATCTGCAGTCTGGGTTGTTTCTGTGTGTCCTGTGAAGTTCTGACTGTGCATGTGTGAGTTTCCTTTGGATATTGTATGCATGTCAGGGTGCTGTGGAGGCGCAGAGGTTAAGCACAACCCACATATGGAGGCCTTAGTCCTCAACGTGGCAGTCACAGGTTTGATTCCCGGTGACCTGATGACCTTTGCCGCATGTCTTCCCCCTTCTCTCATTACCCACCTTCCTGTCAATTCACTAACAAATAAAGGCCACTAGGGCCAATAAAACCTTAAAAAAAAAAAGATATTGTGTGTGTGATCTCGTATTTGTTACAGTGTCGCGATGTAAAGATGATAATATGCTGACATCAAGTAGTCATGCATCAGAAAAACAAACTCCTCTTCTGTCGGGCTTCAAAGCCAACTTTGAGAAATAAACACAAAGCTCACATCAAAATATCCCGTTATGTCCAGAAGTTTGAAGCTGAACGCAGCATCGAACTGGGTGTAAGTACAGCAAGCACACCACTAAGAACCTTAGAAGCAATAAACATCAAAACTTGTTTGGTCAGAGTTCTGCAGCTGATTCTTTTAGTGTCCAAGTGGTATCCATGCTGTTATTATAATAAAGAAGTGTCATATAATAAAAGGTTTTTGACCATTTAAAAATATCAGCGTTTTTATCATATTTTTGATAGATTATGAAGCAAAGATTCTAGTTGTGAGATGGAGCATTGTGGGATTTCAGCCAGATCAGCTCACGCTTTTACTCTAAAAAATATAACGTGAATTACATCAGTGCCATTTTACAGCACTTAAAACTGTCAGAACAACTCAAGCGGGTCCCCAGCTGAGTCTCTAAATGGTACTCTTCAGTTCGAATTTTGCCTCCGCTTTTCTCTAAAATTACATTGACTTGACCAAGTGATAACCCAACACTACAATAGAAAAGGCTAATTACAAGTGTTTAAGCTCCTTTTGTAATTAGCCAACTTGGACTCTCTTATGTTTTATCCAGAGAAGTTTCTTTCTCGTTCCCATGACACGAGTGGTAACAAATGAACTTCGGATGATTTTCAAGGGCTTGCTTTCAGTCTTTACTTTGCTTGTGTTAGCTTCTGCAAACGAGTGATAAAACGGTTGTGGTGCAGGAGAGTGCATTTTTATTACCCCATGTACTACTCTTATAATTATGTGTAATCATTGCCATCAGCAGCAGAAGAAAATTGCTTCAAGCAGATTAAGTGAAAATGTGCAAGAACATATAAAACTCTAAAGTGCACAAAAGAGGTGTATTTGGTGAGAGGAGATGAAGTTTAAAGTCATCCCTGTTGTTTGCAAATATCTAATTATCAACATTGCTGCAACGTTTTCAATCCTAATAAACAAATACGTCACGTCATCCAAAAAAGTTCTTCAGGCAAATGAGGTTATTGGCACTAAGTGGAATAAAATAATCAACATAGTGAATTCAGAAAAATGTTTTGGAAAGGGACTCAACATGTACTGTTGCAAACTTTACTCTCTTTTGGTTACACTCAACATTGATAGATCTCTCTAAAGTTATCATATGAACGTACACCGTGGCATGCAGTCAGGGCCTGAACACACACTTTGCAAAATTTATGCACCACACCAAGCAACAGGCATCCAATGATATGCAAGTAAATAAAAATACGCCACGAAAAGCAACAATGTAGCCCAACAATGCATATCAATCAATATACCAATGTATGTTTTAACAAAATACACAGGCAACAATAGCGCACTTACTTGAACAGCCAGAAATTTAGCAAAACATTTCTATGTTCCCTAGTTAACCTCAACATCAATACATGCTGCTCAGATAGCACAGGTGAACAATTAAAAGAAAAAAATATTAAGTTTGTATGAGACTGTAAGCTTATAGAAAAGTGACTCACCCATTACTTGTAAATAAAATCCACTGGCTTGTTTTGCTCAGTGCTAGCTGTTAGCCACGCGTAGCGCTCATAGATACAGCCTTTAAAATGCAATGCGTTTAAGGCACTTTTTATCGTGGGAAATTAAAGTGAAACCTCAATAATGCCAATAATCAACTTGCTTTTAGACTAAAAAATAAATTATAGATACAATTAAACATGATTAAAACATTTTACACTCACACTCTTTCTTTGCAGTTTTCTAGGGCTAGCAGAGAAGATACATTATTATTATTATCATCAACATAGTATTATTTCCCAGAATGCAATTGTGTCTATTTACAGTTTATTTACAGGGGGATAATTAAAAATATATATTCATCTCACATCAAGATACAAAGAAATACTGAAGTGACTTTGGTGGGAATTTGGATATCCTGGAGAAAAACTGTTATTCACAAATAGCACAGAATCACAGCTGGCTTTATTTCAAGGAAAATGGTCTATCTGAGAATGTTTTAGAATGGCGTTGCCACGTCAACACTGAGAGAAGTTGGTGTTTACGAAAACGTGCTAAAAGAAAACCATGAAGATTTCTACACATTGAATTTGTAACTGAAAATACCTAAAAAAAAATAAATAAAAAAAACATTTCAGCTCAAGAAAAGCATCACGGACAGGCTGAAATTCTGCAGACAGTGCGACTGTGGACAGCAGGAAAGTTGTGCAAATTCCCCAGATTTCTCTGAGGAATCTTCCCTTCTATTGTATGAGACGTCTGGAAAATGATTCGTCCAGTGTGGAAAAAGATATAAGCTACTGCGTGTTCTGTATAGTACCACCTCTGTGGTACATGTGTGAAATGCATCCAAGCAAGTGGGCTTTCATAATACATGTGCCCAGCAACACTGTTGCAAATAAAGATCAGGATGAAAAGGAAAACTTCATCTATCTATTTAAGCAGAATTATATTACTGATGGGACAATATGGATTTGATGGGACAATATTTTCCAAGTTATAGCCATTTGCCTAACAAATTACACAACTAAATAACACCTTATTCATAGTTCGCCCCAGAAAAAGTCTTTACTGTCTTGGACAAAGATGTCTAAAAAACTAGAGATGGTGTTGAAACAACTGACATCAGTCTTGGATAGCATTGACAGCTGATAAAACAGATCCGCACTGCAGTCTAGACCACATGGCCCTGTGAAGGTGAAGGTCATGTTTAAGCTGATTTTACCCTGGAAGCCTAATCTTATAGTCAAACATTGTACCAGACAGATATTAATATATCCACCCATGTGATCCCTCTATACAATTCAAATGTTCTCAATTAAAAGGCTTTCTCGCATTGTTTCAGTCTTAGTGTAAAGAAATTTCTCAGTTGAAAAATCAATAAACACCTCCAAAAATATATTTTTTAGATTATTTTGGCACTTAGCAAACAGAACTAATGTTTATAATCCTGACTTTAAAAAAAAATGTTTAGTCTGATTTAAATCAAGGCTAATCCCCCGTTTATTTAGTGTTGCCTTTGATTAACAACTGAAACACAGATTCAGGGTTTCCCTCAGTGTATCATAAGCCTGGTGGGCCACCAGGCTTTACTTGTGGCCCCACCAGGCTTAGCATTGTTAATTTATTAGATTTTTTTAATGATTGCCTTTTTTTTAAGGCTTTATAATTAGTGTTTAGGTGTTAATCTTCCAGTCTTATAAAAATGCATAACTATCAAATGATATTTTCAATTTTCCTGTTAACTTTAAACGTCTTTTAACTCAGAAACACAGTTGGTGACTGGATGACTGCCGTAGCGTCCCGGGCATCGGGCCTAGCAAGTTTTCTGTTGGAAACCCTGTAGATTAAATATATCCTGGATTACACCCTTTTACTTATCCTTATTTTACCACTGTAATGTTCCTTTTCTTCTTCTTTATTTTATTTTTTATTTTTGCTTGTTCATGATATTATGGTTTTATCACTTTAGCACTTTGAACTGGCTTGTTGCTGGGATTTGCTATGCAAATAAACTTTAGCTGACATTAGTATAGTTTAACACAGCTTAACTGCACTACATTACAAAACACAATGTCAAAAAAAGTCACTGGTGAAGCCTTTTCTCAAACTGGGCCAAAGCTCCTTGCACAGCAAAGACATAAAACTTGAGAAAAAGTATCTTACCGCAGTCTGGTCCTCTGAGCAATCCTTCAACATATCGCTGACATGTTCAGGGTGCTTTGATGTTGTCAGCTCTCAAGGCCGAAACTCTATTAAGAGAATAATCGCTGACATTTAACGTCCTTGTTTTACATAATGAGTACAATAAACCAGCATGGCGCTGCGAGTGCTGAACAGTGCTGGTCATTTTACAGTGATCCCACAACTACCTAAATAAAAGACTTGGGTATTCCTCTTATTTGGAAGCTGGACATTTTGCCTTTAGAGAAAGCTGCACAATAACAAAGGCTGACACAGCATCTTTATTACAGAGAAAAGTACTGCCTTATCTGCTGATCTGTAAGAATTATGCGGTGAACTTTTGTACTTTACAGCATTCCAGCAGACAAGATAAGGGACGATAACAAAACAGCCTCCTCTATCAAAGACACTGGAGAGGATGTAATAGAAAATGAACAAGAATATAGGATATCACTGTAAACAGAGCTGCAGTTTCAGTCACCATCGCTTTTCTGAAGCTACTTTTTGAGTCCCGCGTGCGGAGTTGATTCTTTCTCTTATAACGTGTGCATGATGAAACTGCAGATGCCTGGTGAGCATCATGCAATTAAGCTTGGCAGTTCTGGATTCCAGCAGGGCACTAGAGAAACACAAAGCACTTATCCAGTTCTGCAGGGAATGATGGTTGTAACAGAGATAATTAACAGATGTTCTACTGCTCCTATAGGTGAGAGACCCGAAGCAAAAGCTGATCCAAGGCGACACTTGGACTTCAACAGTTTGGATTGTCTTGCTGTGTTTGCAGACGTAATTTCCCCCAACTTCATTTACTTAAATTTGCCATCTGGGCTGCGGTTTTGGTCCCAAACAAACAGAAATGGCTCATTTTTACAGGTGTTAGCTGAATGAAAGACAGATTTTTTTTTTTTTTTTTTTTGCACAAATTGGAAGTAAATTTGCACAGAGGCTTCCTATTTTTCCTAAGTAGTGGTATATTATGAGTGTTTCCTCCAGAGATGCATCCATCTCTTCAGGAAAATCAGGAGAACTTCTTCCAAAACCAGTGTTTGGTTTTTTTTTTTTTTTTTTTCACAAATTGGAAGTAAATTTGCACAGAGGCTTCCTATTTTTCCTAAGTAGTGGTATATTATGAGTGTTTCCTCCAGAGATGCATCCATCTCTTCAGGAAAATCAGGAGAACTTCTTCCAAAACCAGTGTTTGGTCTGTTGTCTGGCTTACTTTGCCATTTTTATGGTTGAAGCAACATTGACTTCACCTTAAATATGTTCTCTGATAAGAGGATTTTATACACTTTGCTCAATTAATTAGTTCCACCTAACTAGTTAAAATAGTTTTGCAGAAGTTAGTCGCTGTTTACGGCATTTATCTCATCCTTGCCATCGATTGTTCTTTTTAAAATAGTTTGAACTCTAACAGGTGGAAAGTGTCTGTGAATGACAAATTAAAAGTCTTTCTAGATCTGGAATTAGGTCTGGACTTTGACTGGGTCATTTCACTTTGGTTTAAATATTTCAGCTGCATTTCTGGCTTTTTGCTTACGGTTGTTCTGCTGGAAGGCTCAAGTCTTTTTGCGTTATCTGTTTACACTCAGATGTCAGCAGATTCTTCCACCTGAGCAGTTTCTCTTTGGCCGTATCTCTGCTTAATGCCACGTCTGGAGGTTTGCACCGGTGCCGTGGTCTTTCTATTTGAAGATGATGGATTGAACAATGCTCCGTGAGGTTCAGAGTTTGGGATATTGTTGCATAACCCAACCTTCCTTTAAAATTCTCCACATCTTCGCCCCCTAACCTGGCTGCTGTGTTGCTTGATCTTCAGGACGCTCTTTCACGAGTATAAACAGTACAAACAGCTGTGTTTATACTGAGATTCAGCTCTGCAACGGCGGACTCTGTTTACTAATCAAGAAACTTCTCGAAGGTTTTGATTGCGCTGGGTTTTTAATGGGGCGTTAAAGTGAAGGGTTTGAATACAAATGCACGGTATGTTTAAAATCATTTTTTGAAAACAATATTTTGTTTTTCTTCTTCACAATTTGGACAAAAATGGTTGCACTGCAGTGTGGTTCTGCAGTGAGAAGATATATATCAAAAACTTGTAAGCACAGACATGTATATAAACACATAGAGAGGAAGGACGATGTGATAGTTTGACAAGCACTTGACCTTTTTTTCCTCTTCGATCACCACTTCATTTCAAGGCAAAAAAAAAAAAAAACACTCAGAGATACACACACACAGTTGAACACAAGACTTCGGGGTGTGTTTAGCCTCTCAGGTTGCCATCTGCACCTAGCTGCTTGGTATGCAGTGAGCTCTGCCCCCCGATCCCTGCAAAGCCTGTTCCCTCTCCTGGCTTTTCCCTGTGTCCTTTCTTTGAGCTTCAATCCATACCTTTATATGTGTCTTTTCTTGTTTCGTTTATGTTTCTCTAAATGCATCTCAGCAGGGGTTTAATGCAGGGATTAGACCATCTCAGGCTGATGTAGCTAAGAAGATGTTAACAGTAAGATTATCTAAAAAGATGCCCCAGAAAAATGCCCTTGAAGGACAAGGTAAGACAGAGAAAAACAAAAAAAAAATAAAAAAAAAAAAAAAAAGCTTTATTTGTGTCCCAGATTTGCCTGCTTGTTTATCTGTATTTATTTCATAGTTGACGTCCATCCCCAGGCTAAACAATTACCGCCATGTTTGCATGCACTCATGTTAATAATCTGTATGCCTGAATTGGTGTTTGTTTACTCTCCGTGTCCGTGATTTGCGACAGCGCTGCCAGTGGGAGCTCAACTCGTGAACCTAAATCAACTTGGGGAATGGATCAGCACTATTTTTGATTTTTTTAATTAATGTGAGATTTTGAGTATTGAACGCTCGCATAGTAAAAGCCTGATGAGAATGTTCATATTTGCCTCCGATTCCACGTATCCGTCAATGATGTTTAAAACTTAATTAACAGATGATCAATAGTGTTTACACAGCAAAGCGACTGGGGCAGATTCTAATTAGAATATCCATACATTATTAATGACATTAGCAAGCGCTGAAATTAAAAGGAGACAACTGCCTCGTTCAATTAAGCCACCGCTCACAGAGTAAAAGTGTTGGCCAAGTGTTGGCTGAAAAACGGAGCGAAAACAGAAAGTGAGGCAAAGATCAGGACGTAGATGGATGGGAAGTGATCGTGTTCAACGTGCAGAACAAAGACGCTCATAGGTAAATGAGAGTCACTGAGAGGCGGAGTGACTGATATTAACTGAGGAGGACAAAAAAAAAAAACTTCACCAAAATGAGTTTGATCTAACACAGAGAGTCCCTCGTGTGGCTTATAAAACTTTTTCAGGTAAAACATTGACAGAAATCCCTGCGAAAAATATCCAAACTCTCTGACCAGAAGTTTACATACAACACCTAGAGGTGTTGAGATCTAGTTTTTCTAGGTTTGGAAAAACTGCAAAAAGATTTGAGTCTTATTTTGATCATTTGTGTTGGCCCAGCGGTACGCTGGACATGCGACCACTTGATGCTAATGTTGGCATCAGGGCTAAACAGGACCTCTGTAATACACGGTTATGTTGCACTTTTCGTATTGTATTGTTGGCTTGTGTAATTGTAACGTTATAGCTGTGGATTAATTTGGTAAACCTTATCTAGACTGATATGACACAGCACACCCACATAGTGACCATTTTGTCTTTTCTCCTGCACTTTGGCCATTTTCTGAGTCACAGGAGTGAGTGAGTCTTTTCGTATGCGGACTGCAACAAGCAAAACGAACAAGGACAAACTGGAAATGTCTATTCGCAATCATATAAAAACTGTGCTTTTTGGTGACTAATAATCAGTTTTACAAACCAGCTTAGAATAAATGGGAACATTTAGAATTCTATAAACTGATATACTGCAATTTCTATTATTCACAACGTAATACAAAGTAATGGAAAGATTTATATACAGGAGCAGCTATGTAGCCTCCAGACATCTGAGGAAATTGAGCAGATTTTGCATAGCTGCCTCAGGAGACAGAGAGATTTTAAAAGTGTGCAAACAGACTTTGATGCAGCAAATCAGCACAATTCCCCTTTAAAACTCAATGATATTAATTAAAATGTAAAGAGTTTTTGATTGGGCACCACGATAGCTGTTTTTTTTGTTTTGTTTGTTTTTTTTACAATTTTGCACATCTGACAGAAAAAATGTCAGGATGAATTTTTCATTTTTTTTAAAACATCATTTATAATCATCAACTAGAGTGTTGTAGCTTGCTTGCAGTAATTTAATGAATAAAAGCTTTTATAACTTTCTTGTCACTTTGAACCACAGATTTTAAGAATTGTTTGACATTTACGTCTTTATTTTCTACTTCTACAAAGAGGTTACCTTCATTAATTTCTGTATGTTTGACCAAGTTTCATCTCTTGTCTGTTTGAATTGGATATGAATGCAAATATTTTGTTCATTGCTTGCTAAACACTTGGAACAGTTTTGTCAAGAGGCAAAAGTTTTGTTACAGTAAAGCTAACAACTGGATCAGTGTTGGAACAGCAGATTTTCACATTCCATCACATGTATGAGTGTCTCTATAGCTATAAGGTTATATGAGCTGTAACCCTGGTTATTTGGTTAAGGATAATAAATCTTAAAGATGTAATTCTGTGTTGGGATGTTGAGTGTACAGGTCGGGCACCAACCAGTTTCCTGCATGATGACACAGAATAAATTCGAAACTCATCCAGGTTTCTGTAGCAGATTATAACAGAAAAATTTGTTGCTGTTCCGCTAATGTAAAACAACAACACCAATTTCTATTGTGGCCGTGTTTCTATCAGATAAGGAACGCAACTGAAAACAATAAATAAGTCTGTTCACATGATAAATCATTAATAAACATGCTGCACTATTATCCTCTTAGCACTTCCTGTCATCTTCTTTGTCTTTTCTGCCAGTAGTAAGATCCAATTATTGATCACGACCCGTGATGCAAGAAAAGTGTTTCTATTGCAGAAATACACTAATTTCAGTTTTTTAGAATTGAGAAATTTCTTTAAAAAAAAAAACTTTTCAAAACGTGAATTTTTTTTCAAAATTACCGTGTTTCCATTAACCAAATTTACTTTTGTTATTCTAATTTGTGCAACTGTTTGGGCAACAGAAAGGCAGTGGCTCACAGCTATTGGCAGGGATCCTTGTTTGAGCACAAGAAGGTCACTAATGCATAAAATAAACATGTTCTTCCCTTTATCAGGAACAACTGGAATATGCTGCTGGCTGATTCTATGGCTCAGAAGCTGAAAAGTGATGATGATTTATGGAAGGAAGTAAAAAACAAACAAATAGACAAATGTTGTCACAACTCCGCAGTATAGATGGAGTTTCAGGGTTGGATGATATCACTGAATTATACGTAGTGACAACATTATACTTGTCTATTCAACTGCGTCAGAAGTGATGTGCATAATGTGGGCAGTGTTGAATATGGTGTGCATGCATGTGTGTGAGCGTGTGTGTGTGTGTGTGTGTGTGTCTGCATTTGGCTCTAGACTAGAGTTAACTAACATGGCAGAACATAAATAACCTTTGAACTTCTACTGTCACAATTGTTGCGTCAATAAAAAATGAAATTATTTTAACATCAAATGTAACGCCACAGTAAATGTTTAATAATTTAGAATATGCCCTTTGATGTGATTTGTTTTTGTCAGATTAAATGTACTTTTGGAAAATAAAAATCTGATTTATTAAACACTTTTTCAAATTCAGTTTGCATTTCTGTATTGAAAAATGTTCTTGTTAGTCTGGTGTAAGATTTTGATATTAAATGTTGTTTTCATTAATAATTAAAAGAACGTCAGTGTGATAATGTAATGGATTTGAAATTAAAAACCCAAGTTTCAAGTTCATTTAGTTTTTCACTTTGTCTGCGTCTTTCTTTTGTAAAAGCTGGAATATGTGGTGTGTAGGTTTTGTAGAGTTGAAGTGAGACTGAAATAATCTTTTTCTTTTTTTCTTTTTTTTTTGCCTTGACTGGATATTTATTTCTCAGTGGAGTTTAAAGGTTGAAGTTTAGGTTATTGTTCAGTCAAATAAAATGCTCATCTTGTTCTTGACCTTTAGTTATACTTCAGTTTATTAAAATAAATCTCTACAATGGTGTCTTACAACCCTCATAGTTATCTAGTTAACACTGTGAATATGAATAAATAAAAACGGTAACGATTTATGGTATCTCAGGTTTCAAACACATTGTCTTTCAGACACACACAGTTGTTTTCTTGCCCACCAGTAGGAGGAGCTGTTGAAGTGGCAATAATTACACATCTCAGATATTTAAACCTACATGTGTTACAGCGTTGTAACTCGTGTAAAGAAACTTATCAACATGCCACACGTACGCAGCTTTCCCAATCCGATCTGACCAGCGAAATCCTGTGCATTTTTCAAAGTGAGCAAACAAACGCAAATGCTGACACGGAGGCTGGAAGTGTGTGTTCCCTCATCTCATGAAAAATGTTGCTGCTGAGGATATGACTGTCTGCTGATGTGTGTCAGCGTGTGGGCCCGCTCCGTGTTTGTTATTCTTTGAGTGAAGCAGGTCATTGGCAGGGCGGGGATCCTGCAGGCTGATCTAGTGTTGGGTTGCACGGGAAACAGCAGCTCGCAGCGCCGCTGCTCAGTTCAGACAGGTGTGAGACAAGAGAGCTTTGATGGAGAACATCACAGGCAAAAAATAAACGCCGAAATGAATCGGCTCTGTTCCCCCCGCGCGCTTCCTGTGACGGAACCGACGTCTGACCCAGCGCGTCATAAAAATATATAGTTATCTATATATTAAATGTTTGTTCCTAATATGTGTGGAGACTCATGTCATTTGTTGATGCCTTTGGACTCTAAACCGATAACATAAAGTGACTCAGCAGTTCTTAAAATGTCATGTTGGGCGAGTAGCTTCACAGCTAACTCGCAAAATTAAAGTGAAATATAGGGATATTAACGAATAATAATGCAAGTCGTTATGATATACGGTTCCTTACGAGGCTATTATTACCATACATCACAGTCACAAACTTTAATGTAAATCTACTGTAAATCATAAATTATTGGATCAAATGAGTTTGTAGGTTCCCAGTCCTCCCAGCCCCTCCAGTTACATTCACATACGTTCATACAACAATATGCAGCAACTCAGGGTTCGGTGTTTCTCCCAGGGCTACACTGACCTGTGGGAGGAAGGAGCTGGAATCAAACCTCCAGCTTACAAAAGTCACAGTCACTCCTGGGCCGCAGTTTGCTCCTGTAATGGCAATTTTCAACATATTTTACAAATAAAAATAAAAATGTAATGTATTCAGTCCCCCTGATTCAAATCTCTGTGAACTGGCTATTACATTTGCAGTTCTTTCGGGGTATGTCTCTTCCAGCTTTTTGTCCATGATTCTTTGCAAAATAGCTGAGGATTAGGTGGAGAGTCGCCGTGATCATCAGTTTTCAAAAAGGAAGAAAGATGGCAGCACCCACTGGTACAGCAGCTGACGGTCTTCTGTGTTTAACGTTGTGTCTTTAAGTCGTTTTGTCTGTGTTGAACGTTGGAGAGTTTTCTAATCTGTTGCATTTTTAGTGTGCAGAGACGTTGAATGATTCTGATTGGGGTCCGGTCTTCTGTGCTTTTTGATCCAAACCAGTTCGTTGTCAGCCTTCTCGCAGATTTGTGCTTCGCTCCGTTCGTCATCCCACCCGTTCTGACCAGCTCTGACGTTCTTCTTAATGAAAAGAACGAAACCTGATGGAGTGAAACGTGCTGGCGGCATGTTGCAGAGATGACACGCCGTTTCTTTATGCTCATATGATCAGAGCTCTGCTTCCACGTGTTTCCTGTGTCCTCACTGCCACACAAATGTGCAGGGTAAACAAATGAGAGCTCTTTTGTCAAAACAAATCCACACTATGCCTATTTTCACCTTTTTATTTGTAAAAAAATAAACTTTGAAAACCACATATACTTTTCCATCACCTTCACCTTTATGCTCTACATTCTGCTAGTCTGTCACGTAAAAACCCCTTAAAACACAATGAAGTTTGTGTTTATCACTTGAGAAATGTTTATACTTGAACAAGTATAAAAACTTGAACAAGATGCTGTAAATTGTCTGTTGACACAAAGTGTCTCAGACACACAAATGTCAAGTTGTAAGAAAATCATCCCCGAAAGTGTTTTGGATGATGCAAAACATTTAACTTTTCTGAATGTGACATTTTTATTTGATTTTTTTTTAATCTTTGTTTAGGCTTAATATTGAAGAGTTGAATTAATAAGAGTTGCATTTTTCCCTTAAGATGGGAAAAATGTAGATTTGGATCAGTTTAAAATACAGAACGATATCGGTCTGATTTTTTTTTAACTGTTTCTACACTGTAAAAAACAAAAAAAAACAAACAAACAAAAAAACAACAACATATGAATAAGGTAAAATTTATGCAGTAAAATTCTGTGGTTGCCAGAATGCTACTGCATAAATGCTGTATTTATACAGCTGCTGGTATTTTACCAGATGTTTCTGTTTGTTTTTTACAGTGTAGGCTCAACTCTTTCCTTTGGCTTTTTGTTTTTCTCTCTTTTCCTTCCATCCAGTCTTCTACTTCATTCTCACCTCTCACACCTTTCTGCCTCACCAACCAATTATCTAACTTACTCACTGTCACTTCTGCTCCCTTAGACCTCTTCTTTTTTTTCCTTCTTAATCCGATTAAATTTTGCTTCATCAGGTCCACGGTTTATTTACCTTTGTGTTTATCTGGCCTTCTCCCAGACAGATGGTTTACTGGTTATGCAATGCATTTATCCATGCAAGCGTTAGTGTGTCTGCACACGTTGGAGCTGAATTCAACATGGTGGCTCTCAGAGGAATTGCACTGATCCTCTCTGTAGAGGAAAGGGGTGTTAGATTTTTATCAGGTAGAAAGCAGGATCTGCTCAGCCCGCCGAGCTGCTGGCATTTTTTTTTTGTGTAATTTCGATGAAATTTAGTTTTTATCTTAAAGGATATTCTACAGCTAACATATGATATCCACATCCATGAAGTTGCAGGGCGAAAGGGACGTGATTTTTCTCATAGTCTATGCAATCATCTTTCCTCTTTTTTTTTGACAATTATATGGTATTTTTATGACTTTTTTATTTGTTTATTGCGACACTCTGCAGTCTGTTGACTTCTGTTCCAGGTTATTTCGGTCTCTTTTTCACTTCCTAATCTTTAGAGTCGTCGTGTCACTTTCTGGTTGTTTTTGTGTCTCTTTAAAGTCGTCTTGCATCACAGAGCAGTCATCTCCTCGTCTCATCTTAATTTCCACATCTCCTTTTAGTCTCTGGCTTCTGCTTAAAGTGGTTCTGTTTTAAGGTTGTGTATTTTTTTCGTGTGTGTGTCTTTCTAAAGTCGCTTTCCGTCTGTTTGTAGTGTTCTTGCAATTGGGTTGCATCGCTTTCTGTTTATTCTGCATCATTCTTTTTAGTTTTGTTTTTATCTTTGTTTTCGCTCTCGCCCGAACCGACTGAAAGCAGAGATGGAAGCTAAAAGGTGTAACTCTACCTCAACGGAAACTGAACATGAGAGATAATATTTTCTAATTAGTGTAGAATTACCAGGAGAAAGAACAGCAGACAGAGAGAGCAGAGAGGCTGCAGCGTTGCTACTTTATCACTTCCCTCAATTGTTTACATTATGTGAGTGTATTATCTCATTATATCAGATTGTTGACATGCAGATGATTGTTTTCATTGCACATTTTCTCGTGATTATGCTTATTCTGGAAATAAAACACGTTCATTTTCTTTAAAAGGCTTTTTTAATGAAGTCGGAGGAATGAAAGCTATGTTGATCTTAAATTAGTAAAAAAGTGTCTTGCAGAAGTTTTCATACGTGATTTTGTTCACTGCAAACAGCTGCTGCAAAAACTTTTTTTTTTTTTACCAGGATTGTTTGTAATACACCCACACAAACTGGTTTATTTTTCTAAGGTATGATAAATGGTGATAAATATTTTAGGAGCTAAATCTGAAAAAGTTAGAGTGCTTTTGTAATCAATATGTTTTAAAAATCACCTTTTGCTGCAGTCACATTTCGGCATTTCAGTCAGAAAGGCTCAAACTGAGTTGACTTAGAGCATCTGTGGACAGCAATTTTAATGTGCTGCAACTGATTCTGAACTGGATTTAGAGCTGTACTTTGACTAGGCCCTTTTAACTCATCAATATGCTTTGATCCAAACTCTTAAAGCTCTGCTGCTGCAGTTGCTTTTGCTTTTTGTTTAGTAAATGGCAAAAAAAATAAATAAAATAAACGCTGCCGGAAATGTGGCAGAAAACACAAATTACAACTATTAACAAATACTTTAATAATAACCCCGTTCTCTCTTCCTTTTTATCATTTGATTTCAGGTTAATTATGTTTTGCACACTCCCAGCATTTCAAAGACCTTCAGCAAGTGGAGGGAGAAAAGAGAAACTGTTAATTAGAGGTGTTTTAAGATCTGGAAATTAAGAAAATCCTCAGGATCAAAAACTAACATCTATGTCCTTGTGCAAATCTGGGAAGGAAAACAGTTATAATCTATTAAAAAGTAAGTAAAAACTAAAAGCAACATTAACTAATTTACTTTAACCAAAAAATATATTACAGCCTTGTTATGTTTTTGGCATTTCTATCACCTAAGAGATCTTTAATTAGTGAAGAAAAGAACAACGCAAACTAAATACAACCCAAAATTAATTATGTGCAAGACTTTAACCTTTAAATGTGGCTTGAACTTTTGTTTTTGATTAAATAATAATAGAAAAAAAAACATATTATAGAAGACTTTTTTGTTTATAGCTGCGCATCAGTGGAAGAAATGACTATTTTAAAGTCGAGTCCCTTGAACATTAGAAAAAGAATCCCTTCCTCACCTTCTGTCCCGTCCCCTTCAATGCTTAATGACCTTTCTGTCTGACAGACAGACGGATGGCTGCATTTGGTCCCCTCAGAGCAGGTGTCAGGGGGATGATAAAAGAGAAGAAAGAGGGATGCAATGAAAAGATGATGAATTTGGAGGAAAGGTGGGAGAGCATGACCAAAAGGACAAGTTGAGGAGCAGAAATTGGACAAAGACGACAGAAATGTTTGCAGAATTATTTACCACTCTCAGTTGCAAAAAGTACATCTGGTTCCTTAAAAGACAAAATTATTTTCATTTTATTGTGATGTTGACAAAATGTAAAACGTATCCACGCAGTCGAATTCATGGACGGGTCTTTCTTTGGCTCTGATTTTCCATGAGGACCTGTCGGTAAAGCGTCGCTGGCTGTAGCTTAGCACACATTTCTGCCGGAGCTGCAACAGTGAGAACGAGTGGAGGAAGCAAAAATGTACCAGTTATCGTTATAATCACACTGTTGCTGAAACGCGCCGTGTCTGTTTGAGATTTCCTGATGCCCACACTGACACAGTTTCACAGTTTCGTCTTGAATAAAACAAGCAGCGCAGATGTTTGTTTTAATCCATTCCATAATTTATGGCTCCTGAACCCCATTTCAGGAACTGGATGAGCAAAGAGTGTTTGTATCTGTCTTTGAAAAGCACAAGCTCAAGCACTGACTCACACAAATTGAGCTTGTGTTTTTGTGTTTTGACTTGTGCAACAATCATATTTTCTTATAGGGGCAGCGTTATGTATTTTCCAGGCACATAGTGTGATTTTATTGCACTATCAAGTAACTACGTTATCTTCAGTTGTGATAAAAATAAAAAATAAAAGCTCTATATGTCAAAAATAACTGACTTCACAATTTGACATCTTGAAATCGGGGTTGTCTCTTTAAGAAGCTCTTGCTCTTTCCGACTCTCCGCCTCCTACATGTCGTCACAACAATGTAGTTTGTATGATAAAATCAGCAGATGTGCAGTTCAACCAGGTGTTTGGTAATTGCTGCTGCCGCTAGTCTGAAGGAGCAAGCGTTCAGCCGAATGGCTGCCACGAAGACTAAAGGATTTCTCAAACGTGCATGAAATAATCAAGGCAACACTCCAGGTATGGCTTTGATGAGGGAAAAACATGTTATGCATGTGAGTCGATGTGTCTGGACTTGGTGTATCCACTCACTCAGTGTTGTCAAATGCAACACTTTGATGTATTCACATCACATGTAAAGTAAAATTAAAATTCTAAAGTCCTGTTAGTGAAAAATTGAACCATTTTGTGCAAAATGGATTTTTTTTTTTTTTTTGTACAACACAGGATGCAAATGTAAATCTGGACATCAGAACAGCTAATGTAAAATGAAAGGTGCCCTCTGTTCCTGATTGCAGAATCAATATCAACATCTCACGTTCTGGTTTTCTATTTCCCCAGATCCCGGGACCTAGATAGAAGGCAGAGCCACTTAATCAGCAGTTTAGGAAAAACACTTGCTCTTCTGGATGACAATAAAGGATAATGCAGACGGGGGGCCCGCGCGTTTAAGTGTGCGACTGGAGCCGAGCGCGAGGCCGTATTTACATTTCAGTCAATAGAGCGTTCACTCAGCTGTTTGAATGACCTTGTAAAGTCAGTAATCCTGGTTTCACAATGAATAAATGCATAAACAATGAAATTCTATCCGCCCGCAGTCATTTATGTTGAAAGAAAACGAGACCAGAAAGAAAGAGGAAGAAGGAGAGAAGGTTTAAACTCAGACTCTCGGTAATTCACACACTGATGAGTAATTGCACTCCCCCTACGATTGCAGGGATTGCAAGTTTATTGCTCTGCGACTGTGCTAATGGTACAATCCATGCAGCACCTTTTCAGAAAATAGCACTGCAATCAAAGTGTCTGACCGGTTGCCGTGTTGCACATAATGTCTGACGCATGTTCCTGACAGTTTTCTTCCATATTGCAGCAACACACAGATGCCCAAAGCTTGCGGCAGCATTAGCAAAGAAAAACATGGCATAAGCCACACGCCGCCCGCTCGGTGTGCCGAGATGATTTCACTTCACTAACCCCATAGGGGTTTATATAGGCCTTCTTAAACAAATGATGAGTTCTCCCACCACTGTTTCAAATGATCAATAATGATAACGCTGCAATGACTAAACAGTTTCCTCACTTTAACGATGAAGAGCTCAAAGATACTTAAACAGAGGAGCCTATCTGAATCTGGAACCCTGAACACGGACAGAGAAGGAGGTTGTTTTAAGTTAAAGTCGAATGAAAACGTTCAACTTTAACTTTCACATGATTTGATGTAGAATTAATTAAGAGAGAGAAGGAAACTGATGCATGGCGTTCGAAATTGTTTGCAAATTAAAATTTGAAAACTGTGCCGTACATTTCCACTCTGCCGCCTTTAGACTGACGCACCAAAGATAAAACCAACGAACCAAATTCCTGTCAGATGTCAACAGAGTCCACCTATGTAATTTAATCTCAATAAAAGTCCAGCTGCTATGTGACCAGACAGGCTCCAGACACTGTTTGCTCTGGAGCGCGGCACACCGACAGGAATATGAGTGGGACTTTAGAAAAAAACACAACATAAAACTCAACTTAAGAAAAGTCCCAAACACACAGAAAGTGAATTACTAACTTTGTTTTTCTCTTGTTCTTTAAAAAAAAAAGAAAACAAAAAAAAAGCTAAATATGGATGAAAAAATGGTCCTTCTCCTGAAATGTTTTCCTTTGCATTAAATAAGAATGACTTTTTCTGGTCAGCCCAGCATGGATTGATGTCATTGATCAAGCAGATAAATAATTTATGTGAGTATAGAGTAACATGGCCGATAGGCTGCCTTTAATGTTCTGAGTGCCCTGAACACATCCAAACACACAAACACTTTACATGCCAAGTCTGGGCTGGGACACGAGTCATGTGATGTCAGCAGCACTCGCTAACCTCCCGTGGTAATTTGGCACATTTGGCCGCGTGCTGCACCAAACTTTTTCTTCGTCTTCTCTCAAAGTTGTTCAGCTCCACCCATCTGTATCTCCTCTCTTTTTGGCTTGATGGTGATTTTAACCGCGCTTCTCTTTCTTCCTCCCCTTTTCAAATTAGGGAGTTTTCCCCCCATTTTAATGTGCAAAATATCAGACTGATATTTCACTGCCTATGAAGCGGAAACTCGGCTGCGAGAGCAACTGCGCCGGTACGCTTTTTTATGGGGTAAAAATAAAACATCTGACACACCTGTATGTTCAAACAAATAGCATTTAAAAGTCCAGCCATCAAACAAATCAAGAGAAGACTGATATGAAAAAATATCTTTGTTTTTCTGGCATTTAGAAAATCTAACTAAATGTCAGTCTCTGACGGCAATGGTTCTGTTTAGTTTATATGTATATATATATATATATATATATATATATATATATATATATACACAGTCGGTGTATATATATGGTTTCCTATATACCAAGAAAACAAAGATCAAACATTTGTGCCAAAGACTGCGGCTGCATCACTTTCTGTGAGCGAGGCGAGCAGCTGTTGCAGAGCTCCAGGACCTGAAGGCAGAGTCATTATGAGGAGGTAAAGATAGTTTCTTTTGTTCCCCGACTTGGTGCCTTTCACTGCTTGCTGAGTCTCCTTCTCCTTAAGTGCACAGGTAAGCTTCTAGCTTATTGGCCCCGACTGAGATGGAAGAAATTCTAGATCAGCTGTGACAAAAAACCCCCAATAAAAACTCAATGATTTTGTTTTCTTCTTTTTCTCTTTTTTTCATGGAGACTGTGCAAGCAGCATGATTGTGCACTCAGATACACACACACACACACACACACACACACGCTCGGGCATTTGATGCCACATCAAAAGACAATCCTGCCAATTAGGTGCAAAAATTCTCCACTTATCCTGTGTTGGTACATTCATTAAATTTTGAATAGTTCTCTGAAAATTATACGGCTAAGCAGCTTAACAGAGCCTATAAAAACAAAGCGAGGACGCCCAAGTCATCTCAGAGGTGTTAAGTGTGTCTACATCTCTGTTGACCCCCAAGGAAGTTTAAAGATTTAAAATTCCCTTTCATTTCCACCGACTTTCTCACACCCAGCGTTATTTCCTTCCTTCTCTCATCAGCTCTGCTGCATCTGGTTGAGCTCACCTGCTTATTTGTGGATTTATGCTCAGATTTTGTGGATAAAATGGTAAAACCGACTGCAAAACCCAACCTTTCTCTTTCACAGCTCTGTGTGTGTGTGTGTGTGCGTGTGGGGGTGTGTGTGTGTGTGTGTGTGTGTGTGTCCTTGGAGGTTGCCAGTAATGCAGTGTGGGTTTAGGCAGAGTGAATGATCACTCTGTTTATGGGGATTTGATTGCAACCCAGAAACCAGGACACATACTTCGTCTGTGAGCTGCCAAGCAAGCTGCCTGGCGTCAACATTTTATTCCCTGAAACTCCGTCATTCTTCTTCCTCTTCCTTCTCGCCCGCCTCCCTCCTCTTCCCTAATTCCTCTACCCACTTCCCACCATCTCTGTTGCTGCATGTGTGCTCTGATTTCCCTGGGAACTCAGCAGCAGCCGAGTCCGACTCCTTTCCACGCGCAGGCAGCTCCCGTCCGCAGACACAAACGTGCACACGTTTAGACAGAGTAACTTGTTTATTTCACGTGGATTACGTTAGAACGACAACTAATATTAGTTTACTCTGAGCTCCCAGTCATCCAGTGTGTTGAAACATTTTTATGAATCCAGATTAATTATGTGTGGCAGCTCCCACAGGACCTTCAAAACACACAGCTCATCACAGATTTGTACAGAAGATTAGAATCCAGGTCCCCGCTGACCTGAAGCGATGTTTTCATGCAGCTGCATAAGCAACTATCCATGTGTGTTTTGGGATGTTGTTCTTTTTTTGTTTTTTCTTAGAACAAATGTGCTTTGGGGGTTCTTTTGAGTTTGAATTAATTTTTCTTATAGAGATGCAACAAAACAATGCAGAGCACCAATTTATATTGCTAGATGTTATTGGAGCCTGAATTTAGCGAGTTAACGAAGCTGGATGCTATGTGGAGCTTGACCTCCAGAATCAAACCGGCGGAGGACGTTTGTCTCTCCGCCTTCATGTCTATTGAGAGGCGGATTCAGAAGACATAAAAGCCCAGTGAATTACCAATTAAAATCATCAAAATATTTTCTTAGTGAAGGTACTTAGCATTGTTTTATCAAAGCTTTGAAATGCGCTTTTCAGATAAACTTGAAACCTCTTGCACAACAGCATGCGCTAAATTGTTTCTTTTGTTTGTTTTCTGCATTTTTTTTTCTGTTTTAATAAAGACTGTTTACTTCTTTGCAAACACAGTTTAGTGACAGCTGTTAAACATGAGATGGAAGCTTACTTAATTTAGCTATCTTTTATGAAAAACAACAACAACAAAAAAAACACTGAACATCACCCTGAATAAGCCCTCTCCAGGTTGAAACATGGTGGTAGCGGCATCATGCTGTGGGGATCCTTCCTCAGTCAGGACAGGAAATCAGATCAGAGTTGGTGGGAAGACAGATTGGATTAAAAACAGGGCAAAAAAAATAATAAAATCCTGCTAGAGGTTTCACAAGACTTGAAACTATAGACAAGGTTTACCTTTCAGCAGGATAACGACCCTGAACATGCAGTCAGAGCTTCAGTTTCAGTGCATCACTGAATCTTTGGCTGAACAGAGGTGATTCAGAATAACCTCCTGAGCATGTAATCAGGTTCTGCACCAGCCTGGTAAAGAACTATCCTTTTTATTCAGGTTTGCTGGACCAACAACATATGAAAAATGCAGAACAGTGTCTCTAGAGAGCCTGAGTTGGCGAGCTTAGATTAACGCATATTCCTGTTTAAGAATGGCCTAGTCAAAGTCCAGACATAAACCCAAGGAGCTGAGCATTAACGTCCACGGACGTTCTCTGATATTATCAGATAATCTGAGCGAGCTTGAACAAGTACACGCTTGTTTCGATTTGCTGTAAAATCCTTCTCCGTCAACCTGAATCCCATCAGCTTGATCTCTTTACCCTGAGATGTCTGTAAAGACGGTGTGGCAGTAGCCGTCAAGTTATCTTCCTGATCAGCTGTCCCATTCAAATTTTCCTCCCATTGCATTTCTGTTTCTTTTCATTCTGTGTCAGATGCAGCGCTCAGATCTCTTTGATCATCTTGGACAGCGTCCTAATCTTAGTGTCGCTCCAGCAGCTCTGCAGTTTCCATAAAAGCAGAATCTCTAAAACAAACTTGCACCGAACCATCGGCTTTTGTTGCTTTCTCTCCATTTTGTGCTTCAGACCCACTAACCTCATCGTGTCTCTTAGTGACAGAGAGCAGGTGTGTTGTCAGTCCCGTATGGACCAAGGTCTGTTCTGGACTCAGCATCATGAGATTCTTTGGAGCTCATTAGAGAGACGACGGCGTTGCTGGATTGGTTTGACATGGTTGAAAAGCATCCATCTCCATCGTGTCCTTTGAGTTTCTGCATGGTCCTTCACTCCCATTCAGCTCATATGCATTCAGTCTTCTAATGGCGCACTTTTTCACCCTGTGGACCTCTTTGTACGATCCTATTGTGATGCACCATCAGTTCACTCGCTTTTATATTGCCCTTTGTGCCTGCAAGATATAGAAAATAGCCTGTAAATTGTAAACAAAGGTACAATTTCACTTTACATTGGGTGGCTACACTGAATGCACAGCAATACCAAATAAACTTAAGTGCTAAACTTGTGCAAAGTTGTGAGATAAAACGTCAATAATGAGCACCTTTTGACCAGAGCCACTGAGAACTTTCAAAGACGTCGTCAAGGTTCCAGCATTTATTTTTACATGATCTGTTCGTGTTTGTATTTGTCCCTCAGTGCATCACTGAAAACATTATGCTTTTTTGTTTTTTTTTTGTTTGTTTTTTGGTTCGTCTTCTTTTGCTGAAGTCATTTTTGTGATAATCAGTGTCCCATTACCCCATTACCATGCAGTCAGTGCAGCTGATGGGTGATTTAAGCAACCATGAATATATCAGTTTGAATTTTGTGATGACTTCCATTAACAATTGTTCAACTCTCCATCTGCAGTGCATCCTGAGGTGAACCCACTCTGTGCGATTAGGTGTTGAGTACTCAGAGCCACCTTGTGTTGCCCTGTAAAATGCATTTTAGGTGCAAGCATCCCTTTAAAAATTGGCTTAGCCGATGGGCATTGTCCTAAAAATGGAAAGTTGGGAGAAAATGACTCTCCAAAACAATCAAATTACTACAAAAGTTTTCTTCTGTTGTGATTTAAAGCATGCAAGAACAAAAATGCTGCATGTTAAGATATTGGTTTACCTCATTTTAGACCCTTCTGGACTTGGTGAATTAATATTTGAGATCTGCTTTCTCCATCCTGTCTAAATCTCATGTCACTATGTTACAATAACATAATATTTCTTCTGACAATATTGAAATTTTACTTTTCCGTTTCCAGTTGCTGTCAGCTTGTGAGTTCATCTGGTTCTTAGACAGAATGACTATTCTGAGTCTACTTCATTTTGTCCAACATGATATTAGCAAAAATGATAATAATATAAAACAGCAGAAAATGACAAAGAAACCTGATGTTTCCTTTCGTGTAAATGGTGTCTCCTTGGTAACCCAGGTGCCTACTTGGAAAGCTAATGGAGAAGAAAAAGAAACCCAAAGCTTTTTCTCCTTCCAGCAGGTCATTTTTACACATTTCTCTGGCTCTGCCAAATAATCCTTAATTCGCATGTTTCGGAGGGACCCGGCGTTTTGACAAATTGGTGTTACTCTGCGTGTCAGTGGCCAAATTCCCCTGCAGCATCTATTACACGCTTTGCAGTGATGGTGAGCTGGAGGTCTGGTGGGGTTCAAATATTATCCCTTATAATGTTATGATATGTTATAATAAGGAGCAGAACGCTAACTTCCAGCTGATAAGGCTGACTTTAATTAGAAATATGTTCATGTTAAACCTGCGTGGAGTCAGGTAAGTCGTTCCTTAACAACGTACACAAAGACGTTATTAACATTTGGCGAAGGTCACCTGCATGAACAGGCAGCATCTGTAATCACTGGGAAGCACACAGCTGCTTTAGATTGGGCAACATGTTGCATATGATGCTTTCCTTTTTTTATTTGGGACAGTGTGTCACATTACTGCATTTTGTGCAGAATTGTACTTTTCAGCTTGACGACAAACCTGAACGTGCGACCAGAGTTTCAATTGAATTATTTAGATCTCAGTTGTCAATGTTCGGTCCTCGAGGGTCAAGTGTCCTGCAATTTCTAGATGCTTCTCCACTTTAGCACGCTTAAATCTGTAATTGGGTCACCATCAGCGGGAGTCTCTGGAACCTGACTGCGCTCTGAGGGGTTAATTCACTCGTTTAATTCATGTGCGACGGAAAAGGGACATGTCCAAAAGCTGTGGGACGCCCCCCTCTCACCCGGTTGAGATCAAACTCTTCATGCATTTGATGGCATGGTCCAGTCAAAGTCAAGACCTAATTCTAATTTAGAGTTGGTGGCAAGTTTTAAACTCTTTAAACTCTTAATAAACTCTTTGTTGCGCCATCATGCACTGAAATCCTGCAACAAAAAAAATAAATAAATAATAATGCAGCTCGGCTCGTCTGAATTAATTCTGGATTGTTCTCTCAGGACTCAGAAAGCAAGTTTCTGACTTTAACCCTTTGCACCACTCCAATCAGTGGTGTGGATATATTTGCAAGCAGCAGCAGCAGCAACAATCCTCCACTCCCTCTGAGGCAGAAATAGACACGCATCCCTTCTCTGCTGTCTCAACTCAGCATTGATAGACGAGTTAGCTGTGATGTTTGAGGTTAAGTACAAAGACAGTCTCTGCTGGTGGGCGATTGGTGGACAGGTGGGAAGAGAGGGAGAGGTTAGAGAAGTGGGTGAGCTGAATGATTCATATACACGCTATTCCCAGAAAGGCTTGTGCGGCGCTCAACATCAGCAGTGGGGGATATGAGAGCACACCATCTATCGATGTAAAGAGTTTTCTCACTGCTCCCATGCTGGAGGGTTCAAAGCTATCGATTTGGACAGAGATGTCTCTCGGAGTAGGTGTTCCACGTACCTGGCCCACCAGCTCACTTTATTTTTACATTGCAGAGCAGAGAGAACCATCAGTCTGCCAGCAAAAAAAAAAAAGGCCCAACCTTCTCACTTCTGCTTTGCTTTATTCATCAGCACACTTTCCAACCTCTGGTGTACTTTCTTGTTTTTGCTCACCCACTCCCGGCTTCCGAGGCGAGATAAAGGGTGGGTGCGGAGGTTGGCTTGCCGGGATCGGTGTTTATGGACGTTTGAGCCTCGTCACCGAGAAAGGTAATTTCACGCTCGACGGCGCCGAGTTCAGTCCCACCGTTGTCCCTGTGATTAATTAGGCTTTTCAAACGAACAAACCAGGAGCAAAGTGAAGATGTTAATAAGCCCGCCGTTACGTAGAGAGAGTACAGTCACTGACCTGCAGCGCTAGTTAGCTCCTACATACCTGCACGCCCATATTCAGAGGCCACAATATCATGTTAGCATGGAGACACGCAAATCACGATGAGAAAAGGAGAATAACGCGACGCATATGGAGTCATGTTTTCGATCTAACAAGCACTTTTATGATCATTATTAAGAGAAAAGGACCCAGCAATGCACCGACGCCCAACGCACAAAGAAAAGCTTCACCTCTCAGAATAAAAAAAGACAAGCAAGGGCACAAGCTTTGTGCGTTCATAGCTTGAATCATCTGTTTCTTATATAAAAGCCCGGGACATATTCTTCATCAGCCTGCATTCTTTATATATATAAAACCTGTAGGCTGCTTTGTAGTTTTCTCTGGGGGAATATGTAGCATTTTTTGCATCATGCCTGTCAATTATTTCTGCTGTTTTATTAGTTGTGTGTGCATCTAATTTTCTGCCTTGGATTCCAGCAACAGCACATGAAAGGAAAAACCTCGAAGTACTTCCAATATCATTTCTTTGTCAGTTTCAGTTTGCTTCCTCGTATTTTCTTCCGAGCTCTCTTTTGCCTCTGTGTCTGGTAACTCTGGAGGAGCTGCACAGAGGCACAGCACAGGTAGGAGGAAGCAGAAAGCAAAATCCATAAGAAGTCCAAAAAGACGTACCGGTGTGCTTTATCCAGTTTGACGAGATCGAACAGTTTCGCAACGTGAATGGATAAAAAGTTTTAATCTGTGGATACTCACAGATTTGGCCTTAACAGAGAAAAGGCTCCTGAATCTATGCCGTTCTTTTCATATTTCTATTTGTAAAGGTATTGAAAATCGTACAACTTTTTCCTTTCACTTCACCATTAGTTACGGCTTTATGGTGGTCTGTTTAAAAAAAATCTCAGAATGAGGTTCAAAGGGTCAAAATATTTTTTTAAAAGTTTTAAAAATGCACTGTTTGCAGGATGTGTGACTGGATCCAGTACAGAAATCAATTAATACTCACTTCAACCATCTGGCTGTTTTAGGTGCAGCAGCACTGTGTCGGTGCTGTACCTAAGAGGAAATGGAGGAAATGGAGGCTTAAATTAATTAATAAACTCTGTGAATCTGCTTTGTGTCACAAATGAACCAGAAGGTGAATTCAAGTTTTGTTTTGTTTTTTTTTGCTCCATTGCTCATTTTTCTCTCCTCTTTGCTCTGATAGATCGGCTCTGTTCCAAGGTGACACCTCCTCATGCGGGGAAGGGGTTTTGATAAACTCTTCCCTCTCTGCTCCTCACCCTCCTGACTTTCAGCTGGCTTAAAACGAAAAGAGGTGGAACCACTGTTAATTTATATAGACCTCTAGTTGCTGCTGAAGCCCTTTGTTTGGATCTTTCCCTCTTCACTTTGTGACATTACATTTTATCAGATGACCTTGCAAGCGGCAGCAGAGCTTTAATCAAGATCCATGGTTTTCTGTGGTACAATGAGAACCACTGTTTTTACATCATCTTTCAAAAACGGTTTGGACGTGTAGCCATTATGTGTGTGTAAACATCTGACTTTAATTGAAGTAAATTCATCTTTAATTCTGGCAATTAGGAGTGAGAAATATTTGGATAATCTTCACAATCTGGATAGTTTTCACAACTCTAAAGCAGAAAATATTTAATGTCAAACAATAAGTATCTGAGTTAAGCTCTATTCGACGACTTTGTCCAAAATCACCATGTGATAATTAATATTTCTTCTCTAATTGCCAACGATGCAGAGGTGATTTTTAACCATTGACGGCATACGACTTGCTGTTTCGACCTGGCACGGCACAAAACTAATAAAATACCGCTGTGCTAACTGTGGCGTTTCGTGGTTTAAGGCACTTCACGAGAACAAGTGCTTTGAATGAATTTTGCTTGGTGTTATTCAGCTATTTGCATTTTCTCCCCCTCCCCCCCATCCTCCTTAGTAAACCAAACTGTGGTTAAGCCCACATAATTGGAAACTAAAATGCAGCCTCTAATTGTGATTTACTTGCTTCTGGACCAACTATCTGAAATCTGTCCGTATCTGTTGTGAGGTTTTCCCTTTTGTTTATTCGCATCGATGCGGCTGCTGCTTCGGTCACACAGAACGACCTTTTCCCGGCGGGTCCAGCTGGCAGCGGTGTGCTGTTTGAAGTGCGACTGTACCTCTCAGTGTGAACTAGCAGCAAGCAGACATCAGACAGCCTATTAAAGACTCAATTAGACGTTATGCGTATTGGATTCCTGTGGCTGGGTGTCCTATTGAAATACCATTACTTGGAGATGGAGAGAAGCGAAACGAGATAAAGAGCAAAAGACAGAGACAAACACAAAGAGAGGCAGAGAAAGAGGGAGACAGAGAGTGATAAAGACACGGAGTGGGAGGCTGAATGAAGCGCCGCTGGCATCAAAGAATGATTAGAGCTTGGCCCAACATAATGTGATCTCTGGCACCTAGAAGTTATGGCTTCACTTTTTTTTCTTCTTCTTATGTCTCTGTACAGAAGCTGACAATACAGATGGCTACTGTAGGAAGTAATCCAGTAATGCACTACATGACGGATACAGATTCCAGTTCAATAACTGCCCCACTGATGTGTTTTGCAGACCAATAACAGATAACCATTAGGTGAAGATGCCTCAGCGTCAGGTCGGGGTAGCTCGACAAATGCTCAGTTTAATATTAAGGATATTTATTTTTCAGAGCTGATGCTTCGAAGTTGGGCTGCTTTTACATACTCGCTCGCTTCGTTTCTATTTTTACTCTCTAATTACCAGCTTTCTTATTCCTTCTCCCATTTCTCTTAGTGAACCGCACCTTGCACTCATCCGTAGAGTCTTAATCCGTTTATTGTTTTGCTGCACATAATTACTCTGCGTCTCATTGAGGCTTTCCGTCTCTCGACAGCATGGACTTTTGAATTTACGCAGGAGAGAATGCCACTTGGCGCTGCATTTTGTCGGCTAGTAGGAGGTTCAATTCTGGTCCCGTCCGGTTGTTTGCTCGGTCAAAACGCAGTTCTTCTTTCACCGCTTCTAGAAAGGCCAGATTTGTGGCACATGCGGCAAGTAGTCGACTCGTCAGGAGGTTCTGTGTCGTTTTATTCCCATCTTAGTTGAAATTACACACGAGGGAATTGTATTTTCTAATTGTCTGCTACCAAACCAATGGTATGGACAACAGAAGAATCTGGTAACGAGACGGAGGCTTTTAACTCCTGGGGACGAGTTCGGATTACACGAGAACCAGGTGAGACTGACCCAAACAGAGGACCCCAAAGGTAACTTTTTACCTTTGTTGGCCTTTTGGTGAATTGGAGACATCTTCTAATTGCCATTTTACAGTTTCACGTTAATTACAGCAGGCAATCTCTTGCTGCCTGCTGTAATTAACGTGAAACTGTAAAATTCACAGCTGAACTTTGCACTTTCATTACTTTAATGCAAAGTTGTTCTTTATGTTGTTCCATTATTATCTACTGTTTTCCACATAACAGGAGACTCTGCGTCCTTCTCACCAGTTTCAGGAACAGAATCTCATCTGCTATGAACTGCAGAGTTTTGGTTTTCTCTCTCAGATTAAACTGACCTTCTGCTGGTTTGTGTCAAAGAAGCCTAATGGCATCTGCCGACAATCTTTGCAAAGCGGCCTGAGGAAGTTCCTGTGGGACCAGCAGAACTACTCTGTTTTGCTGCTTTTCTGGGTTTATAACCTTTCTCCTCCCACTTGTGTTGCTCCTCTCCCCTCACGGCCCCTGCTTAAACACATTAAGTCTCCCTTGTTCCTATAGCAACCCGTCCTCATCTCTCCATCAGGGTGTGTATACATAGCCCGTCTCCAGGGGATTCGTTCTCCGGCTCAGCAGAGATATTAGCAATTATGTACTTGTTAGGAGTGGGCAGAAGATAAGAAAGATGTGTTTTGTGTCTGATTACTTTTGCTCTGTGTTCCTGGGAGAGGTCTGGGAGTCCTCAGGGGGACAGTACCAAACCCCCATTGCTAATCTAGTCAGAGCCCTGGTGGAAATATTGCACTTTTCCCTGCATTGGATTATTCATGCATGAAGCGCTGAATAAATGGGAAAGTGGAGGAGCTTTTATGAAAGGTAATAGTTGTGAACATTAGGCAACCCCAACCCTCCTAATGTCTTTTTTTCTTCCCCTGCCTGTTATGAACTGGCCATTTATCTGAAGGAATATCTCACCTGATTTATTGTGTTGTGAGGCCGAGCCGACCTACGAAGTGAATCAGTGCCACGCATACAATCAATCAATCAATAATCCATCCATCCATTATCTTACATGCTGATCCCTCGTGGAGTTGTGAGTGCCGGTGCCGATCACCAGCGGTTTATTTGCATCAAGAAAACAAAAAAAATAAAACATAAAAACGTCACAAATGGATCGTTTAGTCAACAGTTGGGAAAACCAACAACAGACGTTGCATTTTGTCAAGCGCCATGGTTAAAATCATCAATACACATCAAATATGTCGGTCAATGTTCCAGTTATTGTGGTTCTAAAGCGACTCTAAAAACAAAAAAAGGTCGGGGTTTTAACCTTGATTTCGTTTTCAGCTTTCTGGAGAGTTGATGCAGCAAAATACTCTTTCATGTTATTTTGGTGCTCAGCTGTCCAGTGATTTATAAACTAATAAACTAAAAGCATATTTTTGAAATATGTTCTCTATGCTACAGGGACATTGAAACTCTTCACTGTGACCATCTCACCCTGTGCTGTGTGCCAGACAGAGTGCTGGATGATGCTCACGTCTTACACACTTCGGAGAAGTACAGGGTTCGATTCATACATACTCCATGTTGCTCCACGCTGCTGAAAAACAAAATGCGAGGTGGAAACACATTTATTTACAGATCATATTTCCTATTCTGCTGAATAAAAGTTGTATCCATCTAACCAGCTCTCTGTCCATCCAACTCTACTTTCACCCATTGATTACTTAGAGCTTCATCAATCCATCCATTTATTTAACATCCATCCATTGATTCCATTAAGCTTCATCTGTCCTTCATATATTTATCCATCACTTTTTCATCCATTAATCATCTGTTGATCGTCCATCCAAGCCATTTTTTTTATCATTAATTTATTTCAGATTTGTCCATCCATCTTTAAACCAAAATATCTGCCATAGAGCAACTGATTTATATAAGCTAAATATATAATTGACTGATACCTCTTTAGAATTTATTTGCAAATTAACTCTTCTTTTCATTCTTCTCTTTCTTCTCTGACATTACCCCCTGTTTGTCTCTGCTTCACCCTTATTTTTTTTTTTTACCTTTTTCACTCTTGTTCATTCCCCACATTTGCAGAGTCACCTCTGCTCTGCGCCGTTCTTTCTCTGCGCCCATCTTTCACTTCCTCTTTTTTTAGGTCCATCATGAAATCTTTAGCAGGAACTCATTATCATCAATCAATGGATGAAGCTCCTGCACGCGCAGCCCCTGTCAAATACTCTGCATTGCTGATCTGCGCTCTCCCAAACCTGGGCATGAGCTGAGCTGCTATCTCCCAGTCAGACAGAGGATGTGGGACGGTGAATTTACACGCTTGCTGAATGGATCCTGTGGGCTTTGATTGTTGGCTGGGCTGATTACAGTGCAGTGCAGCAAGGTGTCAAACACGCCAGCAGCACAGCGGGGGGGAGGTGTGCACACACACCCTCCTGTGTCCCCTTTACCCAGTGCCCTTGTGCAAGCTGCCGTGTCAGGACTCATCATCGGACAGTCGGTTCGGGGAATTAACTGTAAGGCTGTTTTCTCTTCCTTCTCTGCGCTTGTCATCAGCAACAGCCATTAGGGTTGTTGCGTCAAGGGTAAAGTGAAGGAGGTTTTTGTTTTGGACTGCAGCCATGCAGCAGAATATTCAGGGGAGCTCGGGGATTTGAATTGCTTTCCATTACAGAACACAGCAAGGCGGGTAATAAACCAAGGTTCGCCTCTTTTCCTGTGCTCTCATTTTCTGAGCCTGAACATTATGGTTTCGAAGTGTGCTTCAGCGTCATTAAAATGAAAATGAAAAAAAATAAAAATAAATTCTTTCAAAGAAAAAGATGCCACAGATTTATTTTAATTAGCTTGAAAACAAATGCACAGTGCTGTCACGTTAAGTTCTGAATGTGAGAGCCTACCTTTTACCTTTGTTATTCCCACTGCATTTCTTAACGAGCACAATAACAAGAAGAGATTCGTGTTATGGAGAGTCTTTACTTATATCACAAGCTGGTGTGAAACTGGGTGTAATATTTTACAGTCACTGGCACCTCTGCTGAAAATGAAAACAAAGTTTTTTTTAAATTAGAGGTGGGGTTCAATTAAATCTTTTAATGAAGTTAATTGCAGAGTCTGTAATTAATCGATTAATTGCATTTTAATTGAGAACCATAAGCGAAATAAGCAACATTTAAAAATCTGAGGTATCGAATACAAAGTCCAGGACTTTTATATCTAAGAGGACAATTAATTGCATCAAAATATAATTAATAATAAAAAAATAAATACACCGTTTTGCTTGCAGGAGCAGGTTTTCTGTGGCTCTTTGCCCTGGGTGCTCATGAATCAGGGTAAAGCACAAAGAGAGTAAATTGAGATATGTTTATTTTTCTGTTTCTTGTTGGCATGTCCAGTCAAGAGGCAGTGGGAACACTTGTGTTATGCTAATGGTATAGTGAGTGTAGGCAGTGTAGGTAAAAATATACCTGCAGCACGCTGAGCTTAGCTAACTACGTCATCTAAATCTGCACCTCAGTAAAGATTTCTGTTCAGAGCTACATCACAGCACGGTTTCACAACTTTTTAAAGAAAGTGATCCGAATTTTATCAACCCAGGTTTTAAATCTGAGATACTAGACAGATCTCCACTGAATAGCAATTCTTTAAATCACAGTTTGAGATGCATGAAATATTCATTCTGTGAAAATGCACAAAAAAGCTTTTTTCCTGCTTTCTAGGAATCAAGAAAACCTTTCATTGAGAGAAGCATAAAATCCTCTTGTCAAACCTGGACTGATTTATTCTATGTTGAGCATAGATTCTTGGGTTTGTAAAAAAACTTAAAGTTGGCACAGGAAAAATGAGATGTCTTAAATCTCATTCTGAGAGATTCTGCTGACCACATTGCTGACCTATGAACTTTGATGTTTTTGCCTCTTTCTGTTTTAATTTTCTGTTATTTTCTCATTCACCTTGAATAACTATATCAATAGCGGCCATTGTATATTTTGGAAATGCACACATTCTTAAGACTGACACCTCAAGGCGACAATGGGAACCAGAAGGGATTGGGATGAAAATCAGGTCAAGTTTTACATAAAGATATCCTTTTCCTTTTTAACCTCAATTTGTCAATTTTCTGCTAAACAACACAAGAAAAAGTAAATACCGTCTTTTTCGGACTATAAGCTGCTACTTTTTTCCAACGCTTGGAGAACCATATAACTTTTCTGTGGATTTTTCTTCCACCACCAGGGGGCTCTTTAGCAGGAAGTGAATCATTGGAAGTCAAACTGCGTTTTTTCTGTCCATTAAACACATATTGATCCAACAGACAAACGAAGAGCGGCGGAGTACGACACCACTAAGATCTTGCAAAACTTCCAAACTGAGTGATAGCTAACCAGCTGGTCACTCTGGTGGCTACAGACAAGAGGGCAGAAGATACACATGCACTAATCCCAAGAGAAACCAGAGAATTAAAAAAGGGAAAAAAACTTGTAGAAATTCAGAGCTTCTCTGGGGTCTGTGACTATTTTCACCTCAGAGCTTCAAAAATGGAGCCGTCACATTTATCTGTTTGTTGTTTTTTTTATTCTGTCAAATTTAAAACTATTCTCACTCGTTCTTGCCAAGTCCTTGGCAGATACAAAGGATTTTCTTGCGGGATCCATAAGGTTGAAACAACAAGGGGTAATTAAATGCATCAGTGGAATGGATTGTTTCTGCATTAGGAAGCTCAAACAAACGTCGTCGGCCTCGTTGCTCTTTTTACGGCAAGGATGTAGAAAACAACACTGGTTTGTCTCAGAGCAGGGGTGACCAAAGCCGGTCCTCAAGGCCCGGCGTCCTGCGTGTTTTAGCTTTCTCCCTGGTTCAACACACCGGAAACAAATGATGGCTGATTTGTAGGTATCTGCAGAATTTTAACATACTGAGGCTGGTAGTTGGACCTTTTGAATCAGCTGTGCAGGAGCAGAGACGTCTAAAACATCTGGCTGATCACTGCAGAATGGCAAAAAGCCATTGTACCTGTTCAAACTGTTGTTGCCATGTAATCAGGTGATTGTTAATCATCACCCATGTAAGTAAATAGCAGGATGATGAACATAATTAGTAACTTTTTTCCATTTGGAGGGAAAAATATTGGTCTTGAGTCGTTTTCCTGTTAGTTCAAAACGAGTTTACTTTATATGCGGCTGAATGAAAACGGCACATCTATCTCTTAAAAAAACCATAAAAAGTTCTATTCTACCAAATGAAAATCTATGCAAATGTCTCAACAAATGCATGAGTTGTGACCATGTGTGCATCTGTGCATGCAGCAATTCTTACCGGTGATTGTCACGGCTGACAGTAAAGCAGCGAGCCGGTCTCAGCTCTCCCTTAGGCCATGCAGAAATATGAGTAGTTCACTCTGAAATCCTCCTTTCTGGCTGTCACTCCACATTTCTTTCTTCTCAGACATGCCTTTCTACAGAAAACATATTTTCACACAAAGCTACTGCTATGGTAGACATTTGGACCAGACACAAAGGAATCCATTGTGTTTCCTACACACTCTTTTTTTCTTTTTCTTTTTTACAGTACCTTAACATTCAAATGCATACCTGAGCTCCTTTTTTTCATGAACTTCCTCTCTTTTATGCTCGTTCTTTCTCTCTCCCTCTTGGCCTCTTCCCATCTCCTTTATTTCATTTCATATAATAGGATAATTGTGTCAGCGACCCTGCCTGCACAAAACCCTCAGGTGATAACGAAGATGAAACGCTTCGGTCAACGTGAGATCCTGTTTATGAGTCAACTTGAGGGTGAGAAAGTTCATGTCTGTGTGCGACCACACCTGCACCTATTATCGTTTTAATGGGATGTGATCTGTGACCTTGAGTACGGGAGTTATCAGCGTTTCTCCCACTAAAGCCGACTTGGCTGGGGGAAACAGACGGACGAGCTTGGGAAGCTGAGGAATACAAGGAGTCCCCCCCGCCTCCCCGTCTCCCAAACCTTCCCACAGCCCCTTGCTTCTGCAGGTTTCTCCCTCGTGGAGTGCGTGAGAATTAGCAAGGTTGTTTTTCAATGCAGCATAGTTCCAGGCTATTATAGAAACAAAACCACCCAGGGGACCCGGACATTATGAGTGTTGGAACAGCCAAGAGCCGAGGAACAGATGAGTTCTCTCCTGGCTGCGTCTCTATCCGTGGTTCAGCCCGGTCCCCGGGGCGTCCTGTGCCCCATAAATATACATGCTGTGTAATGCCAGTCTGAGATTCGCCCTACCCTGCACCTCCAACACCGACGCTGCCCAATAAATCCTGTAGCCAGGCCATACCTGTGTGTTTAAGCTAAGATTGGTAATGCAGCATCTGTTTACGTCTTACTAGAGTTAAATTATTTATTGAGCTCATTTATTTTGTGTCTGTGATCCACAAAGAGCAGGAGTGCAACATCGCACCCAGCTCAAGAGACGATACACAAAACTGGCTTTACAAAGACAGAAAAGATGTAAAATAAAAACGTCTTTTTTTCTGCAAGGTTTTCACAAATCATCTTTTATAGTTAATTATCGTAGTTCAGATGACTATCCACAATAATTACACAATATACTATTGAAGGAAAAAGTCACGCTGTTATTTGCATTGACCAGGTCTGACTCTTTGATATGTATATTGTTCCACGATGCACAATGTTTTAGAAAATGTTTTCCTGTTGTGGTGCACATTTTGAAATATTTTGTTTTCCAGAAAGAAAAAAAAAAACATTCCCACAATTTATTTCCCAATTCATTTTGAATTGTTCAGAAGAGGGAAAATGTGCATCTTTTAGCATTAATTAGAAGATTATAAGTCTAATGTTAAAAAAAATCCTAAAAATTTAAACTCTCAACACCTTGTTGGTGTTAGTAAGCGTTAAACTATCAAGTCCGCACAGATTTGGTATTTAATACTAAATTAGAGGTAAAGCACTAACTTTCCAAAAAGAAATAAATTAACACGCTGTGAGGTTAAAAATCATCTCTCTCCTGCAACTTACCTTCACAACATGCCACATTAAAAGAGGACCAGCAGGTCTACCAGGCAATTCCACATTGCCAATCTTGATTGCGACAATTAAGCTACTATGTTTCTTAGGATTTCAAGTTTTTCACCTTTTATTTCCTTGTGACCTAGAAATACCTACCTAGATCGTACCTTGAGTCTTCATCAGAGCAGCTGAGAAAACTCAGATCAATGTCTCCCCTCTGCTCACCTGTCCACCAACAGAGCGTTAACCGTTCAATTGAATAAAATCACCAGAGGATTTGCAACATCATTCAAGCTGTGCAATAAATCTCTTCCCTATCCCCACCTGTTGCCTTGCTGCGTGTTGATGCATTTCAGAATTTTAAGCTCCCCTTTATGGCAAAAATGATTTTCTTTTTCATCAGACTCTCTTTTTTTCTACTATTTAAGGACTTTACTAGTAGAGATTCTGAAGGCGATAAACTTTTCAAAGTTGGGATGTCAGCAGGAAACAACTCTCCAGGTGCAAATGAAGCTATTTAGATCAGAAAGACATTATTATAAAATCTTGTGACCTGACTCCTTTAACTGATCTGCAGGTGTTGGCATTTTTTTTTCTCAAGTTTTAATTCACTCATCACAACACTACAAGGACAAACTCCAGCCCACGGCTGCATAAACGTGCGACAGGTAGCCAGACGACACACGAATCTCGCTACATTTTACCAGATTTTGTCATGTTTCATTTAGTATCTCTCAGGACCAAATACAGATGACAGCAGCTGTAAACAACCGGCTCTCCTCTCTCCACACCAGCTCTCTGTCTTCCTCTCTCGCCCTCAGGCTATGAAGTGGAGAGGGTATAATTTATCATGAACATGACAAATTACTTTTGGTGGTACTGAGGAGTGGATTGGTCAGCCGTATATGGGTATGCGTGTGTGCGTGTGTGTGTGTGCGTGTGTGTGCGTGTATCCAGAAGTGTGAAAAGAGAGGCAAAACTGAGAGACGGAGTGTGAAGTGGTGGCAGGGCCAATGAAATGATGTGCAGAATCTTGGCTCAGCCAGCTGGAAGGTGGGAATAGATTACAAATCGCTTTGTTTTTCATCTCTGGGCAAATGCTGCTTTCACATATCACAACCAGCAGTTGCATTTGCTGTCTGTCATTTGCATTCTGCGTGTCGTGAGCTCTTGTATGGGAGGATGAAGTATGGAAAGCCTTGTCTCTCTTGAGTCCAACTCCTAGTGGGTGATGGACCGGCACATTGTCAGAACTCCCTGGTTTTAAATAGCCTTTAACAAGGCTGGTTTCAGAAAATGCAATTGGCCAATATGATCCTGTCAACCAGTGGTGTCCAAAGTGTGGCACCTGAGCTATTTCACAGCCCTCTAAACCTCAAAGTGTATATTCTTGGAAAACTAGATGGAGTCAGTACATAATAGTTCCTTTTTCAAATTAATTTTGAGAGTAATTCATCATCAGTGGCTGTATATGTCATAATTGAGGGTAGACTTCTGACCCACATGCAGAATCAGACCCGGAAACAACTGGTGAGTTATTATTTTTATTTTAAAAAAAAGAAACAACCTGAAGGTTCTGCAGGTGATCCGAGGATATAGGTCCGAGTCACGCCTGGAAGCGGAGAGAACAGGTTAATGGTCTGGCCAGAGGAGGGCAAAGTGCGATGAGGAACCGAGTTTCAGCTTACGTCTTCTTGGAAGGCTTCTGACGGGGGAGGATGCGATCGAGCAGTGGACTGGAGCGGGCAGGCAGGTGAGGCTCTGAAAGCTGCAGGTAGATTCACCGGTGGAAGTTGGCCAGATCCTGAAAGTGAATGAACAGAGGGCTAGTGAGGGGGGTTGACTACAGGCAGAAATCCTTTCGAGAGAATCACAAAAACTAGCGTTTCAGAAGAAGGCTTTAACGAGCAAGAGACTACCGTGGAGGGATAATCATCCTGCGGAGAGGAGAGGTCCGATGGCTCCTTAAATCCTCTCGACTGATGATCCAACTAGCTTCAGGCGTGCAGCTCCACTCCAGGCCACTCCCCAACGGGAAGCTGAAGGGGAGAGACCTTTCTTAAAGAAAAACCCAGAACCTGACAGTATATAGCATTAATATAAAATTAAGTGCATAGCAAGACTGTCTGGTTCACTTGGGGAGGTGTGAATGCGTAACCAAACTCTGATTTGGACCAAAAAAGCAAAGTCTGGTCCCCATAAAAACCCAAGTCTCTGTTTTGCTGAAGGTTCAAATGCATATGTGAACGCCAAGCGGACGAGAGACTGCTCCAAAAGCAGGAAGAAGACTACAGCAGAGCAGGGCATTCTGGGTAAATACAACCAAAACAATCGTACAAGTCTAACGTTGGTCTCATAGGAATACAACAGCTAAAATCTGACGCCACTCCCGTTTTATTTTGTGTGAATTAGGCGGTCGTATTCATGTCTTCTTCATAGGTTTTTGTGTGGTTTGTTTCTGTGGTTGTTGGTGCTGCCACATGTGAAGGGGTGAATGAGTTTTTCAATGGGTTTGGATTATCTGACACGGTGCAGGGTGAAAACCAACCACACCAGCCGAAAATTGAATAAATGTTGAAATGTTGTTCCCAAATTGAAGCGAGTCTACCAGACTATCAGGTGTGAAAACACCCTGAGGTTCTTTGAAACTAACTTAGTGGTAAACTGAGGTGCATTGTCCATTGTAACACCCAAGCTTTGACTTCCTGGTTCATGTCTTGAGATTTGCTTCAGTGTTTTCAGTGTTTCATAAACATCAACACACTGAAATACTCCTACTATCGTACCTCACATCAAAAGTGAAAACTTTGGGCAAACAGTTTGGTTACAGCTTCCTCAGACAACAGCATATGTCTCCAAAGATATTTTATATCTGAGGGCAACACTACTCTTATTTTCTCTGTTTCTTTTTGAATTATGGCTTCTTCCTCTCTGACTGGGCTTTAACACCGTCTTACTGTGGATGATGGGTTTCTAATCAGCTTCAGCTGATCTTCATCAGGGTTTTTTTTTTTTGTACTTTTATTCATTTCTGTCTTGGTTCATTTTGTGTTTTCCTTTTTTTTATCTGTTTGTTTTTACGGTTCTTTGTGCGTTTCTGCCTCGCACACTTTCAGATGCATTTTTGATCAGCATCGATTCAGCTCCGGCACCACAGCTGCTCGCCCTCTTCCACTGACGTCTCATTACAGACGCAGACAAATTCACGCACTCAGGTCTTAATAAATCTAATTGCACACTCAACTCATAACACCCCTGAATCAGGGCCGACAAATTACTGCAGCAGTCTGACACCGTCAATGAGCATGGGTGCCACTCTGGCTGACTGGATCCTTTAGTGAAAGGAAAAGATATAAATTAATATTGTGCAACACTTTCTTTGATTCAGTTGATTTCACCCCCCAGTTTTTCAGTCTTTCTTTCTTCCTCTCAGCCTCTTCCGTTTCAACCCACACCTCTGATCCGACTATGTTTCAGCTGTTGATTCCGCATCAATCACCGCAAAATCTAATTTGTCAAACCTCCGTCGAGCAGGGCTCTCAACCTCCGTGCCTGCTGTCTTTTTCTTTTCTTTTTTTTTTTTTTGTTTTTTTGTCTGGAGCCCCGTAAGGTAACAGAGGGAGTTCTGCCGGTAATATAAGGGGGAGAAGAAGAAAAAAAAACAGGACAAAAAAACAGACTTTTGCACTTTGAAGTCATAGCAGATCAAAAAAAACAACAGAGGCCTCTTTCTGGTACAAAGAGAATGCTCTCCCCTTCATCCATCTTGGCTCGTTTCTGCACCTTTTCTTTGCAGCCTGCCTGTCACTCTGAGCCGTCACATCTCACAAACAGGCCCCCAGCCTGCCCCACCTGCCCGCCTGCAGCGTCTGCCTCTCTGCCGTCAGGAACAGATCTCACCCTCTGTGCGAGTGTGCGCCTGCTTAGACGTCCCTGGAGGTCTTGTGCCACTTGGAGCGATTTGTGCACTCCGGTTATTAACGCACAGCTCATAAAAAAACAAGCGGCATATTCTACCTGTCTGTCCTCCTATCTGGGTCGCGTGCTTTTAGCACAGCTGCAGCTAACGGGAAGGTTATAGTCCCGTTATTGCAGACTCAGACTCTCGTCTTTCTAGGTTGAAGCCTTGCGCTGTAAAGTTTGCAGAGGTTTGAGCATTGTGCCCCATCAGTGCAGCCGTTCAGCAGACCATCTTTGTGACAGTCTCCTGCGCTCCTGACATGGGAGTCATCTGTCTTCACCGTGTCCAGAGCAATGATGTGGGATAACATTGGTGGGAAGTGGTGCAGACAGGGGGGTATTGGAATATCGATCCTCCTCTCTTCCTCTGTCTTCCTGCAAGGATTTTTATTCCAGGCTGTGTGATAAAACGACCGAAGGGCTTTGAGCCCTTATATTGTTTCCTATACCATTTGAGGTCGTGTGAGAGTGCAATTTATCTGAAGGAAGGCTTTGCGATGCCGGGTTGGACTGAATGCACCTCTGAACTCATCTATGCACAGATTTCATTTTCACAGAAAACCTGTAAAAGAAATCTCTGAATATGAAATTTGTAAGAAAAAAAAATTTGATTATTAATTATTTTGCCGTAAGTTTTGGTTGTTGAAGACCCAACAGGAGACATCGATTATTGTGCTGTAGGGTAATTTGTTAAAAATAAAAAAAGGAAACCATACCTAAAAGCCGTAGACACAATTAAGAAAGCCGACAAGGAGAGAATTTTCTTTGTTAGAAATCAACAGGAAAAATAATAATCCAACACAAAGAATCAAACAGCTCAATAAAAATGACTTGCCATATAAATACAGAGGGGGTTAACTGCAAAATAAAGATAAATAAAAAGGTACGTTCAATTAACCGACTGTGTTGCAGCTGTCTGGAGGAGTTGAGTGAAAATGGTTAAATGACACAGAATGAACAGAGAGAAAAAAGCATCCAGAGAAAAACTAGAAACACCAAAAAAGCAAAAAAAACTAGAGGACTTTTAAAGCACGCTTAGATTAAAAATAAAAAATAAAAAATTAAGAATTCTGAAATAAATGTAAAAATGAAATGTACCAGTTTACTTGGTTGCAAAGCAGACTTGAACCAGAAGGCCTGAGTGGTTGGAAGGTTGATATATCAACAGCAACAACAAGTCTTTAATGCATTTACTCCAGTTTGTAAGCTAGTAGCATTCCTCCAGTTTATTCTACATTAGTAAAGTACAAAGCTAAATATTGGTTCTCCATTTTTGATTCTTGTTCAGGGTCGCTAAGTACTTCACAAATTTATAAACTTATAGGAGTTTCTCTAGGTCCTACAGATGTTCTTCAGGTGATAATACAATTTGCAATTTATCGTCAGCTGCCAACCTTTCGTAGCATGTTCATCTCAAAGTAAGAAAATACTCAGCAGAACCACTGAAGGCCCAGAAACTCTGGCCTCAAATAGCATGTTAGAAGTTAAAGTTCAGTAAAGTTTGATCAGGAAACTACAGCAAGCCTTTGCTAGCTTGGTGAGGTTGCCTGCAGTCTCGCAACAAAGAGACCCGACTTGATCTTCCAAGTTTGCACGGTTTGCACCCGATACATTAGACCAGAGAAGCAATGTTTAGAGAAACCACTCGTGTCCAGGTTGGTGGTGGAGAATCACACAGTGGTTTACGAACTCCTTTACAGTCCCATACAATAACGTCAGAAGGAATACGTCTGTCAGCTGAGGCTTGGTTGAATCGGTCCATGAAACACAACAATAATCCCGAGCACAGCAGCAAATCTTCAACGCGGCTGCTAAAAAATGAAAGACTCGCTGTGTTGCTGTGGTGGGACCTTAAGAGAGCTGAGCAGAAACAAATACCACCAGAACCTTGACAGAGTGAAGCAAGCTTTGCGAGGAAGAGTGGGCCAAAATTCCCACACTGCCATGAGAGAGAGAGACTGTTAGAGCCAGACAGAAAACGGCTATCGAGGGTGTTCGCTGCTAAAGGCTGTTCTTCCAGCGATTGAGTCATCTCCATCTTGGCTTCATCTTTGTTTAATAAATAATGACATGCTGGGTTTTTTTTTTTTGTTTTTTTTTTTGCCAAAGACCAGATCGTTTTGTTATGTCCTGATATTTAAAGCCTTACAGTGGACATTGGGTGTTTTGTGCCATAATTGTATTAAAACAGATTCATATCGTTCACCACAGTTTGTGCTTATTGTTGATAACACTTTAAAACAGCTTGCTTTTAGCACTGCAGCTGATGAGTTCTGCCCTTGACACCAAACGCAGCACAAACAGTCTGTATTTTTCTCTCCTAACGGTCTGTTTGTTTCCACTTTACACCTTTTGATTTTGCTCTTGCATCAGCTGAGCTTGGAAAGGTTTATTTTAAAGCACCACTGTGGCAAGAACAGGTGAAAACTTCTTCAACCTCAGCTCCTGGAAATGAGACTTTTCTTCAGGTTTTACCATTCGGTGATGCACTCAAAATGGATAGTTGAAATTAAAACATATAATAAATTATCAAACTTCTGTCAAATTTCTAACAAGGCCAATTCTGGACTGATTAATTATCTCGTGCTAAGTCAACTGAAAATACAGATTTTTACATTATCTTAATTAAAAATGAAATTAAAACAAGTTAAGAACATCTCTTTCCTCTCTTTTTGTTATTTTTGTCTTAACGTGTTTCCATAATCAGTGCCAAGAAAAACTTAAAAAGCCCGTCTTAAAACTTTCTTCGAAATGTGCTGTCGTTACACTTTATTTTCTGAGAAATCATCTTTGGAGTTGTTTATGTTTCATGCCATTTGTTTTGCAAACATTTTTTTTTTGGCATTCGTGACGGCCTTGTCTCCTTGCGACTGCTCGAAGCCGCCCTCATGGAAAGAGACGTCTGCAAAACAAAAACACGGGCCTCACTGGGAAAATTTAGCACGCGATAAGTGAGAAGTGATGATAAGACCTGGTGTGAAAAGCACAACGCCTGCACAACTGCACACAGATAAGGACAGACGCACACTCAGACAAACACAGGCACGTATATATATAATTCACAAGTTCCTTTATGGCCGCCTTAAAACAAACAAACAAAAAAAAAAACAAGATGAGACAGGAAAGCTCTGTGATGCATTTTAAGATTAAATTTGATATTTTGACCTCACAAGGAACATTTACCAAATCAGATTCCTTATTGGATCAAAAATATTGCATTGTGTGAAATGTCTTCTTATTGATACCTCTGATGCTAAAAAAAAAACATGGAATCTTTAATTTATTTAAAGTAGTTTTTAAAAAGTAATACAATGAATGGATTCATCTTTGTAGTTTTGGTTGAAGCAAGATTTCTTTTGACATCCATTCCTCCTTGGAGACAATGGTGTGTGAATACATCAGAACATAAGGTATTGATATTAACTGATATTAAATTAGCTTCCTTCCTGCACCATGGTTACTGTACATGCTGTGAGCAAAATCCTGTGATTTCCACTGCATGCTTTATCTGTCCTGGCTTTCGGGCTCCAGCCAGGTGCCGTTTTGTAATATTTTGATCTGAGAAAAACACAGCCTGCTGTGAAGTGCATTCGAAATCAGAAAGTACATGTAGAAGGAGAGCCAAACCGAACTCTATCAATGTATTCTCAAGAAAGCCTGGCCTTTGTACTCTGAAAGGAGCTCAGAATGGAGGCAGAGGGGCATTGGTGCTGCTGTCGCATACGGTCAATAACAAAGTGAGAGAAAACGTTCAAAAGGAAAAGCTTTTGCAAAAGAGGAGCTGCGACTGGATGATGGCGGGAATATCAGAACTGACCTGTACAACATGCAGTTTGACTCTTGTCACAAGTTTCACTTAGCTTCATTATGAACACTTCAGGTGTGTTTTTATTCTTTCTTGTGCTTTCAGAGTTTTTTAATTGGTGATCTTTTTAAAAGCTTATACTTAGACGACTCCGTTGGCTTCTCTACTTAGAGTAATCCTGATTAGTTGGTCCTGGAGGCTGAAGCTAACAGCTAGCTAGCTGATTGGAGCCAAGACCAAAGCGTATTTCTACCATATTAAAACACCATTCTCCAAAAGTAAACTAGCATTTACATAAATAACATAAATGCTATCTCCGTCAGCTGATGTTGTCAGGTGTCGGTATGTCAGGAAGGGGCATACCGTCTAACACACCTTGCCGCTTGCTCGCCGTGCACAGTGAGCGGCAAGAAGCTAACTGTGAACACTGCTGGATTATCTACATTAGCATTGCTCCGGAGGACTGAATAATGCAAGATCCAGAGGATCAAGAAAAAGAGAGATAAGCTCCGGATAGGTTATTCTGTGAGATAATGTAACAGTAGATATGTAAGTTGAATCAACTGAGGGCAGAGGAACAAGTCAGGCACTCAGACAATCTGGAAGTGAATTGGAGCCTTTCTGGTGTTCCTATGAAGTAGCTTCATTAGTGAATAAATGGATGATCGGATGGATGGATCGGATGGATGGATGGATGGATGGATGGATGGATGGATGGATGGATGGATGGATGGATGGATGGATGGATGGATGGACAGATGGATGGATATTGTCATTTCTACTTGTATTTTTAAAAATAGAAAGGCCATGGTGTGATGTCACTGTTCTCAAAAGCCAGATTTCTAGAAATACTGTTTTGTTCCTGCGTTGTTTTTAATACTTTGCAAGTATCAATAAACAAATCTTTCTTGCTTTCAGATATTAAATTTCAGATATTGGTTGTCATCTATATACCCAGATTTGAGTTCCAGCTTCGAAGATAAATCAAAGCCAGCATGACGAGAAAACTTCATGACCTGGAGAAAATTGATTGAAACCACGACTACAAGTTCAGGGCAACATGTTACTTTGTGACTTTTCCCTTTGCTCTTTCAAGGCACAATTGAAACTTCAGTGTGTTTTTGGCTTGTCAAAGCTCTGACAGACTGAGGTAGAAATAATAAATGATGCTAAACAAAGTAAAACGACTGGAGTGTAGCACATGAAACAGATAACTGTTGTCACAAAAATATGTTATTGTCATCATTTAAAAGAAATCAAGCTGTCTTCAGTAGGAATAGTCTTGAAGTGCCACACTGAATATTGGCCTTTTTTAGCTTTATTGATTATATTTTGTGATTGTAAAAAAAAAAAAACAGATTAGGAAAGATTAGAAAATGTGTCACTTCTCTGCTTTGTTTGTCCCTTTCTTCTCTCCCCTTCTGCAGAGCACTCCCTCTGTTTGCCTCGTGTGTGTGTGTGTGTGTGTGTGTGTGTGTGTGTGTGTGTGTGTGTGTGTGTGTGTGTGTGTGTGTTGTGCTGCTTTTTGACAGGCCTCACATTAATGCCTGTTTTACAGGACAGTGGACAGAGTCTCTTTGCCAAGGTCAGGCTGACAGAATGCATTATGGGAAAGTAATTCATGAGTTTACAATAGAGTGCATTTACACACTTACTGAAGTGTGCGGGGTGAGAAATAATCTGTTATGTTTAAAAGATTGCAGCTACTGAGCTATTTCCTCAAACTATAACACCTGCTGTGCATGCTTTTGTGTGTGTGTGTAGGTGTGTGTGTGCGCGTGTGTGTTTGTGTGCTTATGAATGGTTGTGACATTTGCTGCAGTGTCTGATTAATTATCTTAAACAGCTTGTACACATAGTGACAGGTGTTGGTAATGTTTTTAGGATTAGGGAGGTGAGAGGAAGACGGGGGAAGGTGGGTTGGAGGAAGGTTAGAGGAGTGCAGAAGCACATGATCAAGGACATGGAAATGAATCTAACTCGCGCGTGCGTATACTTGTGCCTACGAGAGCGAGACTGTGAGTGTTTGGAGCGATTATCTCTTTATTGCAATCACTGTTGATGTCTGCGTATAATCATCTGTAAACAGTGAATGTGCCTAGGCCTCGTTTAATGAGACCGTCACACTAATAAAAGTGGTTATAGGAACACACGAGTCGGTGTTTGATGGCCGCCTTGTGGGGTCTCTCAGCGCAGGGCGACGGATTTTAAAGAAGTGAAAGCAGCCTTGTTACGTGGCGACGCCAAGCAGCGGTGTCGCCACGTGTGAATGGAGGCCTGGGCGAGTACCTACCATGCAGCTGCAACTCCAGTCACTGTATTGTGATTTCATTGCTTGAATGCACTAGAAAAACTTACAAAAATAAATGAAATAAAAAGTTTTATGAATCTAATTTTGTCCCTTTATTATTCTTTTTTTGTTTTTGGAGCCTGAACGTTTTGAACTAGTTGTCTCATTCAGATTTCTTGCCCATGATGACACATAGTCAGGCTTTCTTACAGTGTCACAGCACAGAGTGGGTCTTCAGTCCTCATTTGGCTGAACATGTATAAATGCAGCTCTGGAATAAAAAAAAACAAGAGACCGCTGCACTGAAACCCTTTGAAAACCTCGAGTTTATTCCACCAAATATTGATTTCTGAACTCTTCCAGAGTTAAAACATTAGTTTTATTGTTTTCTTTGCATTATTTGAGGTGTGAGAGCACAGCATCTTTTCCGTTATTTTGACCATTTTCTGCAAAAAAAATTACAAAACTTGTGCTTGTAATTTCAGAGACATGTTAAATAAAACATCAATGTTCCTTTTACTTAAAGAAAGACGCTCTGGGTAGGGAGCCATAATAAAAATCACCAATAAAATCAACAACACATAATAAAGTGAAGCTCGAAAATTATTTAACAGTGATGAAATCTTAAGTGTAAGCTAAAATAGCAACCCTTATGTACTGAGGGCTCCACTTGCTTTGCAGGAATAGGCATTTAAATGATTCTCCCCTGTTTAGTGAGTCAAGCTGGTGTCTTTAAATATAGAATAAAAATTGTGAACGGGGATAGTTGTAACCTTTGCTGTATTATACTCATGTCTGTAGCTTGAAGCTCTTTTAAGCTATTCTGAAATGTGAGACAAAATAGTTATGTGTGTCTGCTGCTAAGTGTTGAGGCTGTTATCTTTGCAGCACAAACAGAAGCTGTGTGGTTTATTCACAAAGACAAGGACAGGAATATTGCAGTCCGCAATCTGGGTTAGTTGTGTCATTTCCTGAGGTGAAGGGTGACGTCATGAAATAAAGATTATGACCAAATGTTAATGTAAAGCTGTTTTTATTGAGCCTTAAATGACATTTTAACTGTGTGTGTGTGGTTAAGAGACTAGTCTTATAATTAATATGCAAATGTATCATCACATTCAGACTGTTTGCTCTTTGAGTTGCTGTTTGAATTAGAGCAACGACAGACGACACTGAACCAAAAGCTTATTTTGGTTATCAGCATAATATCAGCATCTAAGGCATCTGTGTCCCCAGTTTTGGTGACGTGTTTCCTTTTTCACGTTTTCTTAGAGAACCTGTTGTGGTTGGATTGTGCGAGTAGATTTGTCTTGTTTCTTGCACTTTGCAGTTTTTCCTCTCATCTGACGGGTTTTTAACTTCATTTTATGCTCTCGCCAAAACGCTGAGAGGCACCTCCAGGTCAGTCTTTCCCTTCAAACACTGAAGCACACCGAAAATCAAAGAAAACATGTAAAGAGCTGCAAGGAAACAACTCCTTGCCTTGAGTTTTAACATCTCAATTGTTGCCACAACCAAACTGAGCTTATGAAAGAAAAAAAAAAAAACAGCACACAGGTAAAACATTGCCTCTGACGACTTTCATGGACATTAGAGTTGAAACCAAAAGTTTACAGACACCAAATAAAACGACATAGTTTTATTATCTCTGTCTGGAGCTGAATCAGACCCAAACTCCCTGTGGCAATTAACCTTTTCATGCATGAATTATGATCCTTGTGTCAGGATTTTTTTCAATTTTTTTTTTATTTTCTTAAGGCATAAAAATAGGTAAGAATTTTTTTTTTTGTAAAAGTTGTTTTTATTTTTATTTTTTTTTAGGTGATCACTTGTAATTTTCTCCAAATACAAAGTTGTTATTTGAAAAATACATCAGTAGTATTGTTCTTTAGGGGTTATCTGATGTCACAATATTTTTCTTTTTTTACCTGCAAGAGTCGTCTACAGTAGAAGGAGGGACCGGGTCGGTTGGCATGCTTTTTTGTCTGTCTGCCATTTTGAATTTAAAAAAATATATTTCTTGCATTTGCAGCTGATGGCCAGTAGTTCATGGTGTATTTTATTATTATTATTGTAAAGTTTATTTGATAGGGACAGACACACATTGATATAGACAAACTGAATAAAACAGCAGTCCTATGTTTGCATCATGGTGCAATAGCAACAGCTAATTTGCAGCACTTGTCCCCAGATGGGCTTTTAAAAAGTAACTTTAAAAATTGAAGTGATAATCATTTAAAATAGCACAACATAACGTATACAAACAGAGAAATGTAAAACATCAAAAATGAGTACCATTATGATGCATTAGTGTCCACTTCAGTGGTCTGTGTCCATTTATAACATAAAAATCCACAAGAAGCACAAGAAAATGACTTGGGTTGATTCCCGTCTCCTGCAGTCATCAGGCGAGAGGCGGAAATATGTCTCTTTTTTATACAGAAGTTTAAAATATATTTAATCTAGCTTCAATGTGTCATTTTAAAAAGCATATTATTAAAGAGAAAAAGTTCAGTTTGTCCAAAATCTGAGAAGTAGTTACAGTTTTGAAAATATTTAGCTTTTATTCAAAGTAGTTATGAGCTTCTTCTTCTTCACTGTGTCACAGACAGTCATGTAGAAAGTTTGACTTTCCCATGGAGGACTGAGTACGATAATAGAGAACATTTTTTTTTTATTTCACCTGCACATGCCCACATATGCAAAGATTTCTGCTGACTGTGCTGCAGGATAACCACTAATGCAGGTAGCCATGAAAAGTAACATGTCAGTAATAAATACTTTATAGAGTAGAAGTATACTCTATAACCCAACAAGAGCACTGCTTTTTTATTTAGAGGCACATTTAGTTTGTTTCTTATGCATTCAAAATAAAAGTTACTGTGTTCAAAAAGAAACATAATTTGCATAATCAAACACTCTGCAGGACATCTTGAAATTAGAGGCATTTTATCCTCATTTCCTTCGGTGAATCAGACACATCACTTGGCAGTAAATCAGGCCACAAACCAAAGAGCAGCAATAATTCTTCATCTGCACCAGTTAACACAGCTGTTCCAGAATAAACTGTAGCCGAGGCTCTGCCGTTAGCTGTACCATCAAATTAATCGTTCCGAGAACAACTTTCAGATCGTTGGGATTTTCTGACCACAGACAAGTTGAAAATCTTACGGACAATAAAATGCTTAAAGGAATAATTTGGATTTTCAAAGCCAAAAGGTTCATAATACCCGAGGGCTAGTGTTTGTAGGTTGACCCTGGAGAAGCTGCTTGTAGTAATATTAGGGGACCAGTGGCACTTCCCAGAACTGGTTCATTATATCTCCTAGTGTTGTGTTCTGAAATTACAAGTTATTTGTTCTTTTTTTTCTTGTCCTAAATTCACATTGACCTAGATACTTGTGAAAACTTGTCTTTCTCCCTGGAAGTCCTGCTTATAGACATCTTCTCCTTCCTCCCCCATGAAATCAGCTAAACTCTGAATCACTCAGTATTACACCAATTCCACTAACCTCCATGCAACAAGTGACAGGAAATACCAAACCTGACACTCTTCTCTTTCGTAATTGTCCAAGACGCCATTGTCAGCCTTCAAATATTCCAAATAAATACATTCTTAAACCTTGCCAGATGATTTTCTGGTACGGCTGTACATTAGCGTCACCTACCATAAAACATCTCAAAGTTTGCGTACGGTTTAAATTATACTTTGACATTACCCGTCTCTGTTCCTTACAGCTTCACACAATCCTCAAAACGGGGGGAAGAAAAAGCAGGGATTGAAATGAAGTGTGCAATTTATTTATTTGATTTTATTTTTCCAAGAAAATTATCCAAAGTCGCTTTTTTCATAGAAATCATTCAAACATAATCTATAAGTGGAAAGAACATCATCACATTGAAAAATGACAAATGTCGGGGATTCACCATTCAGGCAGAATGTTGAAAACAATTATCAGAGGAGTTTGCCGAGGGCCAAAGAGTCTGTATTACAAGCTCTAGAAGGGTGGAGAATTAGCAGGTACAATTGTTTCAAATAAATCAAAAAATAATTACATTCAGCTGCAATGATCAGTAGGCACACTCGCCGCATAAGACTCCACTATCGAAGGAAAACCTGCTGAAGTGACTTTCCAGTTTGACTGAGAACATTTAGGCAAGTCTGGGAAACATTATGGGAAAATAGTCTAATGATTTCAAAATTAAACACTTGGACTTCATAAAACACACCATGTTTGGAGGTCAAAGAGGTCTGAATAATAAGGTGCAGGTCTGTTTTTCAGCATGAGACACAGTCCATACATTTAAAAGACGATTTAACGCCTTTACACACGTTGCGAGAGAATTTTATGTCACTTAAACTTTTAGAAATGTTTTTATTTATTAGCTATCAGTGTAATTGCTTATCTTTTCATCAAGCCTTTGGGGGTCAAGAACAAATAAAAAATATTTTAATTTAGTCTTCACACCAATAAAATGTAAATGCTCTCCTATCTGTGTCTTGTTTACATATATTTGTGCTTAGATGAGAAAATGATTTCAGATAAGTCAGACTGACACCAGTGAAAATCGCCACAGGCCATCATAATGACTGCGAGCCGAGGCGCGCAGGTGCTTTGCAGTAAGCAGGACGCCTGCATCAGCGGCTGATGATGAGAAGTCATTATTATGTTGGATGTGGACTGGTCGGGTGACGCATTTTTCACCTGTTTAGAATGCGGCGTTATTGGCTGGTTAGCTACCCACTGTCAACCTTCTCCTCCCGGCCCTCTCGGCGCTTCTCTCTATCTTTAGACATGCCTAGCGAACTGTTTCATGCTCTGTCTCCTCCAGGAAGCCTCAGAAACCGTCTCTCTCTCCGTCTGCTTCTCTCTCACCATCTGCTCCCCTGTAGACAGACGTGCCTGGCTCTACCCATTACCTTTTCCTAATAGAAACCTGTTTTCATACCAAACACTTACCTCAAAATCCCCATTTCAGCAAATCTGTCTCCCAAACCATCACGTCTCTCAAAGCCAAACTGCTTTATCTTTGTATGTTCAGCACATTTTCAGGTTGAATTCAGGTGGAATTGTGTTTTGATGAAAACCCAGTTCAGTGCTGTTTGCGCCTCCTCCAGCTCGCATTGGACCAATTAAACGGGTATAATAAGGAGCAGAAAGAGAAGAATACTTTAAAGTCAGTTCTCCTTTTGGAGATCAATGAGCCTCTATGTTGGCGTGTATCCTTGCGTGATTGGCTTTGCATTATGATGAACGTATGGGGGCGGAAGAGTGTTGATATTCAGAGCACAATGCCTCCATAAGCAACAGGATAATTAATGCATTTTGGCTCCCACATTCTAACACAACTAACGTGTTTACTCTTTTAACAGACAGTGTTCGCCTCTGATTTTCTAATTTCCCTCTGTAAGTGGCTGAGCATGTGTAGGCATGGGTGAGAGCAAGTGCAGATAAGCGTTTATGCCTTTCGTCTGCGTGCATGCGTGTGTGTGTGTGTGTGTGTGTGTGTGCGTGTGTGTGTGTGTGTGTGTGTGTCTGTGCATTTGTAACGGCGTTGCCTTCTGCTGAGCTGCGAGGCGCAGAAACTCATTTAGGCTGCAGNGTGTGTGTGTGTGTGTGTGTGAGTCTGTGCATTTGTAACGGCGTTGCCTTCTGCTGAGCTGCGAGGCGCAGAAACTCATTTAGGCTGCAGCGTCGTTTCGGAGGAGGCCCGAGGCGGAAGCTCCTGGAGGCCAACGCCGGGGAAGGCTCACATTTTTACCCCGTTATCAGAGCTCGACTCCAGGCCGAGCCTGGTGGGTGGCCTGGACGCCTCGCCATTCCTCCAGGCAAGACAGATAGCAACCAATCACTAGCACCAAAGAGACAAGCCCTCGGCAATCTCTGCAGACTGATATTAGCATATCCAGGTGTGTGTGTGTGTGTGTGTAGGGGTGTGTGTGTGTGTGTGTGTGTGCGTGTGTGTGTGTGGGGGTGTGTGTGTGTGTGTGGTCATGTTGGTCTGCTAATACAAATGCAATGAAGCTGCTTAGTGTGCAGAGTGTGTGGGCAAAGCCTGGGATTAATTCCTGGTCAAACGGTGGTGTTTGATCATATTTTGTTTGCCTTAGTATTCGAAGGGCATAAACACACTCTGTACACACACAGTGTGAGTTGCAAACATAGTCATATCCCTTGAGCTGTTCAATATTTGTTCTTGTTACAATGACAAACTGTGATGTGATATAATGGGATTTTACCATAAAAATCAACACAAGGTGTTGTGAAATTCAAAAGAAAAAGTATTCATGTTTTTTTGTTGTTGTTTTTCTTTTTTAACAAATACAAGTTTTACTGTTCTCTTTTATGTGGCTCCCGGAATAAAATACAATCCTACCAACTGTCTTCACAAATCTACTATTATTTAATCACAGTGTGTAATTTAAACTCGGTGCAAACATAGCTGTTCTGTGAAGGCTCGTCAGACAACATTGGTCCACAAACAGCAACTTGAAGACCAAAGTCACAGCAGACAGGTCACAGATAGTGCTGTGGAAAAGTCTAAAATGGAAAGGATGCGTCACAACATGGCTGTCCACCTACACCGCCTGATCAGAGGAGGAGACCGCTAATCACAAGAACAACCAATAGACCCATGGTGCCTCTGAAGGAGCTGCAGAAATCTGTCAAACTATTAGTGGTGCACTTTACCAATTTAACCTTTATAGCAGAGTGGCGAGAAGAAAGCTAGCATTGAAGGAAAGCAGTTGGAAGTCCTGTTTATGTTTGTTACAAGCTACGTGGGGCATTATAAGCAAGTGGAAGAGGGTGCTCTGGTCAAAATTTAGTTTTTTGGCCTGTATGCAAAACACTGTGTAGCAGAAGACCAGTGGCCAGTTTGAACACAGGAATGGCTCACTGCTTAGGATGCCATTGCTTAGGGGTGCCACACACTCAAAACTGTCTTACAAACTCCCCTTTCAGTTGTCCATCAACAAGTTGTTTTTGTTTTTTAAAGATTTTGTCAGTGTTAGTGGCCTTTAATTGACAGTTGTCAGAGAGTAAAGTGGGTTGTGAGAGAGGGGGAAGACGTGCGGTAACGGTCATCGGCCCGGGACTCAAACTCATGACAGTCATGTTGAGGACTAAGGCCTACAAAACATGAGTCACACTTTCCCTTTGTGCTGCCGCCGCGCCCCGTCCCTGGACAGGTCTGATCACTTTTCTTCATGGACTGGGAAGCTGGTCTGAATTGATGGCAAGGTGAACGCTAAATAACAGACAATAACAAACAGGGTAAAGCCTTCAAGAGATCTGAAACTGATCCAGAGGTTCGCTTACCTCTCTCCCCTTGACAGAAATCCCGCGGGTTATTCAAAACATTCCTTCAGGCTTTGTCCACAGGTCCAAAACCAAGCAAAAAAAAAAATGGGAGTCAGCCTTTAGCTTGCATGCTCTTTTGTTTTACACATTCAGACCCAAGGACAATTAACCACACAGTCATGTTTTTAGACTGTGAGAGGAAGCCGAAGTGCCCGTGGGGAATCCACCCATGCATGGGGAGAACGTACAACTTCCATACAGAAAGACCCCAGGTGACGCTTTTGAAGCGAGGTAATACCGCTATCCCCAAAAGATCTGCAGCAAAGGATCGTTCTGCAAAAAACATTTTATTTAGGTTGCCGAATAGAAATGCAGGCCACATTTCTCACACGTCCTTTTGAGAAATACATTGAGAGCTATGTTGCTTTTTTCCCCCCCTCTGGTGGACAATGTTTTCAATAATTTGCTTCATTACAGCAGCCCAATGTCAGCACTGCATTCACTGGAGCTTCTCATCTATCTCATAGCAGGTGATTTATGTGAAATTTACTTGCCGCTACAAAGGCTCACAACAGGATGCTCAGGCATTAACGCGGCGCAGTCAGTCACCGTGTTTATGACAGCGGGGACGGCCCGCGCCAAGGGGATATTGAACCTTCGCTTCAGTTATCAATGTTTCGGTTTTGATTGATGGTCTTTATTGTAATTATTTATTGGAAAGCAGGAACGAGATAATTAGAAAAGGTCTGCAGGGGAGGAAAGTGCTGACCCAGTGGGAATTCTGAAGAGGAAACTGGAACGCCGAAGGTGATAAAGTTCACGGATCTCCTCAGAATTCTGTGTCAGCGAACGGGAGGGAGGGCGGAGATTTGCAGGAGGAATCAATGACCAGGGCTAATGGCATACTAATGATGTAACAACTCATCCATACAACTCAGCTCAGCTAGAGGGACACAGAGAGAAACAGAGAGAGAGATCTGAGGTGTCTCTTCTTTCTTTATTTCAATAGTGGAAAATGTGAAATCAAAGTAATGCGGTCACATCCTCTCTTAGTGCTCAGACTTGGGTTCTTTTCTTTTCTTTGTTTTGTTTTTTTATTCTCAGTATTTTCTGCGTTGCAGCAGCTTCCTAAAGGAGGTTTGAGATCGGCCTTATTCTGGCGACTTAATCTATCACACTTTTAAAACTGCTGAGAGTGCGTTGACTGACCCTCACGGCGCGGGCGGCTTGACTATGCGACGAAAACATGCCAGTTGTTCTGCTGGCATCCACGCTTATTTCCGTGTCAACGTAAAAACAAACTGATGGGTCAAATGATATCTAAATCTATTGGAGGTATGAATAATTTTAGTCTTAGCTGCACTCCATAGACCAAAAACTGAACTGAATTAACTGCAATGTAATTCACTAGTTCAGACTGAGTGCAAAGTTCTTTCCAATCCATTTGTTACTAAACATAATAAGTTATATTAACTGTGAAATACATACAGTATATGTACATGGAAGCTAACCTGACTGTGGTGATTACTGACTTTGCATCAGTCCGTACTTCTGAGCAATTATTGTTTTATCCATCATGTTATTTATTTGAAGTGTCTAGCGTTTCCTTGGTAATCTCCCGCCGTTCCTCATACCCTGTGAGTTATTTTCTCTTTGAATGCTTCATCAAATTTTAAACATGCCTCAGGTCCCTATGACTCTTCAAAAACATAGCTAAGCGTACAAAGTCTCATTGCAGTGCTTCTTGCTTGTTCTTAGACAAAAGAAAACTGTTTCTGACTCATTGACTCACCAAACCCGCTTCCTCATCGGGTCAGGAAGGATTTAAGAGTCTGACTGTGAAGCAGGAGCTCTCGGTGCCTGAAGCGCGATGGATCTGAAACACTCGGCATCGATGCGTTCCTCCCCGTTTTCTCTCCAGGATCTGGCTCAGACTTGGAACATGTGGAGAAGGGACTCCAACTAAGTGATTTATGAAATATCATAAAGGAGGAGGTGTGAGCCATGGGCCCGTGCACCCACAGGTGCAGTTACTGAAACCATAACCGCACATGTGTGAAGAAGATAAAGAACGGGGCCTGATTTAAAACCAGGCTCCAAAAGAACATCTGCCGGCTGCCAGGTGCAGCGCTCTGCCCTCAGAGGGGCGACGGCCAGATAACAAGCAGCCAAAATGGATGAGTGAACTGGCTGTTTTGTGTTCAAGCAAACTGAAGTGTTATTATTTTAAACTGTCAGGAAAATCATAAATTACCAGGCTGTGGAAAAGTTCTTGCCTCTTTATAGATTTTCTTTTTCTGTTTTTGCATCAAACACAAACTGATTAAACACGAGACGGAGTTTTAATTGATGATTGTTTTAATTCAGTGAGATAGAAAGGTTTCTGGAATAAATGACTCACTTAGGGTTATGCCATAGCCTCTCAATCAAATTTAAGCACAAACTTTGACTAGGCCACTTAACACCTCTGGAACAGGGAGATGCGTCTGGACGATTTTGAATTCTGGTGGCTGCGTTTTCTCCTTCAGGACTTTCTAGAAGCAAAATTAAATTACAACCACTTGTCCAGCTCCTGGTACTCCAAAACTGTTGACCCCCTCCCTGCCCCCACCTTCTTAAAATCAGACAAAATTGGTGTCAAACGTTTGTGCAGCAAAAAATGTTTTGTTTGTGCCGCTATCATTTTAAAGATATTAAGAAATGTTCCAAGAAGTTATGAAAGGTTAACCAGCCCCCCTCCTCACCTTCTTCAAATCAGATAAATTGGTGTCAATCAACTCGACTACGCTTGTGCAGCAAAAAATGTTGTTTGTGCTGCTTTGGGTTTGAAGACATTAATGAAACTTTAAAGGTCAAAACATCAACCAGCTCCCCCCCACCCACACTTCTACTAAACCAAAATGGCCTTTAAACTTTCATTAATATCTTCAAAGTCAACGCAGCACAAACACACACCAATTTTATTTGATTTGAAGAAGATTGGGGAGCTGGTTGACCTTTCATGACCTCTGGAAACATTTCTTAATGGGGGGTGAGCGTCGCTCCTTCACCCTGACGTGGGGGGCGCCGATTTATGTTTTCGCATCCACCTGAATAATGTGCAGTTGCGCCACTGGGTGTGGCTCACCTAGCGTGCCTTTCATGCAAGAACGGCACGCTGAGTGAAAAATCAGAACATCCCATTGCAATTGTGAGCGGGACCATTGTGTTCTTTCTTGCCTTGTTCATCTGAGAATGAAACTTTCTCATTGTTGCCATTTTGCTGTTTATTTCTATCGCTGAATCATAAAAGCTAACCTTCTGCTGCAGTAGGAAGTGAGGTCTGCAGTGCTCTAGATGTTCTGGATTATTTTATTCCTTCCTGGATGAGTCAACAATGCACTCCTGGATTAATTTTGGTAGGTTGGCCACGCCTTTGTTTCTCTCACTGTGGCTCACCAAAGACTTTGTGACCTTTTCCAGACCGATAGAGGTCAGCAGCTTTGTCATTTGTTCTTGAATTTCTTTGCATCAGTGCTCTCTTTATTTAGATGATCTATTGATTGATCACTTCTGAGTGGTGAGTCGCCGTTTATTCGTGATTTAACAGATCATGAATTTGCAACCTCGCCTTATGTGAGGCAAGTTTGGTTTCCTTTAATAAATAATCTTAAAAAAAAGAATTGTATTTACTCTATAGAGTAAATACAATTCTTTTTTTTTTTTCAAATGATGTACAAATGATTTTAATATCAGATTTTAATATTAAAATCATTTGGACGATTTGAAACCCTAAGGTGTTTCAGAAATCAGTCTAAATCAAATGTAGGCAAAAACATTACTAAAGCAACCTGGTTTGAGGAAATGAAAATGTCTATAAAGTGCTAAAATCTAAACTTAGAATTGTTTTTATCTAAAATGTGGGGATATAATAAAAAAAACGACCAACTGATTCTCTGAAAACAAATGCTCTTTCTTTCCAATAGGAAAGCAAACATAAGCACTTTTTTTTATTTGCCTAAATGAAGTTCGCCATATGAAAATGAGGAAGTTCATTAGTTTGTCTGCAGGAGAGCAATCATTTTGATTATTGTCTTATTGCTGTTCTAATGGAAATAGTAGCTTCTTACCGTTTTATGAAATAGGACTCTTTATTGCCTAATATCACTTTAATTGCGTGCACTACAGACACTAAACAGAGAAGTTAAAGTAAGATTTTATCACCCTCCATTATTGTCAGTTGCTGAAATGTTGCAGCAGACGGGGAAATCATTAATTTCTTATGAAATGCTAATCTTCTGTGAAGTGGGAAGCAAGATAAGCTGACATTTGCAAGAAAAGGTGATGTTTGCTCTCAGTTCTCAGGCTGATTTCTCTGAAAACCTGTTCCCATTTTGGTTTCAGATGGCAGACGCTTTCTAAATTTAAGATTAGGCGTCAGTTGGATTAGTATTGTTATAGTCTTTGTGTTTTTCATGTTTTTTGTCATTGCACTTATTCGTGATCTGATCAGATCGCCCCCCACCGACCAGAGCCTGAATAAAGTTGAGATTTGTCACAATCCAGTGGTAAATAAGAATACTTGTCTTCACACTTTGAATTTATGATAACACTCTGAATATGACTTTGAGCCGGTTTATGAAGGGACTGCATTTATCTGGATTGAATTACTTGAATTAAATTTTTAAACGTTTATGTCTCGAGTATTTTGAGACACAGAAGAAGTAAACAGTCTAAAAAGAGTGTGGTTCTGAATTGATTTTTAAATAAATAAGCTGAATTTATTTGGATGTGAATTTGCAGCAAAATAAATCCACAATCAACGCAAAGTCACAAAGTAAACTTTATACCAGATGTTTCTCCAAACCTTAACAGAAATCCTATCTTCCTGCACCCAATATGAGATCACTTTACCTCTTTTATGACATCTGACTTTCTTTTAAGGAAAGACACATTAGTTTGCATCAATAACGTGACATTTAGACAAGATCACTTGTTACACCAGTGGGTCTCTACCTCCAGGCACGCAGGTTTGTGATTGTGTCCAGAAATGTTTTTCAAACATCTACACACACACACAGGTGTGTGTGTGTAGATGTGTGCGTGTGTGTGCGCGTGTGCTTAAAACTGGCCTGGCGGTCTGCCTGACTGCGTTAGGTACATGCTCTGATTTGGTGGCACACACTTGCTGTTCTTGGCATTTGGCTGAAAACTGCAGCTGCCTTGATGTTTGCAACAAGAATATTTATGTTTCAGAACCCAACTGTGTTATTGCAGCCATTATCTCAATGCACTAACGAAAATGTTGTGTCTGTTGCGTTTTAATCTCTTTTCTTTTGCCAAAACAGACCTCCGGTAGCGAACATACCTGGCTGAGGGCCACACCTGGAGGCTTCAAACCAAAGGTAGAAATTCACAAAACAACACACAACATGTGCAGCTCTGGACGGAAATTTACATAAACGTCTCACAAGCATTCACGTTTTATTATTATGGGCATTTAAAGATTTAGTTTGTTCTTTCTTCCATGTGTCAACACACAACTTGAAGGATTTTTATAACAAGTTGTTATTATGCATTGAAGCTGTTTGTTTTATATTCATTTCACCTGGAAAAAAAAAAGAAAGAAGATAAGACCCTGAGCAGATGGAGATAAATTTAGAACTGCAGGAAGAAGAAGTGATGGAGTGAAATTAGGATCAAGAGACAGCTAAAGAGGACACCTTAACTCTGCTGGGAGAAAAAAAAAGAGATTCAACAGGGAAAAATTACGCAGTGTGTGTGAATGCGTGCGTGTGTGTGTGTGTGTGAGGAGCAATGAAGTGTGCGACATCCCAGAGCTCTCACCTCAATCAGTGAGAGTTCAGCTGCAGGGTGACAGAGAGTGCAGCAGAGGTGGTGATAAAGAGAGCTTTTCTTAAAGAATGTAGAATAATAAGAAAAAGGGGGAAGAAAATGAGTTAAATCAATGGAGGTATTGCTCAGGTTACTGTATTTATCATTTGGGGTCAACTCTGTTCCATTACATGTGTACTGTACGTCCTCAATCATGCGATTTTTGAATCGCGCTAAAGCAGCAAGTAGCAGCGGGGGAAAAAAAAAAAAAAATCAAAGGGATGAATTTAATTTCTCAATCTCCAAATTGATTTAGTGGAACCTAGCGGAGGCTACAAACTGACCCCTGAATATGGCTTTCTGTGCTCCCGCCGCACGCTGTCAAACAGATGGGATTTCAGATCAGTGCGGCTTTATGACCTGACCACACTAAGATGATAAGATGATTAAATATCTAATTCACTTTAGATCATTAACTTTAATCTGCTTATACTTAGGAGGCGGGCGGGGAGGAGAGCGATAGAAGCACTCTGGCTTCCATATTTCAAAACCCATCATGGGATCAGGTTTATCTTCTCTGCACATCTGATAAGGAACCACTAAAAGGAAGTAAAATAGTTCAGGGGGAAATGATTGCAGGCCAGAATCCATGTGCAGGAGGAATTGGTGAAGGAAAAGTGGCTTCAGATAAATAAATAAATATATAGATAGATGTAACTATGGAGAGCCTGCAGGGCTGCAGGACAACGGTTAAACAGGTATGGCAGGTTAATGACGATAATGACGGAAACTAACCGGCTTATAACTAAAGGACCGGTAAGTTCGTTGTATTAAAGGCAGAGGAAGTACATCACTGTCAGAAAACAAAAAATAGAGATTACTTTAAATACCTTGTCTTTATGAATCATCAAAACAATATTATTATTATTACCACTACTTATACTGGAATTTTACCATCAGCAACAGAAACTGGAAAAGCAGCTGTAGCTAAGATTATCTTCTGAAGCTGAGGTACAAATGTTGTGTTTGTGGTTTCTAAATTTCTTTTCGATATGTCTCTAGAGGATAGCTAAAAGATTTCATACGTTTCTAAGAAATTTACTGAGTGCTTATGAGAAGTCTGTTAACAATCTTGGTTCTTCTTCATAGCTGCAACGAATCCCTCTGACATGCTGGATACCAACATTTTGGTCATATCCAGACTCACGATGAGCCTTTCTTGTCTTCTTAGTGTTCAGGGTTGATTACACCACATTACAATTTGTTGTTGTCTGTTTTCAGAACTGATGTTCTCAACGGGATTACGATCTGAGGAGTTGGGTAGTTGTGTCTTCGTCATCATTTTGCCGTGTGATTCTTGATAAGAGATGTTCTGATCCTACGTGAGAGGAAAAAGACCGCTTTCTGAGACGAGAAGCAAACACACAAATTGTGTCAGAAGCTGCACAAAACGGGACTCACGGCAGCTTTGTTTTTTTTTTTGTTTTTTTTTGTCCATATCTAGATAAATTATTTTCCAAATGAGTAAGGATTCATTACACAACATATCTTTACACCAGTTCATTCTTGTAGCTTCTGAATAACAGATCATCTTCACTTGACTGTGAATGCTAAGTGTATCGTACACACCTTGTGCCACATTATCAAAACACATCTGCACCGATGGCCGCACCGTTCTGTAGTAGCCATCAGGAGCAAACTGCTCATGTTTTCTAGGCGTTTGTTTCTTCCCCCTGTTTGGTAAAATCAGACGCAACTTAAAAATCATCCAAACATGAATCTCTCCTCAACAATCATCTTCAGAACAATGAGAAAACAGCATGTTGAACTGAGTGAAACATACTTTATTCTATATATGATACATTTCAACGGATTATTTCTTATAAAAAATTAAAAAAAAAAAGCCTGAGCAGAAACTTTATTAGCCAGCATTAAGTTTGACCACCTTTTACCTCCAGAACTGCCTTCCTTCACAATTTCGAGAAGACGTCAGAAACATCGTTCAGAGATTTCAGTCCTGATTGACATCATAGCAACACTCAGTTGCTCCAGTTGTGTTGGCTGAACATTCATAATGCAAATCTCCTGTTCCAACGCACCTCAACACCGGGTTGTGATCTGGCTACTGACGAAGCATCCATCAACCAACCTGCCCGTTCTCTTCTGATATCAATATTTCTATACTACTGCTGCCGACTAGTCACTGTGATTTCTGTAAAGCAGATAGCAGATGATTGAGTCTGAGAATCCCAGTAGATCAGCAGGTTTTGAATAGTCCAACTAGTTTGGCATCAAAAACCATGCCATGTTCAAAATCCACTTTCCTCTCTGTAAACTTCTTCACAACACCTACACACCTAAACGCATCGAATTGTTGCCGTTTGATTGGCTTATTTCAAATCTGAGCTATCAAGCAATTGAGAAGCTGTATTATTTAGTTAACAATCTGATGGATGTAATATTTTTACTACGTTCCCTAAAGATGCAAAGCTCTGATATGTGCTCACATTTCGCCTCGTCCTTTTGAACGCCGCATGAACATTTCTGAACCCAATCTGACGTGGAAGTTCTGCACGTATTCGTTTTCATGTTCTCAGACGATTCACTGCCAGATTAATCGGAGCCTTTGTTCCCGTCCACTGCAGCAGAGTCCAGGCTCTGCAGCCGCCTCTGGAGCAATGCTTTCGCCAGGCTGCCGTCCTGGTAATGCGAAGCTGGCATGAAGGCAAGGAGGAGACTTGGATGAGGTAAAAACTGCCAGCAACACATCAACTGCTGCTCATTCATTTTAGATGAGAAAGCCAATGCGGTGTAGGATAGAGTGTGGGTTTCTGTTTGAGAGGGGCTGATGCCAGCTGGTTTACAATGAGGAGGAAGACAAACCTCATGAATAGGACAGCAACCGAGGAATTGCGATAAAAAAAAAAAAACAGGCCCGAAGAGGAAAAGAAAGCGACGAGTTGCAGACAAAAGACGGCGTGAGGTTACGTAGCTTCCATCAGTCGTCCATTGTCTTCCAAGAACTGCAGCAGCAGCAGCTGGATCAGATTTCTCTCGGCTCAAACAAAGAACTTTGGATATTTGAATCCCGAGCCATTGTGGAAGCTAAATTTCCCTAGGTAAATGTTTGACAGAGAAAATTGATATTGAGCACAATATTATTCTTTACTGATCACAAGGCGTTTCCAAACGCTGGTATCTGTGAGATCTGCAGTGCAACTGAAGATGACAGGACTGTTTCTGCACAAAACGCAAAGCTGAAAGAAAAGTGGGTTTTCTCTTTTCAAAGACAATCAAATCTCTACACAATCTGCATGCACAGTGAGACTGAAGACAGTTTAAGCATGTGTAAAAATTAACATTTTCCTGATTGATAGAGGGTAAAACACCAGGATAACAGAATAAATTGTTTAGACCCCCGCTGTCACGTCTCCCTTAAATCTGCTTAAAAATAGTGTTTGATTGTCAGACTGGCAGCTTCAGAAGTGAGTTTGACTTGGAAAGCTGCCTGACTGGAGGAAACAGCCTTGATTTTTCTGAATAAATCAACCTTTAGTGCCTGCTTTATTATCTTAATTTAATTCAAGATCGTTTTTAAAATAAGGGATCATTTTAGGCAGCTAAAATTGGCCAAATGTAGCACAGAGGGAAGCTGTTTTAATGTAAAATCTCCCCATTGCAAAGACTGGTAGGGAAGGACAATTTTATTTCATATCATGTATGTCGGTTATTTAAAGTGCCATCTGAAATATAAAGGATGTAAAAGTTATTTAGCCTTAAAGCAATGTCCTAAAGTGATGTCGGCGTACTTGTTTATTCAAGTTCCAATGTGCAACTTCAGTAAATGGAAATTTCCTTTGTGGATATGAAAACCAGAAATGGCAATAACAGCTAACAGGAAAACGATATGCATATCTAACATTATGCCTCCCAGTTGCTTTGCGGTCCGAGAAGAAATTCACTCGGAACTCCAAATAGATTGTTATGAAAGCCGACTGCATGCAGGCTTACTTAAACAGCCACAGCCATGTTTGCACATCTATATGACTTTCAAAATGTGAGTTGAGACAAAAGCTGGACATGTTGCCTAGCAAAAGTATTCACATTCCAGAGTTTATCTCCGACTTCAGTGTGATTTATCAGCATTTTATGGGATAAATCCATAAAATAGAGCATCAAACTTTTTTTATAAGTAAGATTTTTTTAAAAAGAGTGGATTGAATTTGTCAGAATGAGTCAGTATGTTTTTGAACTACCTTGTAGTGCAAATATCTCATCTCTGCTACCTTTGCATATTGACTTGTGACAAACTGCAAACGGGACTTCTTATGGATTTATCTTTCTATTTCCTATAAAGGCTCGATTTGTAAAGTACACAAAAAAAAAACCTTAAACCCAATTTTTTTCACTTCACAATGACATACATTTGTGCCTGTAATGTAACAAAATGTGAGAAAACTCAAGGGGTATGAATACCTTTGCATGTTACTGTGTTTCCCACTGACTCAGGTGGATATTTGACTTTGCAGCATTCCCAATGAGCTGCAAATACACCAGAACTACGATCAGACCTGGAGGCAAAACGTCTATCATGAGAACCCATCAGAAACATAGAGAGAGTTAAAAAGGAAGCTATGTTTTATGCAAGTAAAGATAAAATGTTAACAAGTATAGGTATTAAGTAATTCAGGAATTTTTCGACATTTGTAACTCTAAGAATCAACACCTTCGCTGTGAGACGCAGGAGATCAAGGCACAGTGGTTACACACAGATGAACAAAATGACAACATTTCATATTAACATGCTGCACATGCCGTGAGCCATAATTTTATAGGAATTACCGACAGTCTGATGCTTTCTAAACAGAAGAGCGACAAGTGGTGTTGAAAATCCCTGCAGAGTAAAAAAGGCCTGATTTCTAAATGCCTTGATGGCCCTTTTTAGGAAACCAATTTACACAGTGGAGACATTAGATGACCAAAAGTATCAGCCAACCAATCTGAGACAGATTACTGACTTTTGAGTTTGTTACAACGTCACTGAGAGAACAACGCGCGTTTACACATTCATCCAAAATCCACAAATAAATACAACACTGAAACGATTAAAGCAACAAAAGAGAGACGAATATTAAAATGAGAAGAAAGAAATGCGATAGGACAAAATTAACTAAGAGGAAATTAAATGAACCAGGAGAACAAGGCACACTTTCACCACTTAAAACAAAACTGGTATTCAAAAGCTGAGGGTTTGATAAAATAATAATAATTTACGAAGATTACAAATCAGAAAGACTTGAGTGGTCACGGTAAAGCTTAGCCTATCTGAAAAGGTTGATTTTGGCTTTCTAAGATTGAGCTTTAAAAAAGAAAAAATACCTTGGACTTATATCATCTGAATTTTGTGAATTCAGTTTCTAGTTTAGGCGGCTGCACAGTGGCGCAGTTGGTAGAGCTGTTGCCTTGCAGCAAGAAAGTTCGATTCCCGGCCCCGGTCATTCTGCATGGAGTTTGCATGTTCTTCGTGTGCATGCGTGGGTTTTCTCCAGGTACTCCGGCCTTTCCAAATTGTCCCTAGGTGTGAGTGTGTGTGTGCATGGTTGTTTGTCCTGTGTGTCTCTGTGTTGCCCTGTGACAGACTGGCGACCTGTCCAGGGTGACCCTCTCGCCTGGAACGTTAGAGATAGGCACCAGCACCCCTCCCGACCCCACTAAGGGACAAGGGTGTAAAGAAAATGGATGGATGGATGGATGGATGGATGGATGGATGGATGGATGGATGGATGGATGGATGGTTTCTAGTTTATTCCTGATATTTACATTCACTCTGTTTGCTTAGTGCTCACTTATATTTAGGTAGTCTTCCAGTTTCTTGACTTTCATTAAATGTCATTCCCAAACTAATCTCTTCAACTTACTCCAGCTCCATACTTTCATCCACAGTAGCATCATATCAGTTGTAATCATCCATTTGTTTGTCATCCCTTTAATCACCTTTTGGGAATTCAAGCTATCCCTTTTCAGAAAGTGTTTAATTTTAACCCTGAAGCTTATTTTTCAAAGACTTTTGTCACTATTACATATCTGCCTTTAGATAAATAACATCAAGCGTCACAATACATCTAAGAACACAATTTGATTTGCAACTAAATCGGTATGCCAATGTTTTTTTTTTAGATGTCTAAACATTGTTTGATTTGAGCTGCACAATTGCTACAGATTTTAGTGCTGCTCAAATATTGAAGCAGATGCCTGATAAAAACATTTCTTAAAATCATGCAACATTATGACATTATGATGCAGAGTCTCAGTCTCCACGAGTAAAGATTCCCTCACCTCAGCATGTCAAATGCTTAATGTGGCTCCAAAAGAAGGGCCGCTTAGCTCCAGTTGGGAGCACACACAAACTTAGATAGCACAAGACCGTGAGGCTGTTATTTAGTGTAACCTGGCATTGTGAAACACTGTGACAGCCCCTACAAGTTCTCTTGTAAATTAAGCTTATGATAACCATAAACATGTCGACTCCTTGCAACAGTGACTGACAGATTGTAGAGTCTGATCAATGCTAAGACATTTTGACATCCTACTACTCCCGTAAACTGAAACAAAAGGATAAATTACATCAAAAGGGAGAACATTTTTGGTGACTTTTATTCTTTTAGCAAACATTAATGATGCAATCTATCAGTGCTAATGACAAAATTCAATCTAATCAGGGTTATAGACTAGCCTTCCTCAGCACTGGTCTATCATGTCTGGCTTTATCCCAACAGGTTTCTCCATGTTTGGGGCCGTGCCTCTCTGAGAGTCATGTCCTCCCGCTTTTCTTTCCTTTTCTTTTTATTTTTTTACCCACAAACAACATCAGTCAAACAAATGAAAGGTCTTTCATGCATGCAAACGAAATGAGCCATGTGAAACTCCCACTTGAGCACACACACCTGCCTGCACATATGTGACAATGCAAATGTACTCACACACCCCAAAATCATCTGTGCACACTCACAAGTGCACTCTCTAACTAACTTCCCCTCTCACAAAAATCCCCCCAAAGGAATGCAGGAAATACAAGTTTTGAGCTTGTTTTTCTTCCTACAGCAGGCCCTTTTCCGTCAAGTGCATCCAAAGAAAATATTTAAAGTTTTGTTTTTTTGGGGGGTTTTTTCCCAGGAAGGATTCATTTGGGTGAAAACAGATTGCTAACATTTTGTTCGTGTAGTAATGAAAATCTGAAATCTAAATAGAAAATGTGAATCCAGAATTTTTTATCAGAAAGGTGAAAATGGTTCATGGCTGTGCGTTCTGCTATCTCAACGCTCATTTTTGTGCGGCGGCTTTCGTTTTGCTTTTTTGCACGCTCGCTGGTATTTGGTATTTGACGGCTAAATGAAAAACAAAGCACAAACAGATGAAGCATGTCTGAACAAGGTGTGAGCCAGTGTGTGTTTCCAGGGCGGAAATGTGCAGACTCCTACAAAGGCTTTTTACAGCTGAACTCAACAGAAGCTGTGTCAACATCAGAAAAAAAAACAACAAAAAAACACGAATTCACAGTTTTCATTGAACTGTAAGGTTTTCCCCTTACAAGTATCTTCTGCTTTTGCATTTTTTATTTCATTGATATAATCGAACCGATTGTAGCGTCTAAGTTCAGTGGAGTAAAAGAAGCTTCAAAATATTATTTAATGTGAAAAAACCAACCCAGCTTCCATGTGGTTCGGAAAATCATGAAAACAACAAATCGTGAAATAACAATGTTTATCACATTTAGATCGGAAAGAAGTGCTCAACTTTACAAGCAAACCTGTTTACTGCCTGGTTTACAGAAGCAAGGAAACACTCCAGTAAAACCTGTCTGACTGTCATGATCCGGAGGTGTTTGGGTTTTGTTTTTGTTTAGTGTTTTGATAATTATCTTGTTGTTTCATTTTGTTCAACAAGTGTTCAGTTCTCTGTATTCATTGTGCTGCAACTTGGGTTCATTGTATCCATTTAGTTTATTCTTTTTATTCTGTTTCTTTTACTTTTTGATTATTTTTTTCTTAGATTAATATCAGGCCTCTTCTTTTTTCTTGTTTGAAGTTTTTTTTAGTTTAATTTTAGTTCAACTCCCTCTGTGTTAATTACTTTCCTTTTCTTCTCTTTCAGTCAGAAATTTCTTTTTCTGATTATTTGATCTAATTCCAACAACATTTTCCATCCCTGCCTCAAGATTTGTGCTCCTTTGCTGGATTCAAGTGCCGAGAATGATTGCTGCAAAACAGTAATTCAATGATGATGATTCAGTAGATTGTAGAAACTTCCAGCTGGACAAAAAGTGTGATTCTTCTGAATACAAAGTTAAACTTGCACAACAGCAGAAAAAATGGGAAAATGAACTAAAGAAAAGAAAGAAAGCAGAGCTAAATCTGCCCTCGACTTACAAACACTGAGTTGTTCATATGTTTTTATCATTTTATAAATCATTTTGTTGTTTTTCTGTTTTGCTGATATGTCAGAAAATTATGTCCAGATTTGATACAAGTTAAACATGTACAGCACATATTTACAGTGTTGTTATCTGATGTTCTTGATTAAGATCTTTCTCAGGTGTGGACTGGGAATAGAAAAGTCTCTTATTTTGAATGAATAATTTATTCCTGTTGGTGAACATTCCTTGGAGTTGCTGGCCTACCAAAATTACTCCAAGAGTGCACAGACAGCTCATCCGGTAGGCCACAAAGCCGTCCAGTTAGATGTCACAATGTTCAAGATTCAACAATAATTTGAACAAAAAGGACAAGAAAATGGACCAAACGTCTCACATTTGTCAAAAAAAAAAACAAAAAAAAACATATTGATGATCCCTGGGACTTTCTCAAAGAAATATAACGTGGACTTACAAGACATAGTTAAGGTGGTGTGATGGTCTTGGGCCGCTTGGTTGCTTTAGGCGCATAACTTTGGATAACTAAAGGAGTGATGAGGTCTGCTCTCTGAAAATCCTAAAGGAGAACAAGATGGACGACGAACAAGTAATTATTAGCAAGTGCCAGGGCACTTGTTTGTGTTTGCTTCCTTAAAAATCTCGTTTTATTCTCACAACGCAAACTGCGCCGGTGCAATATGCTTTAAACACATTTGTGCGCATTCGACACAAAGCGATGGCTTCCTCGTGGGAGCCATTGAGACAGGGCATGATGCATGACTCGAAGCATTTAGAAACTCTAAGAAAATATCCATCTAAACAGGATCATTATGCAAAGGCAACAGTAAACTGGTTCTGATGATGAACAGACTGTCATAAGTCTATACCGGAGCCAGAGGGCAACACGCTCCATATGTGACATCCATCTTCTTTAAGTAACACTGCTCAAAGTGGCACCGCCCATGGTGGGAGCAAAACACACACACACACACNGGGCAACACGCTCCATATGTGACATCCATCTTCTTTAAGTAACACTGCTCAAAGTGGCACCGCCCATGGTGGGAGCAACACACACACACACACACACACACACACACACACACACACACACACACACACACACACACACACAGAAGTTAACACTTGCAAACAGAGAGTATTAATATTCTGTGTCACTGCTTGACAAATGCATGCACACTCTCCCCAAAAATTTCTCTGTATTTAATACAAGCGCGTAATGCTGGGGGGCATGGGGGGAGGGTTGGGTGGGGGGCCACAAGTCATAATCATGGGTGTGTTTAACAGCAGTGTGACTGGCAGATGCAGCTTCACTGTAAGCAAAGCCCATGTAAATGAGCAGGTTGAATTATTCAGGGCTCGCGCACGCCGTCTGCCCTCGCCCGCTCAGATCCAATCACGCTGGGATAATCGCGGCGGGGGGAAAAAAAATAATGTTTTCTGTCGAGGTGGAAAACCAAGACTGAGCCAAGCTGGGATTTTGTAATGTAGCAGATAGTGTTTACCTCACTTGTGAGGTCATGAAAACTTACTTGTGGTGTCCAAAGGGAGTTGGAAAACCTAGAGGATGATCTGCTGGTTAGTGGCAGTAATGTTTGTTGCCAGCCTCGGGTGAAGACGAGTAAAAAGCCTTCGTGTAAATGTATCTTCTACTGCTGTAGCACAATCTTACACTCAAACTTCCTGAAAAATTTAATGATAAACTATTTACTGGTTTTGCTGCATTTTTTTTCTTTTTACTTTATCTCAAAACCAATAGAAGATGACTATTCGACTGTGATATTTTATTATTTTGGAGCATAAAAAGACAGAGGGATCTTTGACATTTCCTTGCTGCATGATTTCCCTGAGTCCTGAATCATTTTTCTTGCTCTCTTGTCTTCTATTCAAAGCAAAAGCTTCTCTCCTACACATAAAATTGAGTTGACCGTGGAAGAAGATTGTATGTGTTGTCTGATGAACCATTTAAGGCCATACATTTCTGGTCACTATCCCCTTGAGGAACAATTGATGACCCATTTCTAGCTTACCGACCCAATCCACTTATTAATCTCCTGGTATTTTGGGGACTTTGGTTCTTTTGAAACATCATGAAACTTTGTGGCTTCTGTCGAAGCAAAATCTCTGGCATGGGAGGCATTTGGATGGGCTATGGAGAAAGACTTGTGCTTGGCCTGTAAGGGATTTTGGAAAAACCATTCTTTGGATCCAATCCAGTCATCATCAGTGACAAAAGTCGCTGAAGATAAATGTGCCACGCACCAAGGGTGGACCAGAGAGTACATTACTCAGAGTGTGTGGGAAAGCTTACAGTATGGTGCTGGAAATGAGGCTTAAACTGATTCAAGTGGAGCAGTGTGGCATTCACTGACTGGTGAACAGTGAATCAGATTTTAGCTGCTTTGTTGAGTGTTTTTTATTATTATTTTACTGAATAAATATGAAAACATTAATGATTGTTTTGTCTGAATTTTTTTTCTTCAACATGATGTGTTACTTTAATAAAAACTACAATTATTTGAAACATTTTTATGTTTGAACGTAACACCGACTTATATCAGAACATGTCACGTCTATTCATGGAGCAGACAGGATTTTGTTGAGACAAACCACAGTTTTAAACAGAGTTCTTAATATAATTTATGTCTCCGTGTTGATTGAAAAGTATTTCTGTTTCACATGCACACGTGGATATCAATCGTAATGTAATCCTAAGGTAAAGGTTAGTGTCTTTGCATAATATTTCACTACATCGGTTTATCTGATTCCCTTTAAACAAGGTGACCTTGCTGCAGCCATTGTGTCTTAAGTTCTGTACGAATTACGTTATTAAACATAATAAAGTCTCCGGGTCTAAAATGACAGCTTTTCAAATAAACACTAAGAGCCGCACGCTCTTTTTCTCAGGGTTTTCAAGACATCTGTTGAATACCTAATCCGCATGTTGATTGTGGACGTAATCTTTCAAGGACGGTTTAATAATGCAGATGTTTTAGTGTTATTGCGCCACAAAGATAATAATTAGGGAAGTTTCCTGCCTGTTGGTTATGGCCAACTGGAAGTAGCTCCAGCCTTGACAGGTAATAGCAAATATAGTTATATTAGGCATAAATTTGGGTGAGAAATAACTACTTTTCCAAATGTAACTTTGCACCACAACGTGACAATTAAAGTAAGATGTTGCAGCAGTTTAAAAATCTTCCATTTAGGAATCAGTTTTTATGCAGTCTGTAAACATTTGATTGCTGATATAAAACAGAAACACACCCGCTCTCTCTGCATGTGCTGCTCAAGTTACAAGTGCACATTTTTTTTGCATGATTGTTACACCTCCCAGTGATTGAACAGTGACCAAACAAACCAACTAATCAAAAGGAGAGGCAGCTTAGAGCCGCGAGGAATTACAGGTTCTGTTAGGGCTTTAACTGCAATGCCTCGCAAACATACCTGCACCCTTTGAACTTTCTTCCTTACAACAAAACCATGATTTATTTGGATTTATAGCAGATCAACACAAAGTAGTGTATGTTTTTTATAAATAAAAACCCAAACATAAGTTTTTTTGATTTGAATTGTGTACTTGTTTTTGATCCCTTAATGAGACTGAATGTTAGCAATTCCCTTCAAAAGTCATTTAGCAAAAAAAAGGATCCACCATGGGCCATCCACCTGAGCTTTGATGCAGGTCAGCAACAGCTAAGGAACATCACAAAGATAAGCAAGAGGATGTCTGGGATCTCTGGGGGAGTTGCCGACAGCCACAGCTCAGGTGGAAGAAGGAGTTGACAGGACAACCATTGGTTTTGCACGCCACAGAGCCGGCCTTCACGAAGAGTCGTTGTGCCATGTGAAGCCAGAGATATATACAGGTTCCCCTACAGAATGTGTTGGTTTATACACTGAAAACTGGAAGAATAAAAGAAAGAATAGAGAGATTATCCACATGGCTAATGTAGATAGCCTGCAAATCTCTCCTTACTGTGCTACTTTAAAACAAATGTCATCGTTTTGCTTCTTCGGCACATAATCTGAGCTGTTGTTTTTGCTGTCTGCTGTCTTTTGCACCACCCTCTTACTTCTGTCTGAGACTATAATTGTCCAGCACGCACAGACCACTCGGACGTAGACATACCAAACCCTCTAACAGACCCTAATCGGTGAAACTCACACTTTGGAATCAACACTCAAGTTGTCTAGTAAGTGTGTATTAGGCTTTAGAAATTCCCATAACCCGTCCGAGGTCATATTGAGGACAACCGATAAACAGGACACAACAAACACGTGGAAGAATGTGTTCTGGTCCGAGGAGCCAAAAATTTCTATTTTGAGCCTCTGTGTGGGAACACTAGAGATGCATAATCATTGTGAAACCTGGTTGTGGCAGCACCATGTTGTAAGGATGCTTCTCTTTGGCAGAGACAGGCAGGATGGTTGGAGTTGCTGTTACTGTGGGCGGAGCTAAGTACAGGAAAATGAAGGAAGTAAACCTTGATAAAGGCTGCAAAACACTTGAAAGTGAAGAAGAGGTTTTCCTTCCCGCAGCACAACGACCCTGGAGATGAAAGCTACAGTAGAAATGACGCATATTGATGAACAGAATGAGCTAAACTTTAATCCCAAGTCTCATGTTCACAGACACTGCCCATGTAATACCACAGAGGTTGTAGTATTTTTCAAAGAACGTGCTCAAGATGGGCAAATCTGGAGACAAACCTCAGAAGATTTGCGATAATTGCATTCACTCTGACATATTTTCTGATTAATTTGAGTAATAATTAAATGTATTAATGTTGTGTTTTTCACTTGTGAAAACCACAAAGTTATTTGCACATCGTGATTTTTGTGTTACCTAACCAGTTGGGGGACGCTGAAGTAATTCGTTTACAATGTTATTGCAGAGCCAGTGAAAGTGTTGCAGTGATATTGATGGATCCATAAAGAGGGAACACCTGGCCCAACTAAAAATCATCCACTGAGCATAAATTTAACTGCAATGGCCAACTGGGAAACCGCAGAAACTAAAACATCACAGAAAACACACAGACTGACAGTCTGGATGAACACACAAACAAAATTAAACCCAAAACACACCCTAACCAGTTTCTAATCTAAACCACCACAAGAAAAGCCCAACCGCTGCTTTCACAGCCCCAAACATGCTGATTGGGCTGATCTCACCGCTGATTTGAGTTTCACCTCAAGATCTGAGGTCTGGCTGCTCAGCCAAAAACACACGCACAGGATTCATTATCACAGTACAGATCCGCTACGCCGTGTGTGAAACTCTTGATAACGCCCAGCGTAGACTTAACACGCCTTAACTACCGCACGTCTACAGCCTTCTTCGCCAATCAGCATCCTGCGGGACTCACATTAACATGCCAGACTAATTGATCGGTCAAACTGAACAGCAGCAGCAGCAGCAGGACCGCTCATTGACCAGCAGCGGGAGCAGCGCGGAGAGGAGCAGCCGCAGCTGTTGATCTCATGGTTGTCAGGCAGCTCGACTGTGCTGTTGACGTGAGAAGCGTTTTATCGTCATCGAAATAGAAAGTAAAAGTTTGGGGGGGAAAATACGGTACATTTTTGTTATCTTAAGTTTCTTTTTTAATACACAGCAAGAGTGCGTACTTCTTAAGATTATTTTTCTACTGAATCCTAACACAACACAGTCATCCTCATTCAGTTAGAATATTGTTGAAAAGCTTATTTTTAGTAACTCATTTTCCCCCCCCCCCACCATTAAAAAAAATTATTTGACAAAATTTTGATTTTTTTTTTTTTTTTTTTTTTTTTTTTTTTTTTTTTTTTTTTT